>NC_133157.1:186534528-186849720 GCF_040802235.1 Manis javanica | reverse complement strand
ATTCAGAACTCAGTGTTCTGGGTGGGGGGCCAGGACAGGGGCTGCTGTACTGCTTTAACAAACTAGAGCCTGCCTGGAAAAGTGACCCTTACTCCTGGGAAGGCTGGAGGGTGGCCCTGTGTGGTTGAACTGGGGGTAAACCACCGAGAGTTCCTGTGGCCTCTCTCGGGCCTAGCCCTAGCACCGCCCTCCTGGCTCGGGGTGATGCGGTCCTCTGCAAGTCTGAGGCTGCTTCCTGTCCTGTCAAATTCCAGTCCTGAGAGGCGCCGCCTCGGTTGGTCGGGCAGTTTGTTGGAGAGAGAAGCATCTGACTGCAGGGTGACTGCGCAGGGCTCTGCGCCAGGGCTGGCGCTCTGCAGATGTGGCTGAGTCATGACACAGGGTAGGGGGAGGTTAAGGGAGCCGAGATGCCAGCCCCTGAGTGAACGTCTAGGAGGTCTTGCCCTAGCCTAGGCAGGCCTGAGGGATCCCGGAAACTCTTCCTCTGTGAGCTAACCCCACCCCAAACGATAGCAAAGTAGTCCCTATTCATTCATCCATCTAGTAAGTAATTGCCACTTACCTAGGCCAGGGAGACCACAAAAGACAACACATGATTCCTGTTTTCAAATTGTTTAGTTTGGTAGTTCTTACCCTTGAGTTTGGATCTAAATCCCTGGAAAACTGGTTAAAGAGGCTGATTCTTGAGCCTCAGTCCCAAGATTCTGATTCAGCAGGACTGGGAGGGGAGTGAGCGTCTCAGGCGATCATACTGGGGTCAGGGATGAGGTGTTCTCAGCAGGCTGGAGAAACACTGCTCTGGCCCAACCCCTTTGGGCTTTTGAGAATGTTGCCCTGTTCCACATTGACTACAGAGTCAGTTTGGGAAGGGGAAGGAGAGGGTGCCCCCTAGCAAATGAGGCAGGTTGTTGGGAGTTAGAGAAGCCTTCTCTCTGGGTCTTGCCAGGCTTCCCAGCAGGTGGGCTCCTTTGTCAGCCAGCCTCCTTCCTCCTCGGCTTTGCCAGTTTTCAGCAGCCTGGCAGAATGGCTCACTGGGGCTGGATTCCCTTGTGCTCAGTAATTGCACCTGGTCTGTTTGGTGGGGACAACTTGCCCCTTGATTATTTTCTGTCTTGGTTTTCTGGTAAACTGTGAGTCTGGGTAACTTTGTACTTCTCACTCATTCTAGAGTCTTCAACAATGTCTCTTTTCAGACTCAGAAAGCTATTGTAATTAACCCTATCCACCCTCAAATCCATCTTTTATGAATTTATTAAAAAATTTTTTTATTAAGGTATTATTGATATACACTCTTATGAAGGTTTCACATGAAAAAACAATGTGGTTACTACATTTACCCATATTATCAAGTCCCCACCCATACCCCATTGCAGTCACTGTCCATCAGTGTAGTAAGATGCCACAGAGTCACTACTTGTCTTCTCTGTGATACACTGTCTTCCCCATGATCCCCCCCCACACCATGTGTACTACTAATAATACCCCTCAATCCCCTTCTCCCTCCCTCCCCACCTGCCCTCCACCACCCCTCCCCTTTGGTAACCACTATTCCCTTCTTGGAGTCTGTGAGTCTGCTGCTGTTTTGTTCCTTCAGTTTTGCTTCGTTGTTATACTCCACAAATGAGGGAAATCATTTGGCACTTGTCTTTCTCCACCTGGCTTATTTCACTGAGCGTGATACCCTCCAGCTCCATCCATGTTGTTGCAAATGGTAGGATTTGTTTCTTTCTTATGGCTGAATAGTATTCCATTGTGTATATGTACTACATGTTCTTTATCCATTAATCTACTGATGGACACTTAGGGTTGCTTCCATATCTTGGCTATTGTAAACAGTGCTGCAATAAACATAGGGGTGCATATGTCTTTTTGAGTCTGAGAAGTTGTATTCCTTGGGTAAATTCCTAGGAG
Source organism: Manis javanica (assembly GCF_040802235.1). Classification (NCBI taxonomy): domain Eukaryota; kingdom Metazoa; phylum Chordata; class Mammalia; order Pholidota; family Manidae; genus Manis; species Manis javanica. Next base: position 186,847,809 of record NC_133157.1, on the reverse strand, counting down.
TGGGATTCCCGGGTCAAATGGTATTTCTATTTTTAGTTTTTTGAGGAAACTCCATATTGCTTTCCACAATGGTTGAACTAGCTTATATTCCCACCAGCAGTGTAGGAGGGTTCCCCTTTCTCCACATCCTCGCCAGCATTTGTTCTTAAGTCTTTTCGATGCTGGCCATCCTTACTGGTGTGAGGTGATATCTCATTTGGTTTTAATTTGCATTTCCCTGATGATTAGTGATGCGGAGCATCTTTTCATGTGCCTGTTTGTCATCTGAAGAGAATTTGTCTCTTCATATCCACTGCCCATTTTTTAATCTGGTTATTTGCTTTTTGGGTAATGAGGTGTGTGAGTTCTTTAGATATTTTGGATGTTTACCCCTTGTCAGATGTCATTTACAAATATATTCTCCCATACTGTAGGTTGCCTTTTTGTTCTGTTGATGGTGTCCTTTGCCATACAGAAACTTTTTAGTTTGATGTAGTCCCATGTGTTCATTTTTGCTTTTGTTTCCCTTGCTCCAGGAGATGCGTTCAGGAAGAAGCTGCTCATGCTTATATTCAGATTTTTGCCTATGTTGTCTTCTAAGAGTTTTATGGTTTCATGACTTACATTCAGGTCTTTGATCCATTTCAAGTTTACTTTTATGTATGGGGTTGGACAATAATCCAGTTTCATTCTCTTGCATGTAGCTGTCCAGTTTTGCCAACACCAGTTGTTGAAGAGGCTGTCATTTCCCCATTATATGACCCCATTGTGTGGCTCCTTTATCATATATTAATTGACCATAATTGTTTGGGTTTATATCAGAGCTCTCTAGTCTGTTCCATTGGTCTTTCAAACCCATTTTTATGCAGAATCTGGATTAGGAAACCTGATAAATGTATACTGTAATAAATATATTCCCTGACCATCTCCTACCCACCAAGTTTCAAAATCCTATTATCAAAACTAGAACACGTTTTAAAAATGAAAGCAAACAGGTTTAAGAAAAATATATTTGGATAAGATTTTTGCTGTATCTGCAGCAAGGGTCTCTAAGGAACTCAATTCTAGTTATTTTTAATTGTTTTTCTGGTACTTTAAAAAAATTGGCAGTCTCTGAAAAGGTTCTACAAAAGAAAATGAAAGAGAAGAATGAAAAAATGAAAAGTGAAGCTTACTTTTTTTAGAAAGTTTCAGACAGTCTGTTGTGCCCTTGGAAAAATAGCACTGGTGTTGATTGCAATGGTCTGGACAGGATGGAAAACAAACCAGAGCAGTTCTAAGCCTGGGCTCCCCTCTGGTTCTGCCACTTTCTACATGCCCTTGGGCAAGCTTCCTAATTTTTGAAAATCTCAATTTCCTGACTGCTAAAATGGGGATATGAGGACCACCTTGTAGGTTCATTAATGACATTTACATGAAATAACTCTCATACAGAATGTAGCACAGCATCTGACACAGAGATGTTATCAAATGCCTACCAGTCATCCTCATCCTCACTCGCCATCATCACCATCTCTCAATATTAGTGAGTCTGCCAGTTTGCTTTCTAGAGTAAAATGTGGTTGCATTAAGGATATGTTTTTTCTCATAGTTAACAATGTAGTAAGCCCTTTGGTTCTGTCATTGAGCCAAGCTTTGGGGGATTTTTTCAAACTAGCATTTATTAAATAGATAGCATAATGCCAGGGTCTGGACTGAGCACTTTACATGCCATTTCTCTTTTAATTCTTTCAACACTCATACATGGTTAAGTTCTCTTATTGTTAGCATCTGATATGGATGAGGAAACAGAGTCAGAGAGAGGGTAAGTAACTTGTCAGGGTCACACATTAAGTGACAAAGCTACCTCTGTAATTAGGTCTACTCTTCATCATTTTACTTGAGCAAATACTTCACTACTCTGAACTCTGGTCTCTTCATCTATATAGAGAAAAATAGGGCAGTTGTTATGATCAATAAGTTATTTAAAAATTAAACGATTTTTTTCATCTAAAAATGAGGATATTTATTAGATTTAAATGAGAAAGCACATTTTTATAAAGCACCAACCTTATTATAGTTATTTAAGAAATGTGAAAAGTCTTCTCATTTATATCTGAGTGCCCTATCCCCATCGTCAATAACCCCCCCAACCCCCCAAAGGGCCTAGAGTGGGGTAAGCAAAGTGCTCAATATTTATTTGTTAATTGAATGGACTTGGGCTTCTTGATGGGTTTTGTAACTGAAAAGTGTCCTCTGATTCTTGGTTGCCCATCCCATCCCCAGCATACCCCTGGGATGGCAGGGCCCTAGGCTCAGCAGGTCCCCTCTACTCTGCAGGGCTCTTGGCAGGAGATAGCAGAGAAGTGAGAAGTGACCAAAGAATATCTAAGGATTGAGCAGGGGCTGGAGGTGGAGAAGACTGGAGGGAGCACAGGGAGAAAACCAGGGAAAAATAGAATGTGACAAGAGAAGCAGGCTGAGAAACAAGGCTCCCCCCTCTTTCTGTTCATGACATTGAGTCCCTGTCCATAGCAGTCTTGCTTCAGTTTCTTCTCTTCTGTTCACTCCTAGTGGCCTTTCCTCAGGTTCCCTGAAACCTCTCCATGTTCAGATTTCCTCTCATAAGGACACCAGTCTGATTGGGCTGGGACCCACCCAAAGGGCCTCATTTTAACTTAACTACCTCTTTACAGGCTTTATCTCCAAATAGTCACATTCAATGGTACTGGGAGTTAGGAATTTGGGGAGGATATAATTCGGCCCATACCAGGGGCATATGCCCAGCTAAGCCACAGAAGACAGCACAGGAACTACCAGCCATCTCTACCACATCCCTCAGTGTTTGCCAGCCTCCAGCCTCTCCCTTCTAAAGCATCATCCGAAAGAATGGCTAAATCATGTCTCTAAGACATGGCCCCTCCTTTGCTGAACACACTGTGGGTTTTCCTGCCTCCACACCTTTGCTTAGGCAGTATCTTACTCTGAGGATGCCTTTCTCCCACATTCAAGCCTTTGGAGGCTCCCTGTCTCCTCCTGTAAGTTCTTCAGGGTCCTGTTTAAAAGCTGTGTCCTTCATAAAGTCTTTTAAAATCCTCCCAACAAAATGTTATTTCATTAGCTCACTCTATTATACATTCAATTGACAAATACCTGTTGATGGCCCCCTGTGCATGGGGCTTGGTGAGATGTCAGGTACCCAAGGGAAATGAGCAGTCTTTGTGCTCTAGTGCTCAGTCTGGTGATGGAAACTTCACCCCTTCTGCTTTCCTCACTGCACTTTGTCCATTCCACTCATATCTAAAGGAAAAACGGTTCTGTGCATTTCCTCTACTTCACACTCCACTCCAACACTGCTTCACTTCTGATGTGTTTTCCACACATCTAGCAGTTTCGTGACACCAGCTGGGTGTTCTACAATTTAACTCAATTCTGACATTATCTCTTGTCTGACAGCATCAGATTCCACTGCTCAGTCCCACAGCCTGCCCCGTTCCCCACTTCCGATGCTAATCCTAAATACAGATTGTCACTTGTGCTTCTGACCAACCAGCTTTGAGTCTGAGGTTCCCATGACACCCTTCTCAGGCTCCATTAATTTGCTAGAGCAGCTCACAGAAAAAGTTTGCTTACTAGATTACTGGTTGGTTATAAAAGGATATGACTCAGCTGCAGCCAGACAGAAGTGTATAGGGCAAGGTATGTGGGAAGGAGAATGGAGAGTGCATGCTCTCTGAGCAGCCACTCTCCCAGAACCTCCAAGTGTTCACCAACCAAAACCTGTCCTTTTTTGTTTCTTTTAAGGAGTCTTCATTACATAGGCATGATTGATGTGATATTTGGCTGTTGGTGATTGATTCATCCTCCAGCCCCTCTCCCCTCCCTGGAGAGGTGGGGGTACTGAAATTTCAAACTCTTTAATCAAGGTTGGTTACGCTGGAAATGAGCCACCATTCTTGGGTTTCCTAGGGGCTTTCCCAAAGTCACCTCATCAGCAGAAGGTGTGGCTGAAAGGGGCTTATTAAGAATAACAAAAGACATTTGTTATTTCATCTGTATAACTCTGAAGCTATTTCAGAAACAGAACAAAAGATACCCACATAGCTGTATCACTTAGGAAATTACAAAGGTTTTAGGAGCTAGTTCCAGGACAGAAGACCAAATATGTTTCTTATTACAAATCACATTATCACAGATGCCTATGCTACAGTTTGCTGTGTAAGGCTGCTGTTTATATGTATTTGCTGTATAAGGAGGCTGCTTTATCTCTTCTTCTAGAGTGGAAGTGCAAGGTCTAAGGATGGGCATATACTACAAGCTGGCTGTGTCAGTGACAATTTAAAAAGCAAACCTGCTTCCCTTCTGGGTATATCCCCAAAAGAACTGAAAGCAGAACCCATATACTGCACACCCATGTTCATAGAAGCATTACTCCTAATTGCCAAAATGTGGAAACAACCCAAATGTCTGTGGATGGATGGATGGATGGATGGGTGGATAAATAAAATCTGGTACATCCATACAATGGAATATTATTAAGCCTTTAAGAGAGGAAATTCTGACACATACTACAAATGATAAACCTTGAAAACATTATGCTAAGTGAAATAAGTTAGTCACAAAAGTCTGAATACTCTTTGATTCCACTTATCTGAAGTACCTAGAATAGTCAGATTCATACAGAAAGTTGAAAAGAGGTTTCCAGGGGCTGAAAGAGGAGGCAGGGAGATTGGAGAGTTATTGTTTAATGAGAACAGGTTTAGTTTAGGAAAATGAAAAAAATCTGGATGTGGATGGTGGTGATGGTTGCACAACAATATGAATGTACTTAGTGTCACTGAATTGTACACTCAAAATAGATCAAAATGGTGAATTTTATTATATATATTTTACCATCCCCCTGCCCCAAAGAGTAACCCCATAACTTGGGCAGCTCGGAAAGCACCTTCTGTGATCGGCCCAAGCCCATCTCTTGTCAGAGCAACATGTGAGGTTCCTGTGTCCGTGCAGACGCCAGGCCGGCAGAATCGGGGATTGCTATGGAGGAGAGGAGAAGGTAGAGAAGTGGGAACCCACTTCAGGTCCTTCCTGCCAGCCTGGAGACCAGGATGACAGGCTACAGTCTGGAGTCACAGCAGGCAGAGAAGACAGGAGCTTATGCAGGAACATTTACATACTTTCCCCTAACAGTAGTATTTTTTTCCTGAAACTGCTAGAACAGCTGGTAATTAGAAGAGACACGGGGTTTCTATTGGCAGAAGAGCGGCCGCGGAGCATCACGGTCGGGGGGAGGCACGCAGAGGTGCCTTTCTGGAGCCCTAGGCCCGCCTGTCCATGCGTCCTCCGCCCAGCGGCGCCGCCCGCCCCTTCTTCCCGGACGCAGCAGCAGCTGCAACCGCTCTCCCGGGCCTCCAACCCCCTCCGCGTCACAGGAAGGACCGGCTTCGAACCCAACTGGTAGGTTGGGAGGCCGCTTACTTGAACTGGATTTAAAGAAACACAGGCACAGACTTCTTGCTGACGCCTCAGGGAAGGCTCTGGCTGCCCTGCGAGTTGTTTTGTGAGTTTTAATAAACCTCGGATGCGGCCTTGACCTGCGGAGCTGGCCCAGCCGCCCTGGCTATTTTAGAAGGAGAACTTCTGTGTGGTCTAGATAGGAAAGGGTGTCTGACAGTCTCCCGGCCGGCTGGAGATGATTCATGCTCCTGTCACCTCCTCACACCCTGGGCTCTGCCTGGGATGCTCCTTAGCACCAGGAACCCAGGACCCAGCCACCGCTGGCAGAGCTCCTGGTTGCCCAGGGCTCCTGCGCCAGCTGGGCTGGGCTGATGAGTTCTGCTGGGTTTGAGTCCTCACTGTTCCCAGTCTTCCCAGTTCCTAGAAACTGAAGTATGTGGGAATTAGGAATTTCCTCTAATCATTGGAAATAACCATTATGGAAGGCATCCCAATCTTCTTCTTCTTCTTTTTATTTTGGTATCATTAATCTACAATTACATGAGGAACATTATGTTTACTAGACTCCCCCCTTCACCAGGTCCCCCCCACATACCCCATTAGTCACTGTCCATCAGAGTAGTAAGATGCTGTATAAATCACTACTTGTCTTCTCTGAGTTGCACAGCCCTCCCTGTGCCCCACCCCCTACATTATACATGCTAATCGTAAGGCCCCCTTTCTTCTCCCTCCCCCTTCTCCCTCCCTTCCCACCCATCCTTCCCCAGTCCCTTCCCTTTGGTAACTGTTAGTCCATTCTTGGGTTCTGTGAGTCTGCTGCTGTTTTGTTCCTTCAGTTTTTCCTTTGTTCTTATATTCCACATATGAGTAAAATCATTTGGTACTTGTCTTTCTCCGCCTGGCTTATTTCACTGATCATAATACCCTCTAGCTCCTTGTATGTTGCAAATGGTAGGATTTGTTTTCTTCTTATGGCTGAATAATATTCCATTGTGTATATGTACCACATCTTCTTTATCCATTCATCTACTGATGGACACTTAGGTTGCTTCCATGTCTTGGCTATTGTAAATAGTGCTGCGCCAATCTTATTTTAAAGGAATGTGTTATTAGTCAAGACGAGTGTGCCATGTGGTCCCATATTTGGTGAGGGGTAGAATTGGAGGGTAGTGAAAAGTCAGTTTTGCTGCGGTCAAATCCCAGTGTTGCTTCTTACTATGTGACCTTACTGTGTGGCAAGTTATTTGACCTCTTTAGCTTCATTCCTTGTACTGTAAAACGGGACTAATAGATAAGTACCTTATTGAGATATTGGGAAAATTAAATGAGATATTACATATAAAATACTCAGCAGTGTGTGGAACAGAATATATTATTGTGATTGTTGACACTCAAGCCAAAGAATCTATTTATTTATATATAACTTTGTTGATATTTTCTAAGACATTTTCATGCCAAATATATGTATCTTTTGTACAATCAATATGCAGTAAAAAGCAGAGAAAAACATGACAGTACCTGAATGCAGAACACTGAAAAGTACTTTGGGGCATCATAGCTCTCCAAACAGCTGGCCGCCCAGCCCACTGAAGTGTTGTTTTGACACCTGGAAACCTTTGAGCATTTCAGGCAGATTACATGTTCCTAGTTATCAGGGAATGGTGGAGAAAGCATGTCTGAAATGTGCTTGATTTTTCACTCTCCAAACAAGCAGTCACTAGGCATGTGCTAGGTTTTGAATTGCTGTCTGGGGAGGCAGCCAGAGACAGAGAACTTGAAACTGTAAACCTTGCCCTCCAAAGAATGCAGATGTAATATAAATCCCAGCACCATGTCGTTTCTGGGAGGCCATGTTGAATTGGAGTTCTCCATGTTCCTCAACCTTTTTTTGCTGGGTCATCTTTGAGGGCAAGGCAGAAGTTTGCTGGGGAACTAACCCCAAAATGAATCCAAGTCCTATCATTGTGAACTAGAGCTCTTTGCCAGTGCCTGGCAGTAGCTTAACAGAATACAGGGATATTGGTCATACTCTGGTGGAAAATTGACTGGATACAAAAGCCAAAGTTGAGGACCTTGGTGTGAGATGCTCACATAATATAAAACTATACAGAGAAGACCATTTCCATTTATGGGATCAAATCATTTCAGCAGTTCTCTTTTCCTCTGAAACCATGAGCAGCAGTGCTAGTTAAGCTATTGCTTGGTGACGTGCCCACAGGTCCCTGTGGGTACTACTGACTTTACAGGACTTCTTTTTCTTCTTCTTCTTCCTCTGGTAAGGTAATGCATATTTAACAATAGGCTAATCTTGTTAAGTGGAAACCAAAAGCATCACCTCAAAAATCTTCCCAGACACTCCGACTTCATACTTCTTCACAAATGAGCCATGTCATTTGTATGACCCTCATGGTAATTAAATAGAAGGAGACTTTGAACCTCATTTTGATGTTTCTGCTATTTGATATGCCCTCCAAACATCAAACCAGACAGTCTGAATAATGTCCAACATTATGCCTTATAGATCACAGGTCCTAATTGAAGGTAATTTTCCATTGTGGTTTCCTATAGCATCCTCAGCTTTTCCTTCATGCAACTTAATTATTACTGTGTATCTACATGATGGTACTGTCCCCTTAATTATTACTGTATATCTAGATGATGGTACTGTCCCCATTAGAAGGCCCTTCCTACACTCCAAACTGCTCTCCCCTCACCAAGAGTAATGATGAATTTGCACTGAGCCATAGACATCTATTTCATGCTTGAACTTAATACCATTCATTTTATACATTGGGAGTGTTGTGCGTGCATTTGTCATATTTGCTGTTCTGTATCCATTCAGTTTTTTAAAAGCATCTGATTTTCCTTGAGGAGCCCACTTGTTCCCCATGTTGGGTATGTATGGTTTGAGTGACTGAATCCATGACCCCATCTCTAACATCCCCTCTGCTCTGTGGGCCGCTGTGTAATCCAACCCTCGACAGGCTATATAATCTACTCTGCAGCAGGAATGAGTGCTTGCCCTAGATGGCCCAATTAGACTTAGTGTGGGGACATTTGTGAAGAGAAGTGCTCTTTCCCCAGTGGTACCTGAGAGACTGGAAAGTGAACCTGGAATGTCTGGTGGTCATTTCACCTCTGAGTGGGAGGAGCCTGTTTAAATAAAATCAGCACAGAGAAAACAGAGCCAAAGGACAGAGATGGACAGAGACCAAGTCCTGATGACAGCAGTAGAGTCCCTGGAGACCCCCCAAATTTTCCTCTGGACTTGTGGTTATGTGTACTAATAATTGAACCTTTTTTTACTTAAGTCATTTTGAGTTGTGTCCATTGAATAAATGAATGGATGAATAAATGAACCTGGCCACACACCAACAAAAAGCAAGAATACCTGCTACAATCCCAGTTTCTATACATGGTTTTGTAGAACATTCTGCTGGAGGCTGCATGGCCTCTGTAGAACACTGAATCACAGTGAGTCATTCCCCTGTGTGGCAGTCTTTGTTAGTTGCCTGCTCATCTGCCACTCCTCCTATCCCTCCCATCTTTTTCCTTGTTAACAGGGCAGCCAGGTTTGAGCCTGCAGGGGTAACATAATTGATCTCCAGTGTCGCAACAGACAGCATATTACAAGGCATTTAGGATTGCTGGTCCCCACTCATTAAATGACAGTAACGGTTGTTGACAACTAAAAATGCCTTCCCCTTTCTTTGCTGCCTACTCTCACATTTTCAAACTCTTGTTACTTCTTTTTGCCACATATTAGCAAGAAGAGTCCACATGACCTGGATAATAATGGGAATAAAGTTCTAATAAAAAGTGAAATTCTTCCGTTTCCCCCTTTCTTTCTTTGTCCTTTGAATATAATGGTATGAGATGTGATATTTGTAATGCAGCAGGCATATTTAGACTCTGAGTGTATTCATTTTCCAGAGCTGTTGTAATAAATCACCACAAACTCTGTGACCTAAAGCAGAAATTTATCTTCTCACCATTCTGGAGAGCAGAAATCTGAAATCCAAGTGTTGGCAGGGTTGGTTTCTTCTAGGATCTCTGAGGGATACTGCCTTCTATGCCCCTCTCTTTAGCCTCTCGTGGTTGCCAGCAATACTTGAAGTTGCTTGGCTTATAGACACATCACTCTAATCTCTCCCTCTATCCACAGAGTGTCTTTTGGTATTTCTCCTCCCTTCTCTTCAAAGGACACTTGTCATTGGGTTTAGGGCCCATTCTAATCTGAGATGATCTCAGTTTGAGATCCTTAATCATATCTGCAAATGCTCTTTGTTCAGCTATGGTCCCAGTCACAGGTTCTGGGTAGACAAACCTTTTGGGAGGCCACCATTTCACTCACTACCATGACTCCACAAATCAACATGTAAGAATGCCAGAAAAGAATGTTAGAAAGATCCAGGTACTTGATGATAGCATTCACTCATTGCTGGTTTTTTTTTTTTTTTTGAGAGGGCATCTCTCATATTTATTGATCAAATGGTTGTTAACAACAATAAAATTCTGTATAGGGGGGGTCAATGCTCAATGCACAATCATTAATCCATCTCAAGCCTAATTCTCATCAGTCTCCAATCTTCTGAAGCATAATGAACAAGTTCTTACATGGTGAATGAATTCTTACGTAGTGAATAAATTCTTACATGGTGAACAGTACAAGGGCATTCATCACAGAAACTTTTGGTTTTGATCATGCATTATGAACTATAAACAATCAGGTCAAATATGAATATTCGTTTGATTTTTATACTTGATTTATATGTGGATCCCACATTTCTCCCTTTATTATTATTATTATTTTTATTTTTAATAAAATGCTGAAGTGGTAGGTAGATGCTAGATAAAGGTAGAAAACATAGTTTAGTGTTGTAAGAGAGCAATTGTAGATGATCAGGTGTGTGCCTATAGACTATGTGTTAATCCAAGCTAGACAAGGGCATTAAAACATCCACGGATGCAGAAGATTTCTCTCAAAACAGGGGGGGTGAGGTTCTAAGCCTCACCACTGTTGATCCCCAATTTCTCACCTGATGGCCCCCCTGCGACTGTGCCTGTCTTAGGTTGTTCCTCCCTTGAGGAATCTTACCCGTCTCTGGCTAACCAGTCATCTTCCGGGGCCATACAGGGAGATGTAAAGTTGGTAAGTGAGAGAGAAGCCATATTGTTTGAAAAGGTTAGCTTTTTACTTCTTTGCAGATTTATGCCCTGTGGCTTCTATGCCCAGCACTTGTCTTGAGGTATCTTTACCACTTGGAGGAATTATGATACTTGGTAAATTCGATATGAGGCACGAATTCTATTTAAGGGTTATAATTAGGAAGGAAGAAGAAAAGCTATAGAGGTAGCATATGGAAGAAAACATGGGAGGATTGATTATTTCTTTGACATATCGTCTTGTAGAGTAACTTAAGCATGTATAGGTTTTAAACTACTAACTAAATTGCACACACATATTAACATAATAGGAATACAGTTACATAAACAAAGCAGATCTATAATTACCAGCCATCTCCAGTGAAGCCAAGAAAACCAGTTAGGCACCCTAGGCATTTGTGAAAATTTGTCTATGATATGATGGATATTGTCCAACTGTACTTGAACAATCTGAGAGAAATCAGACAAATTAAAGCAACCCATTTCTGGGAACTGTTCACATCCCATATGTTCTTTTAACCGTAGATAGTCTGTAGTCGTAAGATTTTGGAGCGCTACAACTTGCACTTCTCCTAATTCTTGGTTGAGTTCCAACAGTATAGATCCATCAAATTTGTTGCTTTAATGAAAGCACAGGCCAGCTTAGATATCTCCTTCTTCATTCCAATGGCAAGTCCAGGAACTGGTGGGATGGATGCAGCTACAACTGCAGCATAGCCTGGATCTTTGTTGAGGTTTTTTGATGATCATCTTCTGGTATGACTCTTCCAGAGAGTGCTGATGTTGGAAGTTCTTCTTCATATCGTATCTTAGTTCATTTTCTGGGTAGCCAAATTAGGCTTTGATCCTCTGTATAAACACAAACAGACCCTTTGCCCTCACTTTGATATGCCCTTTATACCATTGTGTAGAACTCATTGGAGGTCACCACACAGGAACTGCTTCTTTTTTTTTTTTTTGTTATCATTAATCTACACTTACATGATGAATATTATGTTTACTAGGCTCTCCCCTATACCAGGTCCCCCCTATAAACCCCTTTACAGTCACTGTCAATCAGCATAGCAAAATGTTGTAGTATCACTACTTGTCTTCTCTGTGTTGTACAGCCCTCCCCTTTCTTCACCACCCCCATGCATTCACTGATGGTTTTTTGAGGCCCTTATACAAGCCTGGATTTCTCACCTCCACGGCTTGTGGCAGTTAATCAAGAAGTTTTGGAACAAAGCTAACAATTCTTCCTTAGACCCCTCACATCTGTCAGACCTCTGACACGAGATTTCCCTGCAGTTCACTTGCTGTTTTCACTGAACAATTTAGTGGAACCTGGCAAATTCAGCGGTAACACAGGGAAATGCAATTTAATTTAAATTATCACCTCTGGTGGATTAGGAAGGATATAAGAAACAGGAAAAATAAGAGCACTGTGTCATTCAGTGTTGATTTATTTTGACTAGAAATGCTTAATTTCAATTATTTGTGGTGAAATATTGTAGGAAAGCAGCTAGTATGCTGTAGGAAGCTGCGCTGAGGAAGCCAACCTGCAGCTTTTGAGCTCATAGCCCTCAGCACAGACTCTTCCCTGGGGTCAGAGATGGAAGACAGTAGGAGAGCATAAGTCCTTCCCACAGCCAGGCAGCTGGCAAGTTTTGTTCTGATTCTGTTAAACTCACAGAAGCAGCATATATATTCTCTTGGTTGTTTTAATTTTTAAATTTAATTTCTTTATATATGCCTTAAAACATTTAAAATTTTCTCCAGACACATAAATGTAATTATGTGGTTCCTCTTAGTTTTCTTTTTATTATTGGCTCCCCCTTTCATCTGTAGTCTTCCCTTCACCACGTGGCCTCTATTCCCTATCTGCTCACCCCAGTAGCCCATGATTATAACCAAGTATGTGACTGTATGTCATTCTCCATCTACATGTGTCCCATGGGAAGCCATAGTTGGTTGTTGAGTTGGTATGAATGTTGAGATACTGAATTATGCAAATGCAAGCACAGATATTTTAATAGATGTCATCAAACTACTTTCTAAAGATGCTATATAGCTCTTCCCATTTCCACCAGCCCTTTCCCCATATCCCCACCAGCAGTTAAGTCCTACATTTTTTTTTGCAGTTTCACCAATCTGATGCATATAAAGTGATATCTCATTTACTCTAACTTGTATTCTCTGGGTAGATTCTCATCAGAAAAGGTTCCATAACACTTTACTATACAAAGTAGTAAGTAGAAGACCCTTTTCATCTCTCATGTCTCCCCGGAAATAACCATTCTCAACAGTTAGTTGTGTTTCCAGGCCCCTTTTAAGGCATTTATAAACTAAAACACACACATTTCATTTTATAATTGATAGAATCACACTCTAATGCTGTCTATGACTTGTTTTTTACATATGACAGTATGTCAGAGAGATCTCTTCCAATTAGTATATATAGCTCCAGCTTGTTCTTTTTAATGGCTAAATGACATACCCTGGTGTGAATAGACTCTAGGAGGTTCAACATTGGTGGATATTGGATTGTACCCAATGTTTTGCTATTTCAAACTACCTCTCAGTGAACAACCTTTAGATACACTTTATTTATTGAGGTGGGACTTACATAATATAAAATTAACCATTTTAAAGTGAATGGTCCACAACATTTTCATCACTCCAAAAGGAAAACCTATATCCCTTAAGTAGTCAATCCCCATTCTCCTCTTCCCAAGCCCCTGGTAGCTACCACCAGTCTGCATTCTGTCCCTATGGATTTACCTGTTCTGAATAGTTCATAAAAACGAATCATGCAATGTGTGACCTTCTCTGTGTGACCTTCTCTGCCTGGCTCTTTTCACGTAGCTTCATATTTTTGAGATCTGTCCCCATTGCAGCATGTATTAGTACTTCATTCCTTTTTATGGCTCAGTAATATGTCATCATGTGAATATACCATAGTTTATATATTCATTCACCTATTGATGAAGTGTTCCTATTTTTTTGAGCTCATAAATAACTAATGCTCATTGAACACTTACTATGTGCCTGAAATTGTTTTATTGCTTTAAATATGTGAATTCATTTTTTCCTATAGCAGCCCTATAAAATAGGTCCTTTATTCTACCTTATATCCCCAGACCCAGACTTCACTAAACACTGAATTCATTGACTCTCAATTCTGCTTACCTCCAGATTTTTTATATGCTGTAGTATATAGCATGTATTTCATAAACCACTTTGAGTGCATTGTTATGTTACCTGGAGCCAAAAGCACCCTGTCTAATACATCTACACTCTCTGCCTGCCTCTCACCCACCCCTGCCTATATTCTAAGTTCCATGAGAGCAAAATCTGGGGCATTTGAGTTCAACGGCTCTTGGCACCATGCCTGGCACATAGGAGTTGCTTAACAAATATTTATTGAATGGTGAATGAATAAAGTGCTTAGAAATTGAAACTAAGAAAACAACTGATTTTTGTTTATTAGGAAAGTCTTCATCATCATCACTAGAGACAGAATCTGAAGGACAAGTGGGAGTCCGTTTGGTGAGAAGTGGCCTGAAGAGCAAAAGGAAAAGTTGAAGCAAGCCCTAGAGCTGTGAACATGTATAGCATGATTCTGGCACCAAGGAGTGGGCTTATGTAAATTGAAGAAATAGAAAGTAGAAGATGAGGTTGGAAATGTTGTTTAAATGCCAGAATCTACGGGAATGCCATGCTAAAGAATTTGGACCTTTTTCTTCAATGGTTGTGAGGCATTGAAAAGTTCTGGGCAGGGAAATGGTGTATCTGTATCAGCAATTTAGAAAGATCCATGAGAGGCCATTTGGAGGATGGGTTGGAGGTTGGCAAGCCTGGAGGCAGGGAGACCAATTAGGAAATACATTTATCAGGTCATTTTTTTGTTACAATTAGCAAAAATCCAATTCAGTTGGCTAAAAGTGGACTGCTTAGTTCATTGACCACAGGAAGGGCAGACATATTGCTGGGCTTCAAGAACATCTAGAACCTGGGTCTGGATCACTCCCAGGCCTCCCTGGTACCACGGCCAACTCTGATGCTCTCTGTGTCTGGCTTTAGTTTCAAGCTGACTTACTCTACATGACACATGGTTACTCTCAGGTCCCAGGCCTCAGATCTCACTACTACCAGGGAGTGGCACGCACTGCCTCTGTCTCAATATCAGATAGCCCAATAAAGGGGTCAGCTTGGGTCAGGTGTCCATCCCTGGTCCAGTCCACAGCAGCCGAGATACCAAAATCTCAAGGCAATGGCAGTTTCCTTTCAAGACACATGAGCAGAGACTGGGAAGGAACCCGGAACACAGGCTCCACTTGTTTTAGGTTATTTCCTTGGACAGGTTCTGACGCCACTCTCATTCGAGCCTCTTCTTTCTGGCTTTTGGTGGTGGTGATGATGTGTGTGTGTGTGTGTGTGTGTGTGTGTGTGTGTGTGTGACTGTGTGTGTAGGGCTGGGTGGGGGAGGGGAGGGTTGTGTTAAAGAAAACACAGAATTCTTTAGGATTCCACCGGAGGGGATTATTTTGGAATCAAGGCACCCACAGGAGTCTTGCCTTTTAATGACCACCTTTATAACAGGTTCCTCCTTTTCCCTCCAGCATTCTCCTGCCTCCCACTTCGTGAGTCCCATGGCCCAGGGCACTTGGCCCCTAGGTCACCGCAGAGCTGCAGGTTTCATCTGCAGCCTGGAGGCATGTTCCAAATGACAGAGGCTTGAAGCTTCCCTTCAGGTAAAGAGGAGGCTCTTGCCCTGGGCGGGAAGAGGAGCCCAGCTTCACATTGCTCCTACTACACCCACTGCAGAGTCCCATAGAAAAACTTTAGCTTTGGTACTTTGTACCTGGCCTTGCCTTTGGGTAGAAAGGCTGGGGGAACAGAGATGACAGTGTCCTTCCTGGCTGACAGGAGGGCCAAGTGGCTGCCCTCAGTTGGCCCCTCTGTGGCTGCTGGCTGAGGGCCTCTGGCTAGGGCTGTGGGGTGAGGGGGATCTCAGCCGAGTGAGCTCATGGGGACTGGTGAGCCTGCCCAGTTTCTGTTGGCAGAAGGGCATCTGGCTGTGACCTCAGCAATTCCACACAAGGCCTGGGAAGCTGAGGGAGGGAGGGAGGGAAGCCGAGGGACACTGTACCCTGTCTGCCCCAAGGGAGGGAGAAAGCCAGAGGCCTTCCCCCATCTGGGCCAAAAGTCTCTCTATTGAGAGAGGAAAGGCCTAAGAAAGCATCAGTGGAAGTGGGAGGAGTAGGGGGTCGTTTTAAAGTCTGCACATGTGCTGCCAGGAAAAGCTTACCCCACCTGGGAGATCCCAGGAGTTTCTTAGTAGGTCAGACCTTTAGGCTATTTTTAACCGTGGGTCAGGTTACAGACAGCCTTTTACCCTACAGTCTGAACAGCTCTGGATGGCCGGTGACTGTGCTGGCAGGAGCTGGCGGGAGAGGGTGCAGCAGCTGATTCTCAGGTCCTGCTGACATGGAGCCCAGCCAGTGCAGGGGGCTGGCCACAGTGCAAATACCGCAGAGTGCTGAACTTCAGGGACCACCTGCATCCAGCCCCCTCCACGGGGTTCCCCTTTCCCCTTAGGCAGTTTTGCTCTTTAAAAAGAAAGGCATCATAGAGTTAGAGGTGCTCCAGCATAAAGGAGCAGACACTACCCAGCTCTGCTGTGGAGGGCAGGGGGTGCACCAAGGGACAGAGCTCAGGCTGCCCCTTAAGAAGGAGGCATCTGGGCACGTCTAGGTAGACTGGGTCAAGGACCAAAAGAGAATTTACTAGCAAAGGGCTGCAAATGCACAGACCTCTGGGTGGGATGGTTGCTGGGACTTGAGAGGGAGATGAGGTGTCCTGGCAGTGGGACCTCAGAGGACGGGTAAGATTTGCCAGGCGGTGGAGAGTGAGGAGGAAGAACCTTGGGAGAAACAGTCTGAGCCAGAAATAGGGGGCCTTTAGGACACACTGGGGGTGAGGCATTCCTGTCCGACTTTGTGACTCAAGGTTTGGGAGAAAATGCTGGAAGGGTAAATTGTAACTGCCTGTCAAGAGTTCTGACCTTTAGCTATAGGCAGATGAATTCCAAGAAGGATTTTGAATAGGACATAATGTGATATGAGTTATACTTTTTAAATGTTTCTTGGATGGCTGTGGGTAAAGTTGGGAAGCAAGGGGAGAGCCTGGATGCAGAGAGACTAGCTACGAGGCATGTACAGCAGCTCAAGAGGCTGAGGCACGGCGACAGACAGGGAGGAAGTGAAGGGGTGCCTTTGTGTGGGGGTTACTCAGTAGATGTGTGAGATCAGAGACCAAGGGCGGGAGGGGGCAGGGATGGTAGTTGAAGATGATACAAACTTTGGGGCCTGAATGACCGGGAGTGTGGCCTGTCCTCTCTAGAGAACAGGGGAGAAGGAGGGAAGTTGGAGGGCGTGCGTGCAGGTTGATCTGGGGGTGCAGAAGCCCAGGCTGCAATTAGGTCAGAGCCTTGGGAGTCACCGCCGGAGGACAGAGCTACTCCCAGCCCCTGGTCATGGTCTTAGTTCTGGTCCTCATGGGGGAACTCTCTCCTGAAACGTGAGTCTTTGTTTTGAAGAGAGCCTTTGGCGGTTTGGTCCCCTTGTGAGCTCAAAATTGCTTTGTAGCCTCAAAATCACTTCCATAGCAATCTTGTTGGCCCATCATTAGTTCTGTTTTTAAGCAGTTTCCTCTAGTGATTAAAAATGAAAAATGATGCAAGGGCAAATTGGAGAGAATATGTCACCCCAAAGCTGTTTTGAGGTGTAGTGTTTCCTTTCTGTTATTATTTTTATTGTTCATTTCATAATAAAGATTTGATAGTTGGGCCATATTAATATAATAAAAATACATTTATATGTTTGTGAAATGAAAGTATAATCACCATAACCTAGTATCTGTGTAATTTCCATAACACAAATACATTTAGAACCTAAAAATAGAAACATCTGGGGGCTATTTTATTACTTGCTTTCATTTTTAATCTGTCAAACTTGAATTTTGTTTTAGGTTTTACGTTGTTTGAAATATATTTTATGATGCTACAGATATTTAAAATTTATATTTTGAGGCTTAGGGTGGAAGTCTTTCCTGTGATCAGATTATTAGGGAAACAGCTTCATTTTACTTTGGTATTTTCTATGGCTATGAACTTAAATCTAGTAGCTGCCCTTCATGTTCTAAGGGCCCGAATATTCTTTCTAGTTGCTTTATCTTTGAATTCAAACTATTTAACTTTTATGCAAATGGAAAAAATAGTTCAAAAAGCAACACCTCTTCTTTAGCATTACATAATAGCAATTAACATCTAATTTGCAATTCTAGGTAGAAAGGGAAATCAATTCTGCTCTCAAATATTAAGAGCCAGTTCTTTTATGTTGTAGGCTAAACTTAGCACCATTTCATGTTATTGCAGTTTTTGCTGTTTATTAAAAAATTATCTCCTTCTGATTGAAATGTAATCAATGCTTTTAAGGCAAGTTGAAAAACAACACTATCATTTGAGCTGATCCTCAATTTTGAAATAATTCACCATTTAAAAATCTTTTCCTCAAAGTTGAGGATATAAGCAATATGTGACTCCTAAGGCAATAATTAGAAATACAGGTAGAGATTCATACAAAAATATTTCATCACAGTGAAATGATGAAATAAACACATTTTCATTTATTACAATGACAAATTACAAACCATCTAGATATTAGGAAAATATGGGTCTATCCATATAAGTTAAAGTATAGCTATTACAAGCAATAGATTATGTAGCAGTTTTTATTTGCATTAGTTCCTTTTTATTTATAAATTAACTCAGTGCAAAGTATACTGATTGAAAAGCTTTGTAGCACTGAAGACTGCAGAGAAATAACCCCATTTTTAAGGTCTTTGCTCATAACCCAATAGTAATTGAAAAAGAAAAAACATAAAAGTCAACATACAGTTTGATTTCAGTTGCATATCTTTATTTGTGGCAATATATATAGTAATACAGGCTGTCTCTGGCTGATGGAGTTCAGATCATTTTTTATTTTTTTCTGTTTCTTTTTTCAGCATATTCCGGAATGTCTATAAGAAGCATGTATACTTTTATAATCAAAATTAATAAAAGGCAAATTTTGAAGGAAAAATGTAGTAGAAATTAAAAAGACAGAAAATACAGAGGCCAAATAATTTTTTAGACTTTGGGGCCAAAGACCGTACCAGCCAATGAGCACATTTCGGGTTATTTTATATGAGCAAACCTCAGCCCCGGGTGGTTTCTACAATCACTGACAAGCCTTCTTTCACCAGTAAAGGTGCTCACATCTCACCCTGGTTGCTGACATGGTTTTGCTCTGGGCAAGCCATTTCATCTTCAGGGTCTCAGTTTCCCCTTCTGAAAGGTTAGGTTCATAAGTGTTAAGGTCCTCAGATACAATTTCATAGAACTTAATGCTAATTTTTCTAACACCATCTGTTGAAAATATTCCACATTGGCTAAGAAAGTTGGATTCAGTTGAATGTACTTGCTTTCTGCCAGGCACTGGGATGAGAGTCAGGCAGGGGACAATCCCTGCTTTCAAGGCATATACCATCTGATGAGAGGGTCAGATATGAGCAGAGGATGGGATTATGTTAAAAGTATGTACAGAGAGCTGAGGGCACGGAGATGGGAGTTTAGACCAGTCCTGGGCTTGGAGAGTCAAGGAAATCTGAAATGTTTTCCTGGAAGAGTGATATCCAAGCTGAGTTGTAAAGAAAAAATAAGCCAGAACCAGGAAAGTACAAATAGTCTGCTGTCCTTACAACATTCTGGGCAGTGCTTAGGGAGTGAGAATAGTCAGTTTTAAAATGTAAGGAATTTGAGGCAAAAAGACTTTCTAGTGGGTACTCAGGAAGAAGGCCAATGAGTAGTTAGCACCAAGCAGATCATGTCACACACGGTGATGCCCCTCAACATCTGGAAGGACAGGAGACACTATGAATAACAGAAAGAAACAGTCTGACTTTAATGGTAGTTCTTTACTTTTCTGATGGAATTATTTTTAAATTCCCACCAAGACCACCTCCCAATGGTCTTGGGAGTCTTCCCTTTGCTGATATCCCCTCCATTACCCTTTTCCATTGCCCTGGCTACCACTGCCACCATCTACAAGACAGCCTGATCTTTCTCATGCTCAAGTTGACCTCTCAGATCATAACTTCTATGAATTGGGCCAAAGATTGCTGCTGTGAAGCTGGCTTATATCTTTGGTCACATGCCTAAACTCTGTGCCCTCTTCCCCCTTGATAAGATAGAGAAAGACCAGTACTGAGAGCTGGATATCATAAACAGGAAAGACAGAGCCCCTGCTGGGCCTGTGTTCTGCTTGGAGGGACTGGTGGAGAGAGAGTCACGTGGAACCCACAGGGACCCAAGCAAGAATTGTGCAGGTGGAAGGGTTTACTGGGAGCCTCCTGTGTGTTCCCTGTGAATTTCCCTCTGTCTCTGCTCTCTCACTGCTCCTCTAGCCCACCCCAAAATAGAAACAAAGATATTTAACAGCCTCTGACCTGAGCATGCATGCTTGCCCAGTGAGCTTGTCAGCTCTCTGAGGAGGGTTCAGACAAGGGCTGAGAGGAAGGAGAGGAAGAAGGGCTGAGGGTGCTGGTGCTTTTGAGATGGGGTGGGTGAGAAGGACCCACTGCCTCCAAGACCAGCAGACAGAAGAAAATTATCTCAGAGAAGAACTACCTGACGGTGGGCCCCTCTGGGATCCATCCCTAGTGGACAATTATAGTACTTAAGTTAATGCGGGCTATTGTTACAAATGAGCCACAAAATTTCAGTGAACCCAACAAAGTTTATTGCTTGCTCCTATAACAATTCAGAGAAGTTATGCTCTGAGAGGTCAACTTGAGTATGAGAAAGGTCAGGCTGTCTTGTAGATGGTGGCAGTGGTAGTCGGGGCAATGGAAAAGGGTAATGGAGGGGATATCAGCAAGGGGAAGACTCCCAAGACCATTGGGAGGTGGTCTTGGTGGGAATTTAAAAATAATTCCATCAGAAAAGTAAAGAACTACCATTAAAGTCAGACTGTTTCTTTTCTGTTATTTATAGTGTCTCCTGTCCTTCCAGATGTTGAGGGGCATCACCGTGTGTGACATGATCTGCTTGGTATTAGCTACTCATTGGCCTTCTTCCTGAGTACCCACTAGAAAGTCTTTTTGCCTCAAATTCCTTAGATTACAATAGTGTGTTTTTATATGTGTTCTCATATGTGTTTTTAAAGAGTAAGTAGTATCATACCCATTTTACAGATGAAGGAAGTGAAGCTCAGAAGAATTAGGCAGCTTCCCCAGGGTTGTAACACAGTCAGTAATTAGATAAGAGTCTGGGCAGCCCCAGGGCTGTCTGGTCTGTCTGGTAATGAAATCCAAGTTTTTAATGCCATGCTTTAAATCCTGCCCTAACCTAGCAATCAAGGGACTTTCCTACTCTGTTTTCTACTTCTTCCCTTCATTGACCTTTCCACAAATAAAAGTGAACTTTTCTGCATTCCTCCACCCACAACACCACTTTCCTGCTTACCTGTACCTCTTTGTTCACGCTACTTAGGGTTCTGGATGAGACAAATCAAATGCTGCCTCCTCCAGGAGGCCTTCATTGCTTCTCTCACACAATACTAATCTGCTTCCTCTAAACCCTTGAATGCTTCATCCGTTTTATAGAAATATTTGGAGGGTGGGTTCAGGAGGGAATAAAAGAGAGGAAGGGAGGAAAGAAACTAGTGTTTACTGTGAGCCTTTTTGTCAGGTACAACGTCAGTGCTTTCACACAAGTGTTTTCATCTAATATTTGAAGTGTTTATGATTGGACCATAAGGTTGTTGGAGGTAAGATCCATGTCTGATTGACCTGGGCATCTCCTCAAAGGCCGAGCATGCTCTATTCCTTCAGTGCAAACAACTTCTGAGATTCTACTGCATGTCAGGCACTGTGGTGCTGAGGATACCAAGGTGGATTGGATGACTAGGGCAGAGTGTCAGCCGTCCAGCTCTCTGTCTAGCTCAAGAGCCAAATGAACCTATAATCCTATTTGAACATTGTTAATATAATGGGAGGGAAGGGGTGTGTTGGATGGATGGATGAATGGGTGCATCTGATTGCATCCATCTGATGCCTACCTTCTCTTCAAAACTTGTACAATGAATTGTACATCCAATCCTGGGACTTCCCTTTTTATGCACAGTGCGGAGGTTACAAAGTTCTCCCTCTCACAATGTTTCTTTAGAACTATGTTGCCCAGTACTATAGTTAACAGCCACAAATGGCTGTTGAGTTTAAATCAACTACAACCTCAAGGAGTTGGGAATGTGAGAAAGAGTTGGAAGGCAGCAGTGCCTCTCCATTCTAACATACCACACTCACGGATAAACTGCAGCCATTTCCCTGAGGAGGGGCAGAAAAGGGGACCTGTGGCAGGATTCAGGATCCCAGGGAAGCTCACATGACAGAAAGTCACCCTCTGCTTGGAGTCTGTCTAATCCTTCCTACTTCCACCATGACAGGCAGCAGATACGGACTTATAAATGGAGGGCTTGCCAGCAGTCCAGGTGGGTGACAGTGAATGTGGGGCCAAGGACTGTCAACTCTCATGGCATGCCCACGGGGGTGCAGCCAGCTGAGGGGCACCCTGAGGTCACAGTTCCCCCTTCCTTCCACTCACAGCACAGAACCACGAGGCAGGAGAGGCTTCCACAGTGGTGCCCCTTGCCTGCACAGGCCCCCTGCCCTCCCCAGGGGCCAGGCCTCCTGGGCACTGCCTGGAGTCCGGAGTTACTGCTGCAGCCGCTGGTGACCAGGTGTGTTTTCCTGCCCGGGCGAGATGAGAGCAGCAGGAGAGTCAGCCACCCCTGTGGGAGAAATTTTCCTCTCTCCCTCTCCTGCCTGACCTGGAGGCCACTGGCTCTCCTTTTTGGCCCAGCTCCTCAGCAGTTTCAACCTGGCAAGGAGACCAGCCACTAGAGGGTAGTGAAAACCCTCTTTTTAATCATTGATAAAGTGGGAGAGAAGGACAGTTCCCAGGATGCTCATTGCTCCCCAGCCGTGCAGAAGGGAAAATAAAATAGAAAACATTTATGAAGAGAAAAATTAATGCCAACCATATTTTCATGTTTTACATGAGTTTCCATGTAGATGTGAACCAAAAGAAATCCCTCAGGAAATCAAATAAGAAACCTCCCAAAGCAAGATGTTCCATGTCCACTTATTACTCTGTATTAACAAATTCCTCTAATAATATGTTCTCCAAATCCCTGACAATCTAATAGCATTGCAATATAATACTGTTTGTTCTCAAGGGGGTATTTTACAAGGGAAAGACCAACTGGCAGACTTCTCTCACTTCCTTGGCATTTGGCAGTCTCTTTTATATTTTGTCACATGGTATAAGGACTAAATTTAGAAATGAAAATTCAATACTTGCCTCGTTTTGGTTCTTGACAATTAGCCATGTTCTGTCTCTTCTACCTTCTGCAGAGAAGGCGGAGGTACTGTGCTGTCACGCCAGTTCAGTGTCTACAGACGGATGCCCCCTAGTGGCAACACTGAAGCCTGGACCGTGACATAATCTTTTCACCTTTGACCCAGCCAAGTTGGGGTTTATTTAGCCATAGAACTGAAATATTACCCAGACTGCTTTTCTGTCTTTCAGATTATACTATGTATTCCAGTGTATTATTTTGCATCTCCAACATGTTTGTTTATCTTTAGAAAGAAGTAAGTTTCATACCTTATGTTCCATTTTTTCTCAACAGGCAGAGTGAAACAGAAACATTCTTTTTGTGGAAATCTTAAGAGCTAGATTGTACCATGTAACAGTCCTGCAGAGTACTTAGTCTCTCCCTATTTGTAGATGAATAAATGGATGCTCTGGAAATGTCATGGCCAAGGCTGCACAGCTATTCCCCAGTGAAGTCTGGGTTTGGGGCCTGATTGCTTTGTTCTCCCCTCCCGAGAACTCCTTGAGGACAGGAGCATGTAGGGTCAGTTGTAAAGTCTCTGAAACCGCACGGCAACTGGTTCCACAGCTGGCATGTCCTAGGCCCTCAGAGCACATGGAATAAGAAGAGGTTGTGACCAATGTGGAATAAGGGAGTATTAAAAAGAAACAACAAGACCGAAAGGGAGTCACTTATGCTAAGCCTGCATTGCCAAACCAAGGCATAGTACCTAACCTAGTTGCAATTTCAGCCTTCCCTGGGAATGTAATCTTAACCAATCAGTCTGCAATTTTCTGGTCAGCACCATTGACATAATCCACCTTTTGTCCCCAAAAGGAAGATGACCTTATCCAAAATAATCTTGTTTGTTTTATGACTTCCTTGCCTTGTTTTTAAAAACCTTTCTCTGTCTGTAGCCCTTTGGAGCTCCTTTTTACTTGCTAGATAGAATGCTGCCCAATTTGTGAAGTGTTCAGTAAGGCCAATTAGATCTTTAAAATTTACTTGATTTCATTTTCATTATTTAAGAGGAAAGAGATCCAGGAGTTACCACATCCCTAGGGCCTGAGGGACAGATGACTTTTGTCAGTGCTCTGGAGGCTGATGGGGAGAGTCCATGGTCTTCCCATTGTTGATTGCATTTTGCAATTCTCAGCTCTGTGTCCCAGGCCACAGAGAATGAAGTATATGAGGAGATGGTATGTGGGGTGCAGGGGGAGGCACCAGAGAGGAGAAGGAAATAAGGTACTTTTCAGGACTTCCTGGGTACAACTCAGCTAAGGTCAGCCTGCTCTCCCTGAAATTGCAGGGGTGTCTTATGCTCAGTGTCTTGCCAATGGGTTTCAGCCCTGGGCAAGTTCGCTATGGATTCAGTGTGACCAAAGAAAATGACAGCAGAACGTTCTTGGGGTGAAAGGGTTATACCCAACTTTATTCTCACAGTGGCAGGTCAGTCACTAAAATTCCATTCACTCAGAGCGAGTCTGCATGCAGCAAGCCAGTCTCTGCCTCTAGGCCCCTCTGTCTGCACAGCTGTCCACTGGACTTCTCTGCACAGCTGTCCTGCACAGCCGTCCTCTGGGGCTCTCTGCACAGCCGTCCTGCACAGCCGTCCTCTGGGCCTCTGTCCTTGGCGCTGCCACCACTCCAGCCTCTGCTCTGCTCTCCTGCAGCCTTGCAGCCCTGCCACCGTGTCATGCCCAGAGCACTGGGTGGAGCTCTTTATATAGAGTCAGCAGCCACGTATTGCCCACAGGTGTGCAGTGAGCTAGTCAGCCACAGCCAGGTGAGAATCCTGGCCACAGGAACTCTCATTTTATCCATACCAGCCATAAGCAACATTTATTGAGGACACACTTTGTGTCATAATACTTGGCAGAATTATTTAATGCTTTCAAAACATAGCAAGGCTGTATCCTTGCTACAGTAGGAAGACAAAGCTTCAGAGAAACTAGTTACTTGTCCAAGGAACAAGAAAACCATTTTTTACCCCTCTTTTGTATACATATTTCCCAATTTAAATGTGTAGAAAAACAAAACTGAATGAGAAGCAAGGAAGTAGAGACAATGTGGCCATTCTGAGGAGAACTTTTACTAGCAACTGTGGCTGAACGAGGCAAGGTGTGGAGGAAGGACTTGTTTCGGTTTGTTTTGGTTTGATTTGTTAAAGAGGGGGAGTGCCTGTTAGTGTGAGGTGGGAAAGGTCTAACAGGGAGAGAGGAACTGATGGATGGAGATGGAGGGCTGCAGCCCGGGAACTGGTGAGAAGGGCTCTCAAGGCAGCAGGCAGATCTCACAGCTTTTCAGCTTATC
Organism: Manis javanica; assembly: GCF_040802235.1. Classification (NCBI taxonomy): domain Eukaryota; kingdom Metazoa; phylum Chordata; class Mammalia; order Pholidota; family Manidae; genus Manis; species Manis javanica. Next base: position 186,822,451 of record NC_133157.1, on the reverse strand, counting down.
TGGGGCAAATGTCTGGGCTGATATGGAAACTCTAAATCCCAGTCCAACTATAAAGCTCGTCCCTGCTTTGTACACAGGTGAAAATGGAAACGAGGTTATTCCTCTTTGCACCTACCCTCCCCCTGTCCTGACCCCAGCAGCGGCCGCCTTGGAGCTGTGCGGGCGGAGGGAGGTGGGTAATGTGCGCGCGCTGCAACCCTCACGTGACCTTGACGGTGCCGCTGCACAACCACTGATTCTTCCTCGGGAGAGGCACCAGGTGGGTACTTAGAGCCTGCCGCCTCTAGGGGTGTTTTATTCACTATCCTCTACCCTTTAAGGTTCCAGTTGACCTAAGAATCAAATTGGCGTGAGATAAACAGGAAAAAAACCCCAAAATTTAATTATGTGCATACAGAGGGCCAATAATGAAACAGACCTACAGAAATGAGCAAGGCAGGCAGTTTTTATACATTTTAGACAGACAATAAATCTGTGAGGAAAATTGACAGGACAAAGGAAAGTTATATTTGGGAGCTTCAATTAATAAGGAATTCTGAATGGAATTTAGACTGGCGTAGTAAATTAGCAAAAAAAAGTGACAAGATTTGTTGCTTTTTTGGCTCCGAATTCCGTCTCTGGTGATAAGGAAGTCTACCCTCCAGGTGTGGGGAGGACACCTTTCACCTGGCAGAGTTAGTTCCTAGATCCTATGCGGACGGAGGAGGGTCAGAGTATCCCTTCTATACTGGCTGTTTCTCCAGTTGCTTTAATTCAAAGTCATCATTATGTTACTGGAGGCGGGTCCTTGGTCTCATTGTGACAAAGAATTCAAGAACACACGCAGAAAAGCAGTTGAGTTATTAAGAGTTTATTTGGAGATTTTGAGTTTAAAGAAAGACAAGAGTACACACCCAAGAGTTGGGGCACAGAAGGAACAATAGGGAGCTTTTTTAATCTGAGGGGAGATGAACATTCACTAAATCATATTAGATTTCAAAGGGAACAGCTAGAGTTTTCCTGGAGTTTGGGGTTGCTGCACCCTCATGTCAGGAAGGGGGATTTTTGACTGTAGTGGTTCCACTGGAACTGTCATGGCATGGGGAGGTGTGATTTTTACTAGGTCAATGGGTTTTAGGGTGAAATTTCTGTCAATTTCTCTTCCATTTTGGAACTAGCTGGTTTTGGCCAGTGTGTTACACAGCTTCTCATTCCACATTCCATGGGAATAGCTTGCACAGCATATGTAGAATATAAGCAAGCATCTGACCAAAGTCCCCCTCCCTCTCCCTGCTTGTGTGTAGCTATCTGCCCACTAAAAAACAGGCCTTTGTGGTACACATTGGGGTGGCCTGCCCTAGGTCCCTACACAGGTCATTGTGGAGCAGCAGCACAGGCATTACCTGATGGAAGTGGAGAGACCCCTGTTGAAATCAGAATCTACAGTTAACAAGAGTCCCAGCTGATGTAATGTATAGTCAGGTTTAAGGCACTCTGGCTACAACTTCCCCCAGCCACCTGACTTCCAGCAGCGTTCCTCTGTGCTCGGTCATCTTGCCCCTCCACCAGTGTCCCTTTTTAGGCTCTCTTAAAAGTCCAGCCCCTTTCCACCCACTTATAACTGGATTCTTGGGAATATGTAGACAGGGAAAAATATCTTTTTCCTCTCTGCATCTTAGGTTCTCTGCCTGCAGCCTTATAATCCAGACTGACAAAAGACAGATTAACAGGAGAAAACAAATAGTTTATTAACTTGTACATATATGTGGTGAGCACTCAGCCATGAATAAGTCAAAGGACTGGTTAAAACTTGGGCTTATATAGCATCTTAACAAAAGAACAATAAATTTATAGAGAATGACCAAAAAAAGAAAATAGTTTTGAGCTCCCAGGGGTGTCAAATAGTGGGAAGGCAAAAACATGTGGAAACTAGTGGAAAAAAAGGACTGGTGTTAGCAAATTTTGTTATGTTGATTCCTTTGGTGCTTATAAGAGTCTAGAGTTGTCTCCAGTGAGTAACTTCTGTCCTTCCTAGTAGAGAGGGACAGGGGACACTTTTACAAATGTGTGTCCTACTTTTAGGCAGTTAGGGGAGGGCAAGGAACTTTCTTTTTTTAAAATTTATTTTTTATTGAAGTATCATTGATATACAATCTTATGTTGGTTTCAAATATACAATGCAGTAGTTCAACATTTAACCATATTATTAAATTTTCACCCCCTCTAGTGCAGTTACTATCTGTCAACATAGAAACATTTTACAGAATCATTGACTATATTCTCCATGATGTACTACTATCCCCATGACCAGCTTATATTATGATTGAGAATTTTTGTGCCCCTTTATCCCCCTTGCCCTCCCCACCCACCCACCCCAATCCCTCCCCCATGGTAACTACTCCCTTCTCAGTGTCTATGAGTCTCCTGCTGTTCTGTTCATTCTGTTTTGCTTGTTTTATATTCCACAAATAAGTGAAATCATATGGAATTTGTCTTTCTCCACCTGACTTATTTCAGTGAGCATAATACCCTCTAGTTCCATACATGTTGTTGAAAATGGCAGGATTTCTTTTTTTTATGGCTGAATAATATTTCATTGTGTATATGTACCACATCTTCTTTATCCATTCATCTACTGATGGACACTTAGGTTGCTTCCATTTCTTGGCTATTGTAAATAGTGCTGCAATAAACATAGGGGTGCATATGTCTTTTTGAATCTGGGATCTTGTTTTCTTTGGGTAAATTCTTGAAGTGAAATTACTGGGTTGAATGGTATTTCTATTTTTAGTTTTTTGAGGGACCTCCATACTGCTTTCCACAGTGGTTGGACCAGTTTACATTCCCACCAATAGTGTAGGAGGAGTCCCATTTCTTCCACATCCTTGCCAACACTTGTTATTTCTTGTCTTTTGTATGTTGGCCATCCTAACTGGTGTGAGTGATATCTCATTGTGGTTTTGATTTACATTTCCCTAATGAATAGTGATGTGGAGCATCTTTTCTTGTGCCTGTTGGCCATCTGTATTCCTTCTTTGTAGAAATCTCTTTTCAGGTCCTCCACTCATTTTTTAATCAGGTTTTGGATGTTTTTGGCATTGAGGCATATGAGTTCTTTATATATTTTGGATGTTAGCCCCTTATCAGATAAATTGTTTATGAACATAGATTATCACACTGTAGGTTGTCTTTTTGTTCTGCTGATGGTGTCCTCTGCTGTACAGAGAAGCTTTTTAGTTTGACATAGTCCCACTTGTTCATTTTGGATTTTGTTTCCCATGCTCAGGAAATGAGTCCAGGAAAAAATTGCTCATACTTATGTTCAAGAGATTTTTGCGTATGTTTTCTTCTAAGTGTTTTATGGTTTCATGTCTTACATTCAGGTCTTTGATCCATTTCGAGTTTACTTTTGTGTATGGAGTTAGACAATAATCTAGCTTCATTCTCTTGCATGTAGCTGTCCAGTTTTGCCAACATCAGTTATTGAAGAGGGTGTCTTTTCCCCATTGTATATTCATGGCTCCTTTATCATATATTAAGTGGCCGTATATGCATGGGTTTATATCTGGGCTCCATATTCTGTTCCATTGATCTATGGGACTATTCTTGTGGAAGTACCAAACTGTTTTGATTATTGTAGCTTTGTAGTAGAGCTTGAAGTCAGGGAACGTAATACCCCCAGCTTTGTTTTTTTTCTCAGGATCACTCTGGCTATTCATGGTCTTCTGTGGTTCCATAAGAATTTTAGAACTATTTGTTCTGTCATTGAAAAATGCTGTTGGTATTTTGATAGGGATTGCATTGAATCTGTAAATTGCTTTGGGCAAGATGGTCATTTTGACAATATTAATTCCTCCAATCCATAAGCACAGGATAGATTTCTATTTATTTCTGTCTTTTATTTCTCTCATGAGTGTCTTATAGTTGTATAAGTATAGGTCTTTCTCTTGGTTAGGTTTATTCATAGGTATTTTATTCTTTTTGATGCAATTGTAAGTGGAGTGGTATTCCTGAATCTCTTTCTTCTAGTTCATTATTAGTATATAGGAATGCAACAGATTTCTGTGTTTTAATTTTGTGTCCTGCAGCTTTGCTGAATCCAGTTATTAATTTTAATAGTTTTTTGGTGGAGTCTTTAGGGTTTTCTATGTATAATATCATGTCATCTGCAAATAGTTCCAGTTTAACTTCTTCCTTACCAATTAGGGTTCCTTTTATCTCTTTATCTTGTCTGATTGCTGTGGGTAGGACCTCCAGTACTATGTTGAATAAAAGTGGTGAGAGTGGAATGGACATCCTTGTCTTAGTCCTGATCTTAGAGGAAAAGCTATCAGCTTTTCATCACCATTAAGTATTATGTTAGCTGTGGGTTTGTTGTATATGGCCTTTATTATATTGAGGTATGTTCCCTCTATACCCATTTTGTTGAGAGGTTTTATTGTGAATGAATGTTGAATTTTGTCAGATGCTTTTTTAGCATCTATTGAGATGGTCATGTGGTTTTTATCCTTTTTTGTTAATGTGGTGTATGATATTGATTGATTTATTAATATTATACCATCTTTGCATCTCTGGAATAGATTCTACTTGGTTGTGATGGATGATCCTTTTTATGTACTTTGGAATTCAGTTTGCTAATAGTTTGTTGAGTAGTTTTGCAGCTATGTTCATCAGGGATATTGGTCTATAATTTTCTTTTTTGTAGTGTCTTTGCCTGGGTTTGGTATTAAAGTGATGCTGGCCTCATAGAATGAGTTTGGAAGCTTTCTTATATCTACTTCATCTTAGTTGCCTTCAGCTCAAAATAATCCTTGTGCCAGTGCTATATTTGGGGTAGCATATTCTGCTATTCTTCACATGCTTACCCCTTGCCCTCTCACTCTGCAGTCTGGTAGTGTCACACTGAAGTAGAATGTCTCCTTTCAGCGTCCCCCAGGTTAGGTCAGATACTAGCCACTGTCCCCCCAAAGTCCAGGGGACACTCTTCAGATGCCCTAAGTGTTTTCTCAAAGATTCAATAGAGAAGGAAAAAGCTTTCCTTTACCCTAAGAGCATCTGGAAATTAAATTGACAAATATTAACAGGAGAAAAGCATACAGATTCATTCAAAGTAGGTTTTGTCTGACATGGGAGCCTTCATAAGAAAATGAAGATGTGCATATTTTTATGCTAGGTCTCATGAAAAGTGGACAGTTGAGTAGAAATGATTGGTTAGGTTGTATTAGATAAGCATAGTAAATGGGGAATTAGCAGGGCCTATTTTTTTAGGACTCTTTTTTGGTGGGGAAGGGGAGCAGGTTTGGCCCAAAGACCTGCCTCTTTGGCATATTGATAATTTTAAACTGGGTATTTTTAAGAAACTGAAGATACAAGAGAAGCTCTGAAGCTAAGAAGTTATCCTTTTGTAAGAGACATTTATATTTACAGCGAAAATCTCCATTTGTAAAGGTGTTTCCGTAGCTGTACCAGAAAGAGGATGACTAAATCTCTAGAAACTCTTTTTTATTTATTATTTTTCTTATTTATTTATTTATTATTTTAGTATCATTAATCTACAATTACATGAGTGACATTATGGTTACTAGACTCCCCCCATCACCAAGTCCCCATCACATACCCCATTACAGTCACTGTCCATCAGCGTAGTAAGATGCTGGAGAATCACTACTTGTCTTCTCTGTGTTTTACAGCCCTCCCCGTGTCCCCCACACCCTACATTATGCCTGCTAATCGTAATGCCCCTTTTCCCCCTTATCCCTCCCTTCCCACCCACCCTCCCCAGTCCCTTTCCCTTTGGTAATTGTTAGTCCATTCTTGGGTTCTGTGAGTCTGCTGCTGTTTTGTTCCTTCAGATTTTTTCTTTGTTCTTATACTCCACATATGAATGAATAGAAACTCTTATCAAAGGAGAAGGCAACAACTTAAATCTGCATAACAACCTTTTCCTGGTGGTCTCCCTTAACTGACTTCCCACCTCCAATATCTTTTGTCTTTTGCTGAAGATGGTATTTAAGGTGATAGCTTCTGCCATTTCAATAAGATGGCTTATTCCACTTCCCTGGGCCTTCCCCATATATACAGGAGGTAAATATGTTATTAAAATGTTTGTTGTTCTCCTGTAAGTCTGTCTTATATCAATTTAATTATTAGACCAGCCAAAGATCTAGAAGGGAAGAAAGGAAAACTTTTCTACCCTTACAGTGTCCCCTTAGTCTTCAGAAGTTAGGATGCTTCTTTCCTCCAGGTATGGAAGAGAAAGATGAGAGAGAGGGCACCTTGCACATGAGGGTTTATGACCTGTTTCAGGGGAGAAGGGTAAGGGAGGAAGGTCAGAGTGAACCTGTTTCTGCTGTTTTCTCAGATTCCATCAGCTTAAAATATTCAATTTGCTATTAAAATAAAATTCAGTGAGTAAATTTGAATATCTAATTGGCTTTGGTCAATGATTCATGAATTGGACAGCTTCCCATCTAGCAAGTAAAAAGAAATTCTTAGGAGATGTACAAAATGGAAGGTTTTTAAAGGTAGAGACAGGGTGGGACAAAGGTGATAAACAAAGGGATTATTTTGGACAAGGTCATTTCCCTCTGGGAGACAAAAAGTTCTTATTAGGTGAATTAACCTCACTGTGGTGAACAGGACATTCCATACTGACTAGTTAAGATTATAATCTTGGGGAAGGTTTAAACTGCAATTAGGTTAGGTATCAAGTCCCAGTTTGGTGATGTGGCCTACCAAATCATTTTGTGTCTATGGCTTTCTTTTTAACAATGTAAAGGTGCCATATTTTGAGGTGTGTGTCCTGAAACCCATCCCTTCCCACACTGGTTGAGGTGAGGTTGATGCACTCCTCTCCCAGTGGTGTCAGGTGGGGGTGGTGGCGGTGGCACAGCTCAGCACACTGACATCTCTCTCTAAGGAAATCCTCACTACCAGCCACTTCCATGCCCACTGAGCACTCAGCCTTCTTGGAAATTCCTGGAGGGGATTTTGGGCAGAGACAGTTTCATGGTCTCTTAGAAAGTCTTACCTAAGTACTTGTGTTCATTATCTATTGTTGTATACATTATTCCATATCTTAGTGCTTAAAACAGCTGATAGTATCTCACAGATTCTGTATGTTATGGATTGAACTATGTCCCTCCAAAATTCCTATGTTGAAGCCCTAATCCCCAGTACTTTAGAATGTGATTATATTTGGAGAGGGCCTTTAAAGAGGTAATTAATTTTAAATGAGGTCCTATGGGTAGGCCCTGATCCAATATAACTAGCATCCTTTTAAGAAGGAGTAGAGGTACCAGGGGCTTCTGCATACAAAGGAAAAGCCATGTGAGGACATAGCAATAAGGAGGCAAGCCAGGGAGAGAGGGCTCAGGAGAAACCAAACCCCACCAATACTTTCATCTTGGACTTTCAGCCTCCAGAACTGTCAGAAAATAAATGTCTGTTGTTTAAGCCACCCAGTCTGTGGTCTAGCATTCCACTTTAGGATTTTGGAGTACTTAGCACCTGTGGCATTGTAGGTAAAATTGTAATATTTCCAGAATATCTTGGCTGGCTTTAGTGTATCTGCATTCCACCAGGTGTTCCTCAGGAGTGGAGAGCAGTAGTTCACCTCCATATCAGTGGGTAATTGCCCAGGCGACTGAGGGCTTATCTGAACCTGAGAGGTTAGGGGGAGGGCTGGTTTGCTTCTGCCTGATCAGGAAAGAGAAATGGCCCTGGACTGCAGTTTGTAAGCAATAAACAGATTTTAAATTTTATTTCTCCCTGAGACTGATTTCAGTTTTAGAGGTATTTTGTCCCAGGATTTCCTTTCCCTGGAGTTACACCTGGCAGTAGTTGGCAGGAGCTCTGAACCTGAAATCTGTCATAATGAGTGTGACCTTTGGGAGGGCTGCCCCTAGAGATGATGGGGAGAAGTGGGCTTGCACCAAGGGATGTGTGTCTGCATTCATGTGGTCATGGAGGCGCCACCACCGCTGCTGGCTGCACTGATGCCAGCCCAAGCCAAAGGCTGCTCCTGCTGCCAGCCAGAGCCCTGCAGACTGGGGAGGCCGAGGAGAGGCCCTGAGGCTGAGGAGAGGCCCCAAGCCTGCAGAGAGGAGTGCTTCCTGTGCTCTAAGGAGGACTTACATTGAGTCCCACAGCAGCATGGGACAATAGTAAGGGGGCTGATAGCCCTCCTCACATGGTAGATAGACTATACTGGGTGCCTGCCCGTGTCAGAAAGATATTGGTATGCCATGACTTGGATATGGCTACTGGACTATTGATTGGTTGCTTTTCCTGCATAGATGAGCTTTACTTAATCTGCATAAGACTTTGAACCTACCTGTGTCCTCTGGCTTGAGGATTGTCATAATTTTATTGCTGTTGCTATTGTTATGTCATTAGTCTGGTCACAGTGCTTAAGTTTTCTTGCCCAGGGACCATTGCAAAAGAGGGGGATTAAGTAGATGGTAAGGTGAGATTTCTGGAAGGGTGGCCTGTGGGTAAAATAGTAATATTTCCAGAATATCTTGCCTGGCTTCAGTGCATTTGCATATCAACAGGTGTTCCTCAGGAGTGGAGAGCAATAGTTCACCTCCATATTAGAGGGTAATTGCCTGGGTGACCAAGGGCTTATCTGAACCTGAGAGGTTAGGGGGAGGGCTGGTTTGCTTCTGCCCAAGCAAGAAAGAGAAATGGCATGGCCCCGGACCACAGTTTGTAAGCAATAAATGGGTTTTAAACTTTATTTCTCCCTGTGACTGATTTTGGTTTTAGAGGTATTTTGCCCCAGGATTTCCTTTCCCTAGAGTTACAGGCATTATTTTTGTCTTTGTCTTCAATCAAAATGAAGACAACAAGGAAAGGACCATGTAACATCCTATAACACTAGTGATAAGAGAGAAGGCAGAAAGTGTGGGTACATAGCCTGGTGGATTTGGTGATAGGAAGGTAAGGAAATGTCTGAGTGGTTCCATTTTCCAGTGAAGTATGAAGTACAATTATTAACCAGAACTGGGACTGCGAAGGGTGTGACATACTTGGCTGCTTGTAGAGAGCAAAGGCCCATACTCCTCCACGCTCCTCTTCCATATTATAGAGCTGCTCAGCCAGGAACTACATATCCCAGACATCATATCGGAGGGGACCATGTAGCTAGTTCTTGCCAGTTGACTGAGTAGAAGCAGTCGGTAGCATTTCCTGGCTAAGGGGGTTAAGAAGCAGATAAGTCCTTTCTCGTTTTTCTTTCTTATGTACAAGCTATTGAGTAGGTACAGAAAACCTGAGGGCTCTAAGAGGGAGAAGCCACAAAATGAAGGTACCTGGGTTCCCTAAGAGCCACCTGCTAACCAAGAACACCTGCCCTGACTTTTATGTGAGCAAGAAATAAACATTTATTTTTCAAACCACTGAATATTTGGGGTTTGATTACTTCAGCAGGTAGCATTACCCTAACTGATCTGGGTGTAGTAGGTTTGAGAACTGAGAAGCAGGAGGAAATCAGTGTCTGGATGAGTAGGCAGGGAGGGAGCAGATGCTGCTAAGTGGGGCAGCCCACCCCATGGGCAGGATGCTATGTGAGGGTGGCCCATTCAGGTGTGTTTTTCCATGTAAGACAACAGAAATAGTATTATACACAGCAGTAATAGTAGTATAACTCCTTTCAGGTTCCTGGACCAGTTCCTGCATGTGTGTGTGAGTGTAAGTATGTGGGAGGGGGTCTTCCCACAAATAACACCAAGCAATTCTTGAATACCAGCAAGGTGTTAGAGAACTCAACTCAATTCTGACTCTCTGCCTGGAGACAGCACCAAATTCCCAGGTTAAGGGCTCCATCCCACAAGACTGTCCTCCACCCCAACTTCAGACATGGGTTGCAAACCCCAGGCAGTTACCTGTGCTATCAGCTACAGACTGGAGGTTCCAATGACTCCCCATTAGGTTCAATTAATTGGCTAGAGCAGCTCACAGAACTCAGGAAAATGCTTACATATACCAGCTTAGTAAAGATACTGTAAAGGATACAAGTTAACAGCCTGATGACAAAATATATAGGGTGAGGTCCTAGATAAAGGAGCTTCTATGAACCTCGTGGAGCTCGGGGCCTGCCTCAGTGGCATGTGGAGGTGCTCTGGTTCCCCAAGCATAGGAGCTTTCTGACGAAGAATCAGGATCCAACCGGGTAAAGCAGGCAGAGCAGAGGAGAGCAAGCGAGCTCTTCTCAGGGGTCTTGTGAGGGCTTCATTGCATAGTCATGACTGACTAAATCATTGGCCATTGGCTGATTCAGCCTCCAGCCCTGCCCTTGGGTCTGGTAAAAAGTCTCTCATTAACATGACAAAACACCCATTTTATGATCTGCAGTGTTTTCAGGAACTGCGGATCAAGACCAGATATATCTGGAAAAATATATGTTTGGTCATATGACCAAATATGTATTTCTTACAACTCATTATCTTGCACCCACTCAGATGTCTCCATAGCCAGAGACAGGCCGATGAGAGGAAGAGCTGTACAACAGTGGCTGCCCAAGAGACTTCTCAAGAGACTTCTTAACCCTGTACACCCTGGGACCCTGTACAGTCCCTTAGAGTTGGGTGCACTGAAAAATGACTGAAAAGGGAAACTCACATGTTCTCCCTGTTCAGTACTCTTACTTTACTTTGCATAAGCACATCATTGATTTAGATAGCAAATATATTAAGTGCACTTCTTGTATTTAAACTGAAATGCAACATACAAGGAAATATGTTTTAGGTATGAGTGTTCAGACTTCTTCCAAGTCTTAAAGTTTTAAGTATAACCATTAAGACTTCTTCCAACCTTAAAGAGTTAACTCTTGTTTCAATTGCCATTTAACATTAATTTTTGCTGAATTTGGCACCTGCTACTATTCAGTCTGAACCTTAAAATCTCAAGTGGCTGTTGAGGTCCCTCATGGCACTTAACTCCCTAGAAACTTTGAACTATTTAAAAACAAAAAAGTCAATGGCATTTAAAAAATAAAAGAGCTGTAGAACATCAAAGTAATTTAGAAGATACAGGAAGAGAGCTACCCATAATGCTGTCATCCAACACACTAGCTGCCATGTTAGGGGCCCATGTCTCCCCGGCCGCCTCGGCTCTCTCCAGACGGTATCACAGAACTGTGCATGTTCAGCATGAACCCTAGGTTCTCGGCTCTGGAGGAACCTCAGAATCACCTCTGGAACTTACAAAAGTGACTGAGGCCCAGCCCTGAGCTGGATCTCATTAACCTGAACCTTCTTGCTTTTGGAGCCCAGGGGCAGATGTAATGGATCAGACCCCTAGATGTACACCGCCCACCATCACCCGGGCGTTCACAGTGCCTCTTTTTCTGTTCTCCGGCTTCTTCATCCCTGGCCCCACTCTCATCCCCTTCTGCTAAGGGTACCTCGGGAGGTTTTCTGTATGTTCTTAAATGTGCATATATACTTATACATATGTAGTGTTTGGATGTATGTGTTTTTAATGTACATTCATAAATTTCATTGTTTCTTACCTTTCCCCTCAGTACTGTTTTGAGGTTCTGTCTGCATTGATGTGTGACTATCGAGTTCATGGACTCTCACTTCTGCACAGTATCCCTCACACTACTTTCCTTGGATGGACACACGCGGTACCTACAGCTGTGCTTCAGCCCTGCAGCTCCGCAGTGAGGGTCCTCATGCATGGCCCATGCAAGAGCCCCTCTGGGAGCAGCAAACTAGCATTCTCGGCTTATTCTGATGGCCAGGGTTGAGGTCACTGCCATCCCTCGACACACATCATGAGCTTTTGAGGTTCTCTTCACACTTCTCTCTTACAGGACAACTCCTCCCTAGCTGAAATTGGAGATTCAGGATCCTTCTTTTATTCCATAAAAATCTCCCTTCAGGAACTCAAATCCTAAAGTGGAAGTGATCATCACATCTTAAACGTGACCCTGTATTCATTTCCTATTGTTGCTGTAACCAAGTACCACAACCTCAGTGTCTTAACACAGCAAATCTTTCTTCTTGCAGTTCTGGAGGTCAGAAGTCCTAAATTTAAGGTGCCAGCAGGACTGTGTTTCTTTTGCAGACTTTGGGGGAGAATCCATTCTGTGGCTTTTCCAGCTCCTGTAGGCCTCATGACCCCTTGGCTTGCATCGCTCCAGCCACTGCTTCTACCATAACGTGTCCTACTCTGCCTGGGACCCTCCTGCCTCTCCCTTCTAAGGACCCTTCTGATTACATTGGGCTCAACAATTCAGGACAATCTTCCCATCTTAAAACCCTTAACTTACTCACACTTGCAAATGTGACTTAGTATTTTTTGCCATAAAATTAACATATCCGTAGGTTCCAGGGATTAGGATGTGAGTATCTGGGGTGGGTGGGGAAATTATTCTGCCACACAGTCATTCAATTTGTCATTTAAACTTTATTGGATTCTTTTATTTATTTTATTTTATTAATTTAATATTTTTATTAAGATATAATTCATATACAATCTTATGAAGGTTTCACATGAGCAACATTGTGGTTACTATATTCACCCATATTATCAAGTCCCCCACCACATACCCCATTACAGTCACTGCCCATCAGCATATTAAGATGCTGTGTAGTCACCACTTGTCTTCTCTGTGCTATACTGCCTTCCCCATGCCCCCCTACATTATGTGTACTAATCATAATACTCCTTAATCCCCTTCTCCCTCACTTCCTGCCCACCCTCCCCACCCCTGTCCCTTTGGTAACCTCTAGTCCCTTCCTGGGGTCTGTGAGTCTGCTGATGTTTTGTTCCTTCAGTTTTTGCTTTGTTGTTATATTTCACAAATGAGTGAAATCATTTGGTACTTGTCTTTCTCCACCTGGCTAATTTCACTGAGCATAATACCCTCTAGCTCCATCCATGTTGTTGCAAGTGGTAGGATTTATTTTATTTTTTTTTGGTTGTTGTTATTTTTATTTATTTAATTTTATTTTTTATTAAGGTATCATTGATATACACTCTTATGAAGGTTCCACAAGAAAAACAATGTGATTACTATATTCACCCTTATTATCGAGTTCCCCCCAGCCTCCCATGCCCCATGGTAGTCACTGTCCATCAGTGTAGTAAGATGCCACAGAGTCCCTACTTGTCTTCTCTGTGCTACACTGTCTTCCCCAGGACCCCACACACACCATGTGCACTAATCATGATATGCCACAATCTCTTTCTCCCTCCCTTCCCACCCGCCCTTCCACATCCCTCTCCTTCGGTAACCTCTAGTCCCTTCTTGGAGTCTGTGAGTCTGCTGCTATTTTGTTCCTTCAGTTTTGCTTTGTTGTTATACTCCACAAATGTGGGAAATCATTTGGTACTTGTCTTTCTCTGCCTTACTCATTTCACTGAGCATAATACCCTCTAGCTCCATGCATGTTGTTGCAAATAATAGGATTTGTTTCTTTCTTATGGCTTAGTAATAGTCCATTGTGTATATGTACCACCTCTTCTTTATCCATTTATCTTTTGATGGACACTTAGGCTGCTTCTATGTGTTGGCTATTGTAAATAGTGCTGTGATAAACATAAGGGTGCATATGTCTTTTTGAATCTGAGAACTTGTTTTTTTTGGGTAAATTCCTAGGAGTGGAATTCCTGGGTCAAATGGTATTTCTATTTTTAGTTTTTTGAGGAACCTCCATATTGCTTTCCACAATGGTTGAACTAGTGTACATTCCCACCAGCAGGGTAGGGGTGTTCCCCTTTTCCACATCCTCGCCAGCTGTTTTTGTTCCTAGTCTTTTAGATATTAGCCATCCTAACTGGTGTGAGGTGATAGCTCATTGTGGTTTCAATTTGCGTAATTTATGATGTGGAGCATCTTTTCAGGTGCCTGTTGACCATCTGAATTTTTTCTTTGGAAAACTGTCTGTTCATATCCTCTGCCCATTTTTAAATTGGGTTATTTGCTTTTTAGGTGTTAAGGCGTGTGAGTTCTTTATATATTTTGGATGTTAACCCCTTGTCAGATATGTTGTTTATGAATATATTCTCCCATACTGTAGGATGCCTTTTTATTCTATTGATGGTGTCCTTTGCTGTACAGAAGCTTTTTAGTTTGATTTAGTCCCATGTGTTTATTTTTGCTTTTGTTTTCCTTGCCCAAGGAGAAGCATTCAGGAAAAAGTTGCTCATGCTTATATTCAAGAGATTTTTGCCTATGTTGTCTTCTAAGAGTTTTATGGTTTCATGACTTACTTTCAGGTTTTTTATCCATTTCGAGTTTACTTTTGTGTGTGGAGTTAGACAGTAATCCAGTTTCATTCTCTTGGATGTAGCTGTCCAGTTTTGCCAACACCAGTTGTTGAAGAGGCTGTCATTTCCCCATTGTATATACATGGCTCCTTTATCATATATTAATTGGCCATGTATCTGTATGTGTTTACATATGGACTCTCTATTCTGTTCTGTTGATCTAATAGTCTGTTCTTGTGCCAGTACCAAATTGTCTTGATTTCTGTGGCTTTGTAGTAAGGCTTAAAGTTGGGGAGCATGACTTCCCCTGGTTTTATTCTCCCTTCTCAGGATTGCCTTGGTTTCATTAGATTCTTAAAAAGGAACTCCCACTTGTTTTGTGTTACAAACAATATAAAGATATATAAGGGAAAGATGATGGCTCAGCCCACCCTACCCGAATAACTCCTGTCTGTAAACAATATTTCAACCATGCCCATCCTTACACATACAAATCTGTATATTGTGTTGTGTGGTTTTTTTTAATGGAACCAGTATCATATCCATTAATCAGCAACTTTTGCCCCTTGATGTATTGTGGAATTCCTCCATCATTATCAATCCATGGGGACCTCACCCATCACTTTTCTGAACTAACCAAGTATTCCACAGGATGGGTAAACTGTAATTGATTCAGCTATTCCCTTATGGAGAGATATTCGGTTGGTTTTCTAATTTCCCCCACTTGAAAACAAGCTTTAAAATATGTCCTTTTGTCTGTACGCACCAGTGTTCTTATTTCTGAAAGGGTCCCCGAAGTGGAATATGGCCTCCAAAGATGTGCTTTTTAGTACACAATGCTAGATTATTTCCCAAAAGTTTTAAGTCATTTACACTTCTACCTAGAAATGAGTGTGCCCTCTATACTGCAAAACTGTCTGCCAAGCAGAGTGAAATAGTATTTCTGTGCTTTATGCTAATCTGATGTTTGAAAAAGTATATGCCATTGTTTTAATTCACATTTTCACAAAGACCAAAGGGGTTGTGGTATTTTTTTCTAAGATTATTGACCATGTGCATTTCCTTTTTCTATAAATTGCCACCTTGCATTCTTGCCTATCATTTTGTTTTATTATTTTAAAATAAACTTTGTTTTAAGAAGAGTTTGGATTTACTGAAAAATTGTGACAGTAGTACAGAGTTCCCATATAGCCCACACCCAGCTTCCCCTATTAATAACATCTTATATTACTATGATACATTTGTTACACTTAATTAATGTAGATGTATTATTATTAACTAAAGTCCACACTTCATTCAGATTTTCTTAGTTTTACCTCATGCACTTTTAGTGCTCCAGGATCCCATCCAGAAAACCACACTGCAGTTAGTTTCATCTCCTTAGGCTCCTCTTGGCTTTGACAGCTTCTCAGACTTTCCTTGTTTTTGATGGCCTTGATAGTTTTGAAGAGAATGATCAAGCATTTTGTAGAGGGTGTCCCACTACTGGCATTTGTCTGATCTTCTTCTCATAACTAGACCGGTATTAGTGTACAGACTATCAACATGGCTTATCACTGTTGGTGTTGACCTTGATTACTTGGCTGAGGTCATGTTTGTCAGATTTATCCAATGTAAAGTCACTCTACCTCCCCCTCAACCCCTTTTCCATACTGCACTCTTTTAAAGGAAGTCTCTGTCTGCTGCCTAAGGAGTAGGGAGTTGCTCCTTGAGGGTGGAGCATCTTCATAAATTATTTGCAATTCTTCTGCAGGAGAGATTTGTCTCCTCTCCCTCATTTATTCAGTCATTCATTTATATCCATGTAGATGCATGGATATTTACTTTATACTTTTGGTTATAATCCTGTACTACTTTAATTTATCCTCTGTGTTTAACCTGTGGCCACTGGGATTTCCTTCAGTTGGTTCCCCTGTCCATTGACATATTCCCATTATGTGGCTTTTGTTTTTGTGTTTTTTGAACACTTCCTTACTTTTTGGTACTTCAAGATTCTCCAGGTTCTTCTGTATATTTCCTGCCCTATCCTAGAATCAACTAATTCTCCAAGGAGTCCTAGTTTCTTTTATTAGAGAATGGTATTAGAAACCACAGTCTGGATATAAGATAGGTTTATTGCTACTGAGGTACTATTACTTCC
The DNA here is from genome assembly GCF_040802235.1 of Manis javanica. Lineage (NCBI taxonomy): Eukaryota > Metazoa > Chordata > Mammalia > Pholidota > Manidae > Manis > Manis javanica. The sequence goes on along the minus strand of NC_133157.1, from coordinate 186,806,109 downwards.
AGGTCTTCTCAGCTGACAGAGGAAGGAATATGTGTGCATACAAATCAGTATATATATATATATACATATCTATAGATATTTCTAAGCAAACATGGGTTCATTCCTATGTCTGCAGCTTTACCACAGGGATCATTTTAGCCTCCTACCCTTGCTTATTTGTAAATGCCCACATCAACAATGAGAAGCCTGGCTCTCACCATCCAGTAACATTTACTTAACTGTTTCTTTCCAGAATGTATATATAACAGTATCAGAACTGTTAACCCCGTGCCCTGATGGAAACAACTTCATCATCTAAAGTACAGTTTTATGTGGAATTCTTTTTGCTTTTAGTTTTATGACTCGATTCATTTTCAAAGTTATTTAGGTCACCAACTTTTCCCCTCACCTGCCGTAGAAGATGTTTGAATACATTTGTAATACCGATTATTTTGTCACAGTCTGCATTCTATTTTGGGATCCCTTGACCTTCTAAAGGAGTTTTTTAAATTTGTGTACATTTGTTCACTCTGTATGCCGTAGAGTTTTATGGGTTTTGACAAATGTGTAGTATCCTGTATCATAGTACCATAGTTTTATCACCCTAAAAAAACCCATGCTTCATCTATTTAACCCTCTACCTACCCGTTCTACCAAACCCCTAGCAATTATCATTTTTTACTGTCTGTACTTTTGCCTTTTCCAGAATCTCGTATTGTTGAAATCATACAGTATGTAGCCTTTTCAAATTGGCTTCTTTCATTTACAATATGTATTTAAGGTTCATCTATGTCTTTTTGTGACATGATATCTTTTCTTTTTAATATATCACAGAATAATTTCCCATTGTATGGATGTACCACTGTTTGTTAATCTACTCAGTACCATACCGAAGGACATCTTGCCTGCTTCCAAGTTTTGGAAATTACGCCTAAAGCTGCTGTAAACATTCTTCTTGCCCATTTAAAAGTTGTCCTTTGCTTTTCAAATTGCCTATCAAGGATATAAATTTTGGGAAGTTTCAACTGTTTTTTTCCTAGACTATTATTTCTCCATTAACTTTATTTTTGCCTCAGTATTATAAAATGTAATTGAATATATCTGTAATTTCTGTTCTGGCTTCTGGGTACCCTGTCTTGCTTAGATTGTTTTCTTCCATTCCAAGGTTAAAAGATGTTCTTCTGAATTTCTCTTATGTTATATATTAAGCAAAAGGGATAGGGATGCCAAATAATAACAGAGGGCATATGGAACAGTGACTTAGGGCTGAGAAGCATTTTGCCCTTGAATTCTGAGTGGTCATCACCTGGGGTTTTCAGGATCAGCTCTTAGTAAGAGTTTTCATGGGGACCCTTCAGACACTGTAGTTCTAGGGGCGAGGAGTTATGTGGCCTGACTTTGGAGAATCAAACCCAGACCCCAGGGCTGTTTCCCTGAGCTCATCCCTCCCATCCCTGCACCCCTTTATTTGTATGCTCAATATTTGTCCCCATCTAAACTGTTAAAAAAATCAGGCCCAAGATGGTGTCACTTAGGTCAAGTTCCCAAACCAGGGCCTAATATTTAAACACGCCTATATTCTCAACCTCTCCCGGAAATGTAGTCAGCCACGAATTTTCTGGTCAGCACCACCGATAAGATAATCTGTCACAGGAGCCCTCTCCATCTGCCGTAAAAGAAGATGGGGTAGTCTGCATTATAAGGCCCCCCTGTACTTCTCTCTAGGATTGCCTGAAACGATCTTTCTTTTCTTTTGCTAATAATTTTCCACCCAGCCCTCCTTCCTGTAAAAAGCTTTCGAGTTGTACAACTTCTTGAAGCACCTCTCTACTTGCTAGTGGGGATGCTGCCCAATTCATCAATTGCTTAATTAAGCCAATTAGATCTACAAATTTACTTAGATGAATTTTGTTTCTTAACAACTGTAAGCTCCATAAAGTTGAGGATCAGGTCTGGCTTGTTGATCCCTTATTCCTGAGTGCTTGGCAAGATGCCCTGTGGTAAACTGCAAAGTAGGTAGAAAGGAAGGAAGGGAATGAGGGAGGGAGGGAGGGAAGGAATATTGATTATTTTCCATTAACTCAAAAGCCCAAGTTGCTAACTTCATTGAACCGTATCACCAGGCTCCCATGCTTTCTGGTCTCCACTGGGGTTGGCCAGTGGGGTACACTGTCAGGGAACTGGAGGTTGGGAGGAAAGAGGGGGAGTCCTGGCAGCAGCTGCTTCCTCCTACAGCCGCAGCTCCTGTCAAGCAGCCCCTCATCCAGGGCTCCAGATTTCACCTGGACACCGGTGACACTATTTCTTCCCCTGCCTCTGCAGGTCAAGTGTGAGAGCAGCTTCCCTCTGCTGGTAGTTGCTGTGGGTATCAACATCTCTTATTGCTTATTGGAAGCCACATACTTCTGTGTAAATAATCACTTCATTAAAAAGGTTTTAAAAAATCCCAGCTGTGGGTACACTGTTTCCTGCCTAGAGTCTGATAGGTCCCTAAAGGGAGGAAAAGAGGGAAAGAAGCAAGGAGCTTGGAAGGATAGGGCGTTCCTCAGAAGAGCATCTACAAACCCGGAAACAGCAGTTCTTATTCCCCTTAGTCATCCACTGCGGGGGGAGCGGCCTCAGGAAGGACTTGGGAGAGACCTGCCACACGATGGCCTGCTTGAGTCGCCTCCAGCTACCCGGTGGTTAGAGGCTCTGCCCTCTCTGTGCCCCTTAGTGTTTGGTTCTATCTCAGTAGGAATCTTTGATAAGGAGGAATTAGAATTTACCCCTTTACATGTCTATCTCCCGCCCTGATTGAAAATTCAGAGGAAAAGATTGTGGTTTTGGCCATTTCTGCCTCCTGCCCTGCGTCTTCAGGCTGCCCAGCGCAGAGTAAGTCCTCACTGTGGGTTCATGTAAAGAAGGGATGAAGGCTTCTCCCATAAATGAACCCTATAGACTCACTCGTCTAGAATCCACCCGCTTCCTGGGAGGTGGAACCACCTCGGAAGCCCCTGGTCAGGCACTGAAGGCTAAAAATATTTGACACTGCTCATACAGGAAGGTGACTAAGACTTCCTCTTCCGAGATACTTGCCTATCTACTATCGCGTTGTTTTGCCCAGACAAGTCCTGACCTCACGCTTTCCTACCACCTTTGCAAGGGCTGCCAGTTTGGCTCAAGTACTTTTTTTGTTGTTTTTTTTTTTCTGTGGCATCTCATATTATCTGGATGATCTTTACTAGCTCCTTAACCTCTCAGTCAGGAGACCCTGACCAGACACATGCAACATGCATGGACCACATTCTCCTGCATCCTCTCCAAACCAGGATACCGTCATTTGGAAACTGAGCTGTCCCAGAAAATCTGGGATATATACTCATTATATTTATAAAAACAACACTAAGCCTTGATCCATTTTCAATTTAAATGGTTTTAATAACTGCAAACGTGGGGAAAAGACCAGTGAACAAAACTTATTTAAGTATGTTTGACTATAGTTGTTTTCACAGGCAAGGTAACCATATTTCTGTCATTTTCTAGCATAGTATTAATTTCAAATGTTCCACTAGAGGAAATATTTTTAATGCAGATTATCATGATTCTTCTTATGTTGTACTATTTTCAACACAAGCAGTTCTTTGTGTGTATAATAAAGAATGATGTTTCCTACACCCCTGTAAGACCTTTCCTCTAAAACCACAGACTGGATGACCAAGTTGCTAAGCCCGACCCTGGAATCATCCCAGCCCAGGTGCCAGAGAGTGGAGAAGCCTCCAGAAGATTCTAGTCAGTGGGTCTTCCCAAATGGGGCAACGACAAATCATCCTCACATGTGTCCTGTCTGAATTTCTGACCTATAAATTCATGAGTGTTAAAAAAAGTGGGTTTACATGAGTGTAAAAAAAATCACAAACCAGAGTAAAACTTTTCTCAGATCATTTTCCTAAGCTTAGTGTTTGAAAATTCAATGTCACTGAAGTTTGAATTGAAGGGGTATTTTGTCTAGACCCTTCCTGACTGGAACTTGCATATATTCTGATGCTTGGTGGTCCCATTCCACGAAGGACTGGAGTAACTCTACCGGGCCTGTGGAGGAGCTCTCTACTGTGCAGAAAGAGGGCCTACTGCAAGAGATTCCAAGTGGTGGACCAGTTGTCTGAAGAACAGTGACTGCTACATTTCAAACGCCTTTTCTGGCATCCCAGCTCTAGGCCTGTTCCTGTTATTGACACATTCTCCGAGCACACCCAAGGCCCTGAAGTCATGGGCTTCATTATCTGTCAAAGGTCAGGTTCATGAGTTTTCAAGGTGTGGTGCTACATCCCCTAGGTTTGCTGACTTTTGTGTGACTAATACTGGTACCAGGCCTTGGGGTTGGTTAGGGAGAAGAAGAATTAAGTCTGATTGTCAAGTTTTAGATATTCATTAGGATGCAGAAGCCTAAGCAATGGACAACTATTTGGTTTTTGTTTTACGACCTGAGTGATGGAAACCAGTACTTACTGTACATCTCCACACTGGAAAGTGCTTCTGGGTCAGCATCAAAAGCAGTTGCTCCCCAAGGGTAACTTCTGAGTCTCGTCTTCTACCCATGATCACAAATCATGTAACTCATCTAAGAGTCTGTTGGTTCAGAACTCTGCTATAATAAATCCCCAAAACACTGCAAACTTTGGACTCATCTCCCTCCTTTTTCTTACAAACCCATTCTTAGAGTTTCAGGATCAATTGTACCTTAACTTTCAGCTTAATGTCCTTAGCCAAAGGCCAAATCAAAATGTCCCAACCTTTTCCAATCTGGAACACTCATAGGGTATGGGAGAGAGGAAGACAGAGAAAGACACACACACACACACATGGAGAGAGAGAGAAAGAGAGAGAAGGGTAGGAAAGAGAAGTTTTAATTTGTGATACCATTAAATTAGTTCTTCAGCTCTAGGATGTATTCCATGTACACTAAGAGATGAAATTATATTCACTTCCAACATTAATTCTACAATACTGACCAAGCACACTTATTAAAAGGTGGTATATTTACTTAATTTATATGTTCATTCATTGCAACAGGCTGGTCAGAGGTAGCTGAGAGCCTCCCTCATCTTTCAGTTACCCTCTGTCCTGTTCTTCTACTCTCTGGACCAGTTTCTTGCCTCACCCACTCACATTCTTATGTCCCATCCTGGCAAATGGAGTAGGGCATTTTAGTTGAATTTTGATGTGTTCGTGCAATAAAGGCCACTGCAGAGCTGTCCGAGTCCAGGGATCCATCCTACCAGTGAATGGCAATTTTGGAAACAGCAGATGTTTCTTCTTCCCTTTGCACCCACTTTCTCCTCATTCTCAGGAACCCAGTTCATGGAATAAACCCTGCTTTGTGCCTTTTCTTGAGGACTCAGACAAGGCCCACATCTAAGCTCTGCCTCCTCCTCCAGCTTGCTTCCCCTCCCACACCTAGTCTCTGATGTTGGAAGGCACTTAACATCTACACCACACAATTTAGTTATTGATTACATGTTGTCATGTCTTGATAGTTGTCTAGTGGGTGTTAGTTTTACTTTCACTATGAGAAGCTTCTAGAAACATACTTCTCTTTCACAGTAGCTCCTGGCACTGTGCTCTGCTCAACAGATAAACAGGTGCGTTCATATCAGGTCTTTCCCTGTGAGGGTGGTGAGCAGACTCAGGCAACAAGCCTACCACAGGCCAGGCTCTGAGCTAAGGGGCAGCCTCTGGCTTCCCTGGAGTGCCCTGCAAGGCAGTGATGTCAACAGTGCATTCCATGGAAATGTTCAAGGTGTGGAAGGCCTTTTTGGTGTCTCCTGGCCCTTGTTAGTTGTGTTTTTACAACTCCCTTCCCCAATCCCTCCATACCATTCCTCCTTGAATTGAATTTGAGGCATTTGTGACTGGGACATTTTTTTTTTCTCTCTCTGGCTCTGCTGCAGAGCACAGTATCTGGCATTTAAAGTGAAAAAGTCTGGCTGGCAGTTTGTATGAATAAATGAGTTTCTGAACTAAGAGAAAGGAGGGTGAAAAGTTTGGTGAGTGAGTATAAGAATGAACTGTTGCCAGGCATGTCCTGGAATGGCGCCCTCCAGAGGACAGAGATTCCTACTTGTTCAGTATCCTACTGGGTTTCTATTGACTCTATAGGGTGATCTTTCAAAATCATTTTCAAAAATTTGTAACTGAGAAAGTAGAATATTTATGAACCTGTAATCAAAGAATTGCAAGACACTTATAAGTGTAACTGCAATTTGGTATGCACATATTTATACCTAATTGCTAGGTAATAAATTTTTGAAATGTTCAAAGTTTTTTATTCATCACCTGTATTCAAGGGCCATTACTTGCCTCAACTGAAAGCAAAATATGTCTGCTATCACCATCAATACTCTTTAACCTTGAAGCTGAAGGAAGCTATTAAAGAACAAAGGTTGGGAGAGCTTAAGATCCCATCTAGAGTTTCTCAACCTGAGCTTGAATTACCTGGCAAGGTTTTTAAAAGGCTTGATGCCCAGGCTGTACCTCAAATCTATTATGTTAGAATCTCTGGAGACGGAATCCCAGGCATCAGCATGTGTGTCTGTTAATTTTTCTTTTTTTGTTTGGCATCCATATTTTTAAAGCTCCCCAAGTGATTCCCATGTGCAGCCGAGGCTGAGAACCAATGCTCTTACCCACATGCAGCCGAGACTACAAAGTGAGGACTTCGTGTTTCCTGCAAGTCAGATTTGACACCAGCCCTTGTCCTCATTCCGATCTCTCCCCTCGGCTCTTTCTTCCTTTGCACTTACAGCTGCCTTGGTAGTCACGAAAGGCTCATGGGTAGAGCCGTGAGGACCCAAGTTCAGGTGAACTACACTGTCATTTTCTGAAACTTGAACCTTTGCACTCATAAACTTTGAACTGAACTTCTGTGCCTAAAAGGAGTCCCAGGAACTGAGAAAAGCAGATAGTTGAAACAAATCCTGAGGAGTTTGCAAACCACCCTGAACCAGACTCGGCCATTCCCCAAAGTCATAGAAATGTTGAGAAATGACAAGCTGTGTATGGCCACACTACTCTCCGGGTCAGGGAACATGCCCCTGTGCTTTTGAACTCTGATCACTGACCCAGGAAAAAACTGAACCCGTTTTGCTTGGGCACTTGTGCTCTCCAGGGCTCCTACTATGATAGCTTTGAAAAAGCACTTGCCTTCCACCCTAACTGGTCTCCACTTCTGTTTTGATAGTTTGGTTTCTGTGCTAGGTCATTTCACTGGATCGTTTAGAAAAACAGTGTCTGGGGTGCCCACCCAAACAGGATCTTTTACTGGAATTTGGCAGTAGTCGGGTGTGGGGGAGGGCAGATCTCACCATCTCGTCTTTCATTTCATGGTACTTATGATGCCCACTATAGGGCGAGCTCCTGTAGTGGGATGAGTCAAAAGATTTTTCACACAACACCAGTGGATGCAGTTATGTATTCAGTTTCCTATGTCCTTAAATAACACAGGCCACGGGGAGGGGAAGAGAAACCCTGGAAGAGCTGCCTGGCTGAAGTACTGTCTTCTACTAAGTCACGGGTCTTTACACTTTACAAAGTCATCTTCCTACAGGGGAATCGGCTTCCACAGGGATTGCACGGGTTGCAAGGGTCACATGGGTTGCAGGGGTCGCAGGGGTCGCAGGGGCCGCAGGGGTTGCAGGGGCCGCAGGGGCTGCAAGGAGAAGTGCAGGGGTAGCAGGGAGACTCGATGTTGATGCAACTGCCGCGCCCGTAGGAGTAGGTTACGTCTTTCTCATCCACGCACGGGGGCAGGCTGAACTCCTTACAGATGTTCATGTAGCTGTACTTTTTCGATCCAAGGCAGTCGTACCTGTTCTCCCGCTCGGCTGACACACACACCTTTCCGTCCTTCACTCGAACTTTGACTTGGTCAGGTTCAAAGCCGCATACGTTAACCGATCCTAATACGTTACTGCTACAGCAAGAGGAGGGCAGAATTCTATTTGTTGTTCTTCTCAGTCTGAAATTGAGAAAAAAGAAAGGGTGGGAGAAAGCAGCTCAGACCTTAGAAATCACACAGCTTGAGAAGCAATATTGTGATCTCTATTTTTTTAAATAGCAAAAGTACACACAAGTCCTTGTGAAAAGTCAAAGATATGCAGAAGTATAAAAAATAAGAAATGAGAGTTCTCCTATGTAAATCACACTCTCCCACAGGTAAACCTTTGTTAATAACAGATGGGTGCTTGATGTCCCAGATCTTTCTCTTAAATTTAAATCCCAGCTCCTCCTTTTATTAGTTGTGGAAACTTGGGCAGGTTCCTTAACAGCTTCGTGCCTCAGTTTCCTCACCTGTAAAATGAAGATAACGGTACCTACATCATAAGACTATGGGAGGATTAGATGAGATTATGGGTCTTGCTTAACACTGTGCATGGCACATCATAAATCCTGCTTAATTATTAACCATGATCATTATTATTACTATTATGTGTTGACCCTTAGAGCTTTTTTTTTCTTTGTTAGGAGATACAACTAATAAGATACCATTTAAACTTTGCATTTTTAAAGGTGGCTGTCAGCCTCAGAACCCAGCCCTGCTGATCCACAGGACTGGTGCCACCACTGGACCATCGCGCAGACTCAGCCCAAAAACTCCATCAACAAACACCAAGGTAGGAGTGCCCTAACCCGGCTCTGCCCAAAGGGCCTGTCTCCTGCTGCTGTGAGGCTGCTCCAGAATCTGGACGCCTGGGACCAGCCGAGACAGTCAGCTTAGAGTGTCTGTGTGCTTCCAGGTCCTACCAGCTTGCAAGGACGGATTGTGCATATTTCTTCCCACCTCCTCATCCAGTGACTTCATGTTGATAGTTTGAAATCAACCGTGGTAGGAATATTTACACTATGGAAATTGGAAAACACTTCAAATCAGGGCTTTTTTGTCTTCCTACCCCTGCCCTCCCACTGCTTGTTAAATGCCACTGCCTGTGGCCCCTGGAGCAGCAAATCAACCTCCATGGTTCCTACAGAGTTGCCTTGTTGCTGCTCAGTAGTCATGCTGTGTGAATCTTTAATAATACAACAATAACAACAGCAGCTCACACTAACTGGTCATTTACGATATATCGAGAGGTAGTAAAGCAAAGTGCCTAATGGCATAAACTCTAGAACCACAGAATTTAGGTTCAGATCTTGGCTGTGCCATGTGGACATGTTACTTAATTCTCTGTGCCTCAGTTTCCTCATCTGTAAAATTGTGACCATAGTAGTAACCTACTTTTTAAGCTTGTGAGGCTTAAATTAGTTAATGAATGGAAAGTATTTATAAAAATGCTTGACACAGAGTTAGGATGTTGGGCTTTTGTCTTTTTTTTTGTTAACAATGTGCCATGGAAAGTGCTAAGTTATTATAGGCATTATTTCATGTAATCTTCATAGTAACCCTGTAATGCAAATGTAATTATCACCATTTTACAGATGAGAAGATGGTAGGGGTGGTAAATGGCAGAGCCTAGATTCAAACTGAGGCCTGTTTAAGCCCAAGGTTGTGATGTTGGCCAGCAGACTAAGCTCATGGAATGAAAAGGCCCCACTCTCAGCCCATGGCAGCCTGGCATTAGCTTTACATGCTCTGGCTCTACTCAGGGTCCATTTTCTTTCTAATTGCCTGATTCTTCCCAAGAGGACTGAACACTTGAGATGTTTTTATCACTTAACATTTAAAAAAAAACCAGTGTTCTAAGAGATATTCCTGGAAAATCTTCTTGTATCTCTTGGCCTCCAAAGGTAGGTCTTGGAGCTTGTGATTTCTAGAAGCTCTTGCAGTTTGAGGAGTCTAGACTCTATGATAAGGTGACTGGTTTGAGGTACATTTTTAATTCTTTTTTTGCTGAATTTGTTCATACACTTTTTGTTACATAGGGTATGTAAGTTCATTATGGAAAACCTGGAGAGCACAGATAAGCAAGAAGATGTAGTCTTCTAAAAAAATCCATAATCCTGTATAGCATTTAATATTTTGGTGTTAGACTTTCTTCTGTGTGTGTGTGTGTGTGTGTGTTTCTATATACATATCTGGTGTTTGGAGTGTGTTCTTATGAAATCATGATATACATACTACTTGATATATACATACTGCTTTGAATCTGTATTTTTTTACCTGATAAACCCTAACATGACTGGTTTAACAAGTATGAGTCCTTGTTCCGAAGGTAACAAATCAAGGCTTTTAGTAGCTAATTGCAACATAAGCAAGTAGAATGCTGTCCTAGAAGATATTGAAGCCAACAGAAACAACTTGTACAAGGTATTCAGAGGATTGTGACATCAAGGAACCTGGGGTGGTAATGTCAGGGTACCCGTAGGCCATGGTAAGGAGAAAGGAAGAGAAATGGGCTTTCTTTAGAATCTTCATCTCTGTGAGAAAAACAGTTGAAAAAGCACTCTATCTCCCTGGAAGGGCAGAGAACAGCTCACAGAGATGTGCCATGCCCTCTCTGGGTGAAATGCGGGTTGGAGCCTATACAGTCAAAGCCAACAGCAAAACCCAGAGCAGAATGTGCACCCCTGGACCTCACATGGCGTGGGTGTGGGCTGGGAGTCAAAGTTCTGTTTAGCTCAGGCCTTCCAATAGACAAGAAACATCCAGGTCCACCAGGATGACAGGGCTGGGCTTTGAAAAGAAAGGCCAAGCAGTCCAGGTAGGAGTGCTAGGAACCCTGCCTACTGCCATGGCTGGTTGCACCAAAGCCCTTGTGCCCTCTGCAGGAGACTGGGCTGGGGGCCAGATCTATAAGCCAAAGCCATCTCCCAGATCCATCTCCTCCTCTGAGCAATCAGAGTCTCAGAGTAAAATTTCATGTTTGTTTCTTTTTTCTTAGATTCCTCCATTCCTTTATTTTTGTCATTCTGGCCCCTGTGCTCCTGCGGCAGCTGTTTAGGTGTCACACAAATATGGGTCTTCAGGAAGCTTCCTGGGAAGTCTTGGCTGGGTCAGGTTTCTTCTTCCTTTTGCTTCCGGGTCAGGGGTTATCAGTGGGGATATGTGGGTTTAGGAGAAATTGCAGGAGCCACATATTACTCATCAGATTTAACTCTGGACTTGCAACTTGACTTCTGCCTGGCGCTATACCTACTGTCACCCTACATGGGATTTTTCATGGCTCTGTGAGGTTCCGGGCAAAGGGAGATTGCCTCCTCTAGTTGTTATCATGAGGGTGGAGCTTAACCATTGTAAACAGGGAAGTCACCCCTTTGGTATGTTGCAGAAGTCTCATGGGGAAGCTGGGGAAAAGTTAGTGGACAGGTGGTGTCTGTGTCTGCCACATTTCCCCATTGAAGCTGAATTTCCTCTGCTTGAATGTGAGACATACTGTCCACACAGTGATGAGCCACGTTCATGATATGAATCAGGTTCAGCCTGGTGATGAATAAAGTAATGAAGATGTCAAAAAGGCCTATTTCTACCCAAGAGCAAAGGGAGGCAGGCCTTCTTCTAGCTGTCCTTGGAGTACATACTTCACTTTTCTAATTTAGAGCCCTTCCAAAGACCATTAAACTTGATTCCTCCTTTACAACTCATCTCTCCCTTTCTCTTCCTTCTTCTCCCTCTTCTTTTTTCCTCTCCTCTCTCCAGGCTTTGGATGATACTGAGGAACAGTGTCACTCAGCAGGAGCAGAGTAGCAAATACAGCAAATACCTGCATCTGAGTCCCCTGCAGGGTGGCTGGGGCCCACTCCCCGGAGTTTCCGATTTTGGCAAGTCTGGAAAGGAGCCAAGAATTTGCATTTCTGACAAGTTTCAGGTGATGCCGCCAGACCAGAGACCACTCTGAGAACCCCTGGCCAGGTGGTTAAGCACATGGATTCCAGACTCAGGCAAACCTGCTTTCAAATCCTGGCTCTCCCGACTCATAGTGAGCAAGAACATTGCCCTGAATCTGTTTGAAAGTCTGTAAGATGGCCAAGACATTTGAAGGATTAAATGAAGATGAAGCCTAGCACTCAGGAAAGGGGAAGCCACTCTATCAGGCTATACCAGGCTCTGCTTGAATGTGAGACATACTGTCCACCACAGTGATGAGCCACATTCATGATATGAATCAGGTTCAGCCTGGTGATGAATAAAGGCTTTCCCCAAAATTCAAGGCTTTAAGTTACCAAGCCCCAGGTCCTGTATCATTAGACAGTGAAGTCAAGCCAAATAAAAGATACTCATTCGGCCTTGATGGGCAGCCACTCCTACCTTTGCTACCCTGGGGTGACTTGGTTATGAGACATCTGGGTATGAGAGGGACCTAGGTGCCTACCCTATTTCTGCCTCTGCGGGGACACAAAAGGACACACTCCAGCTCTCCCCTCCATGCGCAAGCCAGCCTTCGCCAGTGGTAAGGACCCCAGGGTTCTCTGCAGGCTTCCCACACTTAGCCCTGCCCAGATCTGTGGGTCAGAAAATGGGGGGCTGGAAATCTTAGACCTGAGAATATACTGCTATACCCCATGAGGGCTGACAGTCATCAGTCTCATGGAGTAAGAGTGATTCAATGAAAACATTCTTAAAGCTGGAAGGAGTAGATAAGAAAAGAAATGAGGCAGATTTTTGAAATTTTCAGAAGATGGTGCCCCTCGTGTGGGGATTTTCAAGGGAGTTTCTTGTTATGATTCAGACTAACCATAGATATTTGGGTGAGTGGAGGGAAGTGAAGTCTCAGGATTAGTTTCCAGGTATTAGGAAAGGGTGAAGGACTGAGCCAGGGCACCTTGAGAGCACAGCTGCAAAGCAAGGTTCATTTGTCTACAGGACTAGTGCCAGGTGTCAGCTATACGCAGGCCGTCAATTAGATAATAAACTCCTAGGGGTAGGATTGAGGGGGTTTGCTTTTGCTTGTTTCTGCACTTTAGAACAGAGAATGGGGAAGTGTGGTGGTGAATCAGGTGCACACTTTAGTCAACTGGTGGTATGGCTTCTTACAAAGGAAATCATATTTGGTCACCTCTGTCCCTCTAACTCCAGAAGGGGAAGGAAAGGTCAGAGGAACTGCTGCTAGCGCTTGCCGTACCAAAGGTAATTTGGGAAGGAAAAGTGAATGTCAAAGCAGCTAAAGAAACAAATGTACTTATTTGAGTCTCTAAGGAAGATACTGCCAAGGTATCTTTTGAGGCAGCTGCTCAATAAACAGTGGAAATGAATTGGACCTTCTATACCCAGACTAAAGACACACCTTTCTCTCTCTCTCCCTCTCTTGTGCGTGCGCGTGCACACACACATAATCAGATAACATACACACAGGTATGGTCACAAAACTTATAAGGGAATTAAATTGTAGGGCAAACCTTTTTACCAGTAATTAAAGGAGCACCGAGAGACAAAGCAGAGCAGATTGTCAAACAGAAAAACAATTCCACTGGGGCCATAGCAACTACAGACCAGAGAATCTTACTTTCTCTTTAGACAAAGAACCTTCTGGACAACACAGTTTGGCACCTAAAAGGACATGTCACACGTAAACAAATGCTAGCATTCTTTAAAGGGGTAAAAAAGCCATGAGAATATGATTTCTAAACTCAAAAGGCCTCAGGCAGGGTTTCCCAACAAAGATTGTTAAAAAATTAAATCAGCAAGATAATTCTGGATCTATTTAATCATGGATTGGGAGCTAGCTGAGAGACAAGAAAGAGGCAGCATTTCACTAGAAGAAAAAATATTAATAGGGGAGTCCTCTGGGATTGGGGCTGGATGAGGTTAACGTTTTCATCTGTACTCAGGAAAACTGAATATTTAGTTTGCAGGTGACACTATGCCCTTCTGGGTAGTGAAACGTCAAGCTGTCAGAAATAGTGCATAGGAGAGCTTCACACTCTGGTATGAATGGGAAGAAAAGTAACTGGGGGGGAAACAAGAGGACAAGCCTGAAGTCGTTTCTCAAATGGACTCAGAGTTATTAGTCCAGAGATCTAGGAATTAATGTAAAAACATCATCATCTTCACATACTGTCACAGGTGGGAAAAAAAATCAGCAAAAATCCAAGCATTGTCAGGAAAAGTATCACAAACTATAGAAATTATTATCTCTTGTATAAACCATGCTGCTAAGAATTAAGCTTGATGCTGTTTCTTCCTGCATGCCAAGAAATGGGGACTGCTGTAGTAGGCAGAGGGCGTTCAGATGGTGCAGAGCAGAGAGGCGCTCTCACCTGGGGAGTCTGCAAAGTACAGTCAGCCAGGAGCCAAAGGCTAAATGGACTGGCTCAAGGGTATTCAAGTATTCAAAGGCAGGGAAAATGGACACAGGCCAGTTCAAAAATAACCCTTCATTTAGAACAATTATTTAAAAAATAATCCTGATTCATAATGTGCAATATTTATGTAACTTGAAACTCTAAGAAGTAAAAATAAAAATCGGTTCAAATTGAATGTAAATGACTTACAGGCAATAGCCCCATTCCAGACTACTGAGAGAAGTTCATTCTTTTTCTTTTTCTTTTTAATTTAAGTATCATTGATATACAATCTTATGTTGGTTTCAAATACACAATGCAGTGGTTCAACAGTTACCCAGATTATCGAGTTGGGAGTTTCATTCCTGACCTTTGGTGACTGATGCCCTGGACATTAATTGCCCTATTGCCCTTACCAGAAACATCAATGTCAGTGTTGTTAAGGATCTCTCTCTCTCCCTACCATTCTCTCTCTCACTTTTTCTCTATCCATCATCTATTATCTATCTACCGAACTATCTATCTATCTAATCTATTGATCTATCAGGATAGAAAAGATGTTTAGGGGTACAAACTTGCAATGAGTAGTAAATAAGTCCTAGAGATCTAATGCACAGTATAGTAATTTTAGATAACATTATTAGCACCAAACTTGCTAAGAAACTAGAACTTAGTTTTTCTAACCACGAAAAAGAAATAGTAATTGTGTAACGATAGAGATGCTAATTATCACTATAATAGCAGTTATATATAATATGTTAAAGTATCAAACACATTGAACACCTTACATTTACATAATGTTATAAGTCCAGTATATTTCAGTTAAAAGATCTAGGCTCTATTTGTGCCCATCCTTTTAAAAATAGTAACATGTTAAGTAGTTTTTCTGCACCTTGCCTTTCACTTGATACATCAATACATAAAATGCTTCATCAGCCCTTTTTACATCTACATATTATTCCAATGTGTGGCTGCACCATAATTCATTTAACCAGGGATAGTACTTTTAACATTTTCTTTTCATCAATAGAAACAGACTTAAATAACATGTGTAAAGCTAGAAAAGGAAAGCCTTCTCTGGGTCAAAAAATAAATGTAATTGAACAAAAATCTTAAAAGTGGCTTTTAAAATCATCCAATTCAATTAAAACCCTTTGAACTCTGTTCTGAAAGCTGCACTTTTTAGTTCTCTGGTTTATTTGCACAACTTTTACTAGAGTTAGAGGAGGAGGCTGACATAATAGATCCAACTCCTGATGATTTTAAATCCTTGTCTGGAGTTGGGGAGTTGGAGAAAGGTTTCCTACAAAACAGGAAATGCCTCTAGTGTTCGATTTGCTCCCTGCTCTAAAGCCTCTGGCAAACATTAAGAATTTAATCAATTATTATTGCTTCTTCTCTAGTCATTTCTGTAAGTCCAAATATACTCAAGTCACTTTACTCATAACCAGAAAAAAATGTATAGCTTACTGCTTCCAATAGCTTTTTAATGACACCTCTATTCTTATTTCTTCCCCTCATTAAAGCCACATTATGTATCTTGTTGGCACTGCGGCTGTAAGCCAACAGCCACCTTGCCAATCGACATTGTTACTTTGTCTTCTAAGAATTTTACAATTCCTATCATGGACCCATTTACTCTTCTTAAATCTTTGCTAAGTCACCAGAGTCATTATCTTGAACCCTTTTCATCTTTGTTCAAGTATCAATTGTCACATTTCCCCTTACTTCAACTTTTAAGGCTATACACCAACTATAAAAATCCTAAGTTCTTTTACTTGGCAAGCTCTCTCTTTTCATCTTCTATGGCTCTAATGGCTTTCCTTTCCAAACTTCTGAGAGATGGTTGGAGACAGTCAAGCTTGACATCACACGTGCAGCATGGATAGAGATCGCACAGGCCGCAGGCGCGGGATCGCTTCGAGTAGCACAGGCAGTAGGGATACGGGTGCAGGTCACAGCAACAGTAGGGGTGTATGTATAAGTTGCAGAGGCATCGTGTGCTGAATTCATCGATGCATCTCAGTTGCCTTAGTTCTCTGTCCACCTTCTTGATGTCCCTTCTGACACTGTTCAAAAGACAACTCAGTGCAGCCATTACAGTCACACCTTGTTGTTCTGTGAGTACCTTTGGGAAATGGCACTCAGGGGAAAAAATTGTTCCAAGCACTTCTTCTCAGAAGTTTCTCCTAGAAATAAATGAGGCCCCGCTTGCTTCACTTACTTTAAAGCTTGAGTTCTATGACCTCACCACCCTCTGTGTATGTCATAGTCTTCTGGTTACCATGTGAACTGTCCACAGTCATGGTCTCCAGAGGCCCCCCTTTAGAGTTACAGAGCTATTTTCAGAACCACAGTAAGGCTGAGATTTCATTGGCCTTGAAGTTGGATAGGTCCCCTAAGCAGTCACAGCCCTTTGGAGTTCATGGGGCTAATCTCTGATGGCTTTGACTTGTGTATGCTGAGGACTTGCCTGCCTGTGGGGATATCAGTATGGATGATAGAGGAGCCGCTTGGTCCCTTTGTGCCCTGCCAACTCTAGCTTTGACTTGACACTTAGCCTTTGCCCCTTATATTCTAGGATTAATTCTGGCTACTGGTCTCTTTATACATAAAATATAAAGAGCTTTCCTGTGGTTCTCCTTGCCAGGTCATCCTTAAGTCAGCCATTGTTGGCCTTCTGAGCCCCAAGTCTTTGGCCCATTCTTTACTAGCACTCTTTACTAGGTGTTTTGATTATCCTGGAACTCAGTTCTCTAGTCCTGTTCTCATGGGGTCCTACTCTTAAGCATCCATCTCTCAATGCTCAGGGTCCTGTCCTGGGTCACCACCTCCCAGCAACTACACCTCTGGCGTGGCATCTAGGCCTCCAGACACCTTGTCCCTGAGTGCTTCCCAGATGTTGGTCCTTGATATTCTTTTAGCCAAGTGCCTGAAGTTGCTCAAAGCCAACTGCCTGAAGCCCCTCCTTGGGCCAGTTTCCTGTGCTCTCAGCTGAACCAACATGCTGGACCTCGGCTCAGCCTCAGCCTTGGCTTGGGTACTTCCACTCCCCTGGGCCATTCCCCTCAATTGCTATCCAGCTCTTAAATCCCCTTTTCATGGACTCTGGCATAGGGTACTTGAGGACAAGTGCTTGGATGTTTTACTGGTGAGAGAGACAAAGAGAACTTTATTTTGAACACAATGAAGAATCACTCATTCACTATTCAGTTGAGAGAATTTAAAAGGTAAGTCCGACAGCCACACAAAAGGTATATTGTAAGGGGTCAATGGTAGAGGTGTCTTATGCTGGAAGGCAAGGGACAGCCAAAGTTGGACTGGGGGATTATGGCTATAGGGATGGTAAGAAGAAAGACAATAACATCGCCTTCCCCTCACATCCACTTTGATTCCATCTAACCCATCCTCCACATGGCAGCCACATTTATGTATTTCCATATATGTCTGTCATCCCCCAATCCTCCCTGCCCCAAAGTCTTCTCTGTCCTCTCAGAAGGAGGGCCTAGATCCTTACAAGTTACTGAACAGCAGGGCCTCTGCCTACCTCTCCATCTCCTTTCTCATCATTATTCCCATAATTCATTTCACTTCAGTCACAGTGGCCTTCCTCAAATTCATGCTCATTTCACCACATTCAGGACTTGTGTACATGCTGTTGTGTCTGCTTAGAAACTGAACTCCCCACCCCATCATCTAGCTGGCTCCTATGGCATTCGTTAGATTTCCTTATGAATATCCCTTCCTTAGAGAAGCCTACCCTGTCTCCCAAACTAAACACCCTTGCAACTCTGCATATTTCTCCTGTAACATCATCTGTCTATTTCCCCAACTAGAGTGTAAGCTCCCTGAAGGACCTATTTTTGCTCACCATTAGATATCTAACACAGTGTTTGGGCTTAACATTTATTTACTGAATGATCCAATGAAGGAGTTAAAGAATTTAGTAAATGGGATAAGAACAGAGTGAAATGGGAGGAATCAGTAATACTCCTAGGTTTCTAGCTTGGCAGAATCATGGTGCCATTGACCTCAGTTAAGACACATAGGAAGATGGATAAGTTTGGGGGACAAGCTGAACATGAGGTTCTACTGAAGACTTTACAGTAGAAATGTGAAGTAGCCTGTGGATAAGTGGGTCTGGAACTCAAAAGAAAGCTGGGCTAGAGATACATACACGTCTAAGAGCCACAGCTTCATAGGTAGTTGGAAGGCTGGAGTAGACAAGATCATTCAAAAGAAGGAATAGACTGAGAAAACAAAAGGGCCAAGGCAGAACTCCAAGGAGCAATAACAAGAAATGAAAGATGACTCATAGAAGGAGTAATCACAGAGGTGAGACCCCTTACGCTGAAGTCCCTTGTGTATCGCTAGACCAGGTCCAGCAGTCCCCAGTGTTCCTCGGCCTTGACCTGGGTGTCCCTTTCTGTGCAGAAGAAGTGTCTTAGTAAAGAAAAAAAGTTTGCCTGGAGATATTGGAATGGAAGCTGGCCCCTGAGTCACATGGGATGAGTTAAAGCAAAAATGAATAATCTTCCTGCATGGACAAATCCTAAAGTCTTTCAAGAGTGATTCCACCCAATTCTAAGGAGTGCACTCCTTTAACAGGAGTATGGCCTATTCTTTCCTGAAAGTTCATTGTAGAAATTATACACATTTCTCTAGCTCCAAGTAATAGACTTCTGAACTCTGATATCACTATGAATTTCATCCTTAAGCAAATGTCAGCAAAGGTTAAAACAAGCAAGCTGTCAGCTTTAGATTCTTAGATACACAGGTTCAGGAATTTAAGTACACATGTCTGTATATACATGGCATCTTATGAAAATGGTTATAGCTTTATTTTAACTAGGATTCTCCAACCATCCTCCTGGTGAATTCACTCTTCATCATGAAGCATATTCTTGACATTGTTTCAAGTGACTCAACAAAGGTAGTGTTTCCCTTAAAGATCAGAGGAAATGTGATCTCTACATGTGAGAAGAATAATGCAGAAATTTATGAGATCCTGCAGAAACCCACAGGAAGGACCTGGAGTCACAGTCCCCTGAAGTATAAACATACGGAGCTTTCACAGGCTTTCACATGGAGGTGGGGGCCGTTCCTTACACAGGACTGTGTCTGTGGAAGCTCCCAACCACTTTGGCTGGTGTCCAGATAGAACCATCTCCAGGATGGAGGAAAGGCCTTGGCAACTTCCAAGTCTGGGCAGAGTAGACACTTAGTCTCCAGTGTTGGTGAATATGGGTAAAAAGAGAGTCCCTCTGCCTCTTCTACTAAGTAGGACAGCTACAGATCAAGTCCATTCATTAGGCCAGTATTACACAGATAGCTCCCTAGCTGTTGTTAGATGGATATGAGGTACTTAAACATCAAATACAATACAAAATCATATACACTGTGTGTTCTTCATTATGTTAGAAGAAATCCATAGAGAGAAACACCCCCAAAATCAACTGTGATTATCTCTGAGTAGTGCAATTATAGATAGCTTTTAAAATTATCTTTTTGAGAATTTTCTGTCATTCCTAAGTTTCTTCATTGAGGATATCACCAATTTTACAATGAAATACTTTGTGAGGGTGTGCTGTCTGTCATGCTATCAGCTTTGCACTGAATTGCTAAGCTCTTCTCTGGCTTCTGCCCCTAAAGTCAAGGTGGACCTCAGGGTCATTTGCCATTGAGGAAGTCTACCTGTAAGTGACATGTGATGTTTGGCTTTCCCATCATCCTTGGCACCTTTTTTTTTGGCAAAATAACTATCTGCCCTCCTACCCCACCCTCCACCATTAGATACTTCCAAAAAGTTGCCCAGCCAAGGGACAGGTACATAACCAAAGCTGGCCAACCTGACTCTCTCCTGGGAATTTGACCTTTCACAGGAGAGTGAAAATGGTTAGAGCCGATTCATGCTAACAGCGGACCCTGAAGATACTACCCCTTATTTACCACCCTATTCTCTGTTTTCAACTTGGTTCTGCAGCTGTCCTTTGAGTCTGTGAGCTCTCTGTATCCTTCCAATAAATGCCTGCTTAAGTTACCCTCTCAGTTTCAGTTACTTGTAACTAAAGGACCCAACTGACAGGACAGCCTGTTGCCCTGGACCTGGCCAAGGAGGACCACTGCAAGCTTGAACTCGTGAGCCAGCTGTTGCTCCAGTGGACATTGTCTCGTGTCGGTCAAACTCCTTCCTCTTAACCCAGGGCAGCTGCCATTCATTCCTAAAGGCCTTAAGTAATTGCACAATAACATTTAGACCACTAACAGATCAAAACCTGATACTGCTAAGAAACTTTGACTTATAAAAATCAGTTCTCTCTCTCCCTCTCTTTTGGAAGGGAGGTAAGTAAAGAGGAGAGAGAGCAAGCATGGAGGGCTCCCAGCACCTGATGTTTAGAAGACCCATGTTTAGAGTTTGCTGAATGTGGTGAGGGAGACAGAGGAGGAGGATGTGGGTCACCTGCTCTTTCAGCTGCACACAGCAAGGAGTGAACTGGGGTCCAAGCCACTGTGGTGGGGAGGTTGCTCTTGGCAAGCAGGGTCTGAAAAAGCATCTCAGTAGATGTTTGTTCTTTTGGCAAATATGATCATTCAGGCATTAGGGAAAGGAGTCATGGAAGTTCTGCATACTGAATATGTGCGTGAGTCCATTTCCTCCTTACAAGAGTGAACAGGGTATTAGTGATCACTAAGTTTGCTTGGGACTGAATGCTTTCCTGAGACGTGGGACTTTAATGCCAAAACTGGGGCAGGAGATTCAGGCTAGGAAAGAAGGTGGGAGTACAAAGTACCTATGCTGGTCCATCCACACTGTGTGCCGTTCAAGGATGGAGCTGGCCTTGGTGGGAGGCAAACCTGTGTTTCACCCTCTGGCTTTAAAGGTAGTAAAGAGCCTTTTACGAGTGCTGGATTGTTTGTGACAACTGAAGTCTCTAGTCCCTCTTCCCCCACCCTCTCATGTCCCCACTTGGCCCTTCTCCTCCTCCTCCTCCTCTTCAGCTGCATGAATTCTCTAAGAAAAGTTGTTAGCTGCAATCTGGATTGTTCTTGATGAGGACAGAGACCAAAAAAACTTCCTTGAGCTTTATGCTGGAATCATTCACACCTAAGAGCACATTTCCATGTTCTCCTAGAAACAGAACTTGCTTCCACTGCAGACAGTGGCCTGATTAGCTTGAGGAGGTTGAGAATTTTTATGCTGCTTGCACCTCCACCTCCATCACCACAACTGCCTACCTCTTAACAGATGCTTCTGTGAATAATCATGATATTTCGTATTTAATGAGTGCTTGTGTCTGTGTCAGGCTAATCCTCACAATAGCCCTATGAAGGAGAGACTGCTTATTCCCATTTTACAGATAAGGAGACTGAGGCACAGAGTTCACACAGCAAGCATTCCACCCAGGGAGTCAGCCAGCAGTTTCTTCAAAGACCATTGACCCTTGAGAAGAAAATTTCTCTTTGCTCTTAAAGATGAAAGAAGAATTAGATTTGAGCATTAGGACTTCTGGATCTCCTGCTCCACACACGTATAGCTTGATTGGCTACATGTTTTGCTGTTCAGATGGAGTGATGATGTGTCTTCTGCTCTGCTGTGCCCTCGTGTCCCCCCTGCGCTCACCCTGTGGCTGGTAGGGCTGCTTCTGAAGTGCCTCTTCAGTGACTGAAACACTCTCTACGCACATCAGTAACTTCCCTCTCTCCCGAAGAACATTTCTTACTGAGAATTCTTTCCCTCACATAGTGGGTTTGGCTTATTTTGTAGAGAAGCAAAGACATTTTTTGTCAATTCCTGCAACCCATTCAAAACAAAATACTCCCACAGAGAAGATGTTAAGTCTTTCTGTCGGGATTCTCTGCACGTGAGTGGGTTTTCTACCTCCAGCTAGGGTTGCTTTTAACCAGAGAACAGAGAACATGAAATATGAAACCCTTTTTTTACCTAATATTCTGTCTGACTCAGGTTTCCAGGGAAGGCTCCCAAGAGCCGAGGTACATTCAGACCACTGATTCTCTCTTAACTCCTGCAGAAGCCAGCAGAGAGAAAATAAGATGGATATGTTAGATATATGTTGATGACAGAAGCTGGAGAGAGGCCAAGACCCAGGGTCCCCTTGAGCTGTGGGGCAGGATGTCTGAGGAGGAGCAAGAGAACAGAAGAGGAAGAGGAGGGGGAATGTGG
The DNA here is from genome assembly GCF_040802235.1 of Manis javanica. Classification (NCBI taxonomy): domain Eukaryota; kingdom Metazoa; phylum Chordata; class Mammalia; order Pholidota; family Manidae; genus Manis; species Manis javanica. The sequence continues at coordinate 186,783,755 of NC_133157.1, read as the reverse complement.
TCTCAGGAGCTTCTTGGCCTCAGGACCACTTTACACTCTTGATTATTGAGGACCCCAAAGAGCTTTTGGTTATGTGGGTTTTATATATCAATACTTACTGTATTAGAAATTAAAACTGAGACATTTATAGAATAAGTAATCCTTTAAAAATAACAGTAGTAAATGTATTACATGTTAACACAAGTAACATTTATTATGGGAACTCTTTTTTCCAAAACAAACAAACAAATAAAATTTAGAGCAGTGTTACTGTTTTACATTTTTATAAATCTTTCTAAACTTTGGCTTCACAGAAAGAGCTGAAATATCTCCTTCTGCCTTCAATCTGTTGTGATATGTTATCTTCTGTTGCCATATGTTTGCTTTAAGTATAAAAGAGAACCCAGCCTTGCACAGATGTGTAGTTGAAGAAGAAAGGACATCTCAGACCCCTGAAAGGGACTTGAGGATCACACCATGAGGATCACTGCTGTAATTCGTAGTTCTGGAAGTCGCTCAGTACCATGGTACCTCAAAGCCCCAATAATGAAGCTTTCTATAAAACATTTCATTCAGCCTCACATTGCAGAAGTTTATCAGAGACTTTGGGGAGTCCACCTATCTGTTGATCCCCTTCTCTAAGGACTGAACCCCATTCCCACCCATCAGGAGGCAGGTGGGGGGACTCTGCAGGAATCCTTCTAAGCTATGACCTGCCTTCCACTCTGGGTATAAGTTTCTGCACCAAGAAAGGCCCCCAACAATAGGTGGTATGTGCCAGTCTCTCTCTTCGGGCCTTTGGCATTTGGGGGTATGGTCTAGGGGGCTGGAATGCAGAAATGGAGGCTGCCCTTGTGGGGCAACCTCAGTAGCTGTGGAGCTCTTGGTTCTTCACAGCTTCTAGGTCCTGCTTTGAATCTCTCCAATGAGGAGGCTTCTGTTTTAACATGTGGCTGATTTATTATCCCATTCTTTTTTCTAACGAACATCCAAAGGTTAACAGCAACTGTGGATCTCAAGAGTAGAAAGAGTTCAGAGTTCAAAATCCAGTTGTGAGTAAAATGTGTGTGCATGCATATGGGTGTGTAAAAGAAGAAAGGAGAAAAACTCACTCATTACAGTGAAATTTTAGAAATGTAATTAGCAGGGTCCTGACTTCAGCCAAGATATGACCCCTTTACAGATTTAGTTAGGTCTGGCGCATCCTGTAGACTGGAATGATGGGTCCAGCGAAGGTCCACTTGCTTCTTGAGGAGGAGCCCACCTAAAGAAGGAGTAGGAAGCTCAGGCTGGAGGGATCCTGCACTCTGAGCGCAGCACGGTGTCGATGGCTTGATTCCGTTCTCGGCCCTCTGCTATGCCCATCCCTTCCCCTGTATCGATTTATGTTGCATCTTAAGTACAGGAAGATGGCCAGGGTGAATGAGAGCAGAACAGAACAGAACAAAACAAAAATGGCATTCTTTTCCTTAGATATTCTAAAAGGCAAGGGGGTCAAAGAAATAGTGAAAGTGACACAGCCTGGGCAGTATTCCAGGAGCTGGTCATGGGTTCGTGCATCTGATCCTCACCGCCAGCCCTTTGAGGTACGTGCCATTGTTGTTGCTGCTACGCAGGAGAGGAATCTCCAGCACAGAGCAGCAGAATCCCTTCCATAGCTGCCCGGCTGGCAGGTCCCAGAGGCAGAGGGTGTGTTGGCGATGACCTGGCAGCTTCAGGTGCAGCCCCTGCGTGGCATCACAGGCCTGCCTGCCCCTCTGTTAGCTCGCCTAATGCTTCCATGGGGAAAACTGTATTCTTAGAAGCTGGCACAAGAATATCTCTTAGGGAGGAAACTTTATTCAAGGAGAGGTTGAGAGGGGGACCAGGGGAATGAATCCTGAAGGGACAAAAGCCAAGATGGCAAAACTGTGTCTTAGAAACCAAAAAAAAAGGACCTGCAGGTCTCCAAGAGGTGAGCAGGAAGGGGGAAGAGAAAGAGGAAGGCAAGATGCAGGCCGACATGGCTGCATGGTGGAAAAGCCCTCAGTGGCAAGAGGGCTTTCTTCTATTTAATATAAATTTATTGAAGAATAACACATATTGAAAAGTGGCAGATCGTCACCATTCAGCCTGGTGAATTTTCACAAAGTGAACATACCCAGGTGACCAGCACCTACATCAGGAGAAAGATTAAGGAATGTCAAATCTCTATGAATTTGTGCTGCTGTGATATAAACTTTCTTCCCCTCCTCAATGTCCACTAATATCTAGCACATGTCACAGATTACTTTCGTGAATGGAGTTTTTTTGACAAAAAAAATAAAAAATGAGCTGAAGTTCATGGCAGAGCCATGCTGGTGTGAAAAAGAAAGTACCATGCGGGAGACAGTGTGGGGCCCCTGCGCTGTGGGTGATGCCCGGAGCCCAGGCCCCAGGGCAGCTATGAGAAGGCCTGCCCTCTCAGGGCCCTGGCAGAGTGCCTTGGCCATGCACAGAGCAGTCCTGCTGCAAGCCACCAGGGCTAGGGAGACCCCGGCTGACTTTGGGGTCACACATAAGAGAGGGGGAAAAGACAGTCTCCCATGTGGACATGAAGCAGGGGGTGGTTTGCTGTGTCAGAGGCTCTGGAACACAGAGCAAAGCTCTGTTGCCTTCTGCCCTTCAGTACGTTAGCAGTGGCCCCTGATGTGCCTTGAGCTGAGCTGGTGGAGGCCTCAGCAGTACTAACAGAGGCGTCCTAGAGCCTTACTGTTCCAGGAAGCTGCTGGAGGCAGCACCAGTGCTGGAAGCCCCAGGACGTGGCCTCCTTGGCAAGGGGTTGCAGTCCTCAAGATAGACTTGCCCCAGCGAAGGGAACAAGAAACCCATAGGTGACTTCTAGGCTAGAGGACCAGAAACTTCCAAAAAGTAAGCTGGAGCACCTGGGCAGCATGGTGGACTCCTAGTGGGGCTGCTGTGAGTTTCTGGAACACTCAGGCAGAGCTTCCAGAAATAAATGGGAAAGACCCAGAAGAAGGTTGGAAGTGCTTAACTCTGGTGGACACCAGCCAGAGAAATGTGGTTCATTACTTTTAAGTTACTCCACCAGGGTTGCCTCTGGGTGGCCCAGAACCTAGGGAATAGTTGGAATACTACTAATGCCCGAGTTTGTTTCTCTTTTTAAATTTCATTTACTCTTAGTTTTGCAAACAAATGTTTATCTATTATATAAATAAAACTGGAGTGTTGTTTTCCTGGTGTTTCTCAAGGTTCTATCCTCAACCCTGGCCTTTGCCACAGTCCCCGTGCTTTCAGTGGTGATGGCAGTGGTAGGGGGTCTTGGGGTCTTGGACATGGCCTTTTCACCCAGCGCCTCTCACCTCACCCCAGGCAGATCACTCTGTCCCTCCCTAACTCCTGCCACTTCCAGGCTGGCATCTATCCAGGATCTCCATGTCTTGAATTGCTTGCTTCAGTTACCTTCACCTTGACACCCACTCCCTGGGTCCTTCCAGCTTCTATCACCACCTCTCAAACCTCTACTCTCTGATCACAGTCTCTTACTTACCAGCTTTCTTATTCTCTTAATAATATACTGAAGTGTTTTTTTTAATTAATGCAAGACTTTTGTCTCTTAGCAGTCCCACCCAGTAGCCCACACTCCTCTTCTCCTAGCCTTTGAGCTTTCCTTGCCTCTTACCACCTCCCTACCAAGCCAGGACTCAGTGGCTTATCTGCTTTGTTTTGGGGGAGCATGGCTGGAGAAGTCCCCAAGGAGAATGGGGAGCACTAATTGCAGATGGCAGAACATACCTCGCTCTTTCTACCTCAGTGCCTTTGCAAAGCTGCTTGCTCTGTGTTCCCTGTGCTTAACGTCTTCTCTACTTAGCTAACTGTACTCTGGTTCAGATCTCAGGTCAAATACCACTTCTCTGGGTTCAGCCTGCTCTGTCCTCCTGTGACACACTCTGTCTCAAGCAGGCATCATGGTTGCAATGGTTTGTTTGTATGTCCAGGGACTAAGCACGCCGTGTGAACTTGCATGCCCATAGCACCTAGCCCAGTGCCTGCCATGCACAGACAAGGAGAGGACTGACTGATGAAAGGATGGATGGAGGACAGGCAAGATGCTGAGCTGATGGCGGAGAAGCAGAGGGTGGTGAAGCAGAATGGAGCAAGGCCACGTATCTGTTAGCATCAGAAAGACTCATGCTCCTGGGCCTCTGGCCAGAGGGACTGCAAGGGATCTCCTCAGGTCCAGAAGCACCTCAACCTCTTCCTGGCCTGTCTCCTCCACTTCTGCCACTGACTGCTGCCTCTCACCTGGAACTGTCAAAGCCCTGCCACAGAATGAGATGGCTTCTCCCGCCATCCTCCTGACCCTGAGCAAGGGCATATCCTTTTAGAGGTTTCTAAGGGTTCTCACGCTGCTAGTGCCTTCAAGGAGACTGCTGAAAATGACTTCCCCTGCTCCTTGTACTCATGCCCTCTTCTCTATTCATGTGGACATGTGAACTGTTAGTTTGTCAACATAAGGACAGCAAGTTATTTGAATAGATGTAAGCTAATGGCACTGAAATACTGAATTGGTACATACAGGTTACATGAATTACCCTCTTGCCCCCACCCCTCACACACAGAATGCTCTTGCATTATCACTTCTCTAATTATCATCTTGTATTATGAAGCAACACACATAATCTGCATGTGTGTTTACAAGAACTGCAGGCATGGTTTGATCATGACTCTAGTTGCATTTCTCTGAGCTTCGTTCCCCCTCTGTTTTCTTCAGAGTGTTGGTCTCATTCTCAGGCTTGCTTCTCTCATGCTCACAAGATGGCTAATAGCAATAACCAAGGATACATGTTTCCTGGGTTATACCTGGATGAGGGACAATGTCTACTCTGCAAGTGTCTAATAAGAGTCGTGGGCTTCATTCTGATTGCACCAAGTGATGCCATATGCCCACTCTTATTGCTGTGAAAGGTCATTACTATTAATATAGTGCTCACCAGGTCCTGTATAAATACCTGAATTGGAAATTTCAAAGTCTCAAATATCCCCTGTTCTATTTCACAAAGTTGTAAGTCATGCCGGATCTGGTACCAAAGTTTCCCAGGGCTCCCTGGGAGAAGACAACTGTTTCTTAACAGCTATGTCTCTCACAGAACCACCATCAGATTGAAGAGTTCTTTACTCTACAGCTGTTACCCCTTCCCATGCTCCACCATGCTTGCAGGCTTGAAGTGTCTACACTGCCCTAAAAGTAAAATGCGTCTCCCCAAGTGCCTGTCACATGGTGGTATGGACTGCGTTATGTCCCCTCCAAATCCATGTCAAAGCCCTAACCCCCAACATGTTTGTGTTTGGACATTGGGCCTTTAAAGAAGTAATTAGGGTCAAATGAGGTCATATGAATAGGCCCTAATTCAGCTGGACAGGTGTCCTTACAAGAAGAGGAAGAGACACCAAGCATGTGCACATGGAGAAGAGGCTGCGTGAGGTCTCAGCAAGAAGGCGGCCCCCTGCAAGTCAAGTACAGAAACCTCAGGAGAAACCAACCCTGCCAACACCTTGATCTTGGACTTCTAGCCTCCAGACTGTGAGGAAATGAGTCCCTGTTGTTTCAGCCACCCTGTCTGTGGTGTTTCGCTCTGGCAGCCTGAGCAGACTAATACACGTGGTTGTGATACAGCCCCTCAGAAGGATAACTTGCCAGCAGCAGCAGTGGTGGTACCTCTGTAACAACCAGCTCTCCAGGGGCAAACAACCTGATTCATAGGATTTGCTAATTATCATGGTGTAAATACCTTACGCCGGCCGACTTGGAGCTATCGGTGTGGTTGCACTGAATATTGAGTTGGGAAGAGACGTGCACCAGCGGCTTTCATCAGCCAGTGCCCGCTGGCTCCAGCACACCCCTCTTGCCAGCCAGTTCCACGGCCCGATATTTACAGTAGGTCATTGGATGGCAGGACCTCACTTGCTTGTTTTTTAATAGCTTTTCCTTACTCCACCCCAAACACACACACAAGGGCATCCACACCCTCTAAGCTAGGGTTCACAGAACAGGAAGTGGCTTGAAAATAAAGTACCACGCATCTTCTGTCCCACTGCTCCTCATCTTTCACTCTGAATCTGTTTGACACATTAATGGAACGTAAGAACAAAGCAGAGTTGTACACAGCTGATTGGCTTTTGTTCCAGAGCCCGCCAGCTCTCCTTGAGGGCTGAGAATGGGAAAGATACTTTTCATCAAACCCAGGATCTGCACTTTCATTTCTTCATTGTTTCTTCACTTATGCAAATGAGATGATTTCCCAAAACCTCAGCTTTCTTTCCTATTATTTACCCAACACATTTTAACCAGCTTGAGAAAATATGTGTTAATTTTATATCCATCACAGGTTTTACATCTCTCCCCAGAGCAGTTCTTTAAAGTACTTGAAATTCATAACTGAGCATCATAGTTACTTAGACACAAATTTGAGTGATTACTTGGATATTTTCCATTCCACTTCAATTCAGGTTTGCAGTATGTGTGATAACAAGCTCTCCCACCTCTGCTGTCGGCTGCAGCTAATGTTGAAGAATCTGCTTGCCCGGGGCTGCAGGCCACCTCTCCATTTCCTTTAGTGTGACCTCTGGGTCTTTACTGAGTGAGTACTAGCAGAGCTCCAAAACCCTTCGCCCACCTGAAATTCTAGTTCCTGTTTCTTCTGCATGACCCCACTTCCTTAGGGAGCTGGGCTGCGCCTTAGGCAAGCTGTTCAGTGAGCAGCGCTTGGGCGCTCAGCCTCAGCTCCCGGTATGGTACCTGCTGATCTGGCAACCTGTTGAGAAGCTGGCTCTGAACAGAACATTAGGTGTGACTGTAGTCTGGCCTGGTTCCTCTGCCTGCCCCTATCCTGTGGGGATTCCAGTATGGCCAGATTTTGGCTGTGTTGCTGCAGATTCTGTTGGCTTTTCCAGGAAGATCTCCTTTGAACTTGGGGGCTATCCGAGGTGTGCTGAAACAGGCTCGTGGCAGGAGCCAACTGTGCAGCTCTTCGCAACTCCACACTCAGTGACATCACGTTGGTAGCTTGAAATTGGCCACGGAGGGAGTATTTGCCCCTGGGAAATCAGCACACATTACAAACCAGGGCTGCTGCTTTATTTTTTTCCCCAGAGCACCCATTTACAGCACACTACTGGAAATACCCCTTTAAGAAAATCCCTCACAGGAGCCAGCAGCCTGTGCAATTAGAACCTTCTCTATCCCACTCTCCCCATCTTTCTGGAAGCTGGTGCTAAATGGGGGCAAAACAAATGTGAATTACACAACCACCTTTGAAGAGAGGTCTTTCTTTTAAATCTTCATCTGTTGCCTGCCTTCCCCTTATTAGGGCATCTGGGAAACTCCTCTGGCTGCAGGTTCACTCACAACTCCCCTACCATCTGAGGTTTCGTTTCTTTTCTTCACACTGACTTCTCTATGGGTTTATTTCTAGTAACCTCGTGATCCAACAAGCAGTACTGTCTGTTCACAGTGGTTCTCGACTCCCAGGGAAGATTGCTATGAGTACAGATTTCAGGGCCCAGCCTCCAAGACTCTCTGTCAGTGGCTTTGGGTTGGGGGCCCAAGAATCTGTTTTTTTGAAAAGTTACCCATTGGCTCTGGTATAGCCAGCCCAGGTCTGGACCCTGGGTTGGACTGGTATTTGGAAACCATGATAAAAACATCTGTGAGATATGCTGGGTACCTCCTAGGCAGCTTCTGACATTTAGAACCCAGCAGGACTCACTCAACCTGTTCTGCTTTTCCAGGTTGTTCCAGGTTGACAGGCAACATCTGAGTACTTCTGCTCTGTCATCCTTCAGCCCACTTGACATGGGGAATCTCAGAGACTTGGCTGATTACCCAAGTGACACAAGGTGGCTCTGAGGTATAAGAGGCGGTGAACTGATTACAGTTTCTTGAAAAGCTTAATTGCACGTAATTTTCTAATTTGTCATTTCCAGATGAAACACAGAGGCTGCCAGGTGAGCTCAGTTGCACCCAATCAGAGCTCAGGGACATCATTCCCTGAGTGACTAATGGTTACACCCCAACCCTGCAGTGATGATGAGCAGGTATTCCCTCCCACCCCATTTCAGTGACTCCCAAACTTGAGGATGCAAATGAATCAGCCCAGGGAACCTGTTAAAAAGCCTGATTCACAGGCCCCGCCCTGGTTCCTGTTTCAATAGGACCAGGGTGGATGCAGAATCCCATGTTTAACAAGCTCCCCAGTTTAATTTATTTGATATAGCTAGTTTTACTTCAACCAAAAAGTTTTTCATGAAATGTCTGGTCTTAAGGGTATTACCTTCCCTTAAGGAATTTCTTTGGAGTAACTACGAATCAGCCTTTTCCTTATCTGTTTTAAAAAAATACTGAGTTTTGGAAATCAAACCATGCATTTCGGCAGAGAAAAGTGAGTAATGCAGGGAGCAACCTGGCCAGCCCCACTTTTTCACTCAGAACACTGGTAGAGTGACAGGGGAACATCCCCAAGCAGGTGTGCTCTTCTCTCAAAGGAAGGGGTGGAGGCCTGGAGGCCCTGGCTGTAACAGCTGGATGAAAAGCTCCCCCGCCAGGGTTAAAATCGAGTGGTTTCTTTCTGTGAGGGTAATCACCAAATTAAATGTTTTAATTACCAAAATTATATATGCCTTTCTTCTGAGAAAAGATCATCATTGGAACACAGTATCCACTTCCCAGAGGGTTAAGCTGTTTTGCTTGCAGGAAAGGTGGTGTCTGGAGGAGTCCATTTTAATTTCATTATAAAACTGGTTTGAGAAATAAAAGCATAGATTGACACGTATTCCCAGCCAGCTGCGACTTAATGAGCACAATTCAAAGCCCGGAACCTGCTAGCCGCATCCATATTAATATGTCTGTGGAAAAAACAACAGAGAAAGTGACAAACTGCTATACCTAGTATTTGAAATGAATTCTAAATTACTGTTAAAATGGCTAACTCGGGTGAGCATCCCTTCGAGGCAGCCCAGCTGTCGGCTTCCTGCCTGTCAATAATGTCCTTTGCTGCAGAGGCAGACAGGGCCCTGGAAGGAAGAAACTGCACCACAGATCAGCAAGCCCTGAGTGCCAGCGACAGGTCAGCGGGTTTAGCAGCAGAGGTGTGGCTTGCTCTGCTTCTGGTTCTGAGTGGGATCCATTTCCCCCACTACTGCGCCAGGCAGGCCCCCCACCTCCCCCAGGCTTTTATCTTGTATTGTTTGTTGCATAACCACCCAAGTCGTCATGATCATAAAGTCTATGATGCTGATTTTCTCAGTCATGAGCACATGAAAATAATTAAAGTGTCTAGGTCCAGTATTTTGAGATCCTAAAAATAAAATGTGCTGGGTAAGCCTGTGGTGTTAATAAGTACAAGGCAAGAGGGTGGGTGTGGGTGGAGGAGACAAAGGAAATGCAGCGTGAGAGAACCTCAGCTTCCTATTTTGACATCTGGCCACCTGGTCCAGTCGGGGGAGAGGGCCCCTGGGCAGATGAGCCATTCCTGTAGTACCACGTGGGTGGGGGTAAGGCCCTTCATTCGGAGAGTAGGGTGAGAACCTTCTCAAGGCGAAGGTCTTTGCGTTTCTGTGAACTTGATCTCTGCTCATTGTTTGTTGTTGGAGTGTGTGTGTGTATGTGTGTGTGTATAACTGGGGGGCAGTCATGAGCCAGAGCATGAGCTTTCAAATCAGACAAATCCTGCCTCTTCCAACTTATAAGACATTCAATTAGAACATGGGCCTCCATTTTCTCATCTGGAAATGGAGCTAAAATATCAGTCTTATTGGGCATTTTCTGATAATTAAGTGAGAAACTACATGTACACGTTCGGACTTGGGGCCTGGCACAGGGTGATGATTCTTGGTACCATCTCTGACACATGTCTCAGGACATGGAGTTTCAGGTTATTCTGCAATGAAAATCATCTTTCAGTGCATGCTGGGTGCTCAGAAATTAGCATTTCAATTCAGTGCCTAGTCATACAACTCTGACAGTTGTGGTACCTTTGAGGAAAAGGACATAATATTTCACTTCTACTTTCATATGCTCATGGATAAATCCAGGTAAAGGATGTGACCCAGTGAGTCCTGTCTAAAACTAGGAGAGGGGACTGTCATCATAACCCTTAACTAGATTCTGAACTCACCAACAGTCCAGGAATAAAATGGGAATGGAAATGATATACTCAGTAGCATGAACAGCAAACCCCCTACTTTCTCTAGTAGACCACAGTTAGAATCCCACATTAATCAAGTTATAGGCTGTTGACCTCTGCAGGCCTCAGTTTCCTCATCTGTTAAATGGTCACAGTAACACCTACATCACAAGGGGATTGTGTGGATTTAACAGATGTGTTGGCAACATTCTTAATACAATGCCATGCACACACAGCACTCAACACATATTAGTTCCCTTTTCCAACTAGGGGTAGGGACTTAAACCCTTCCACAGTCCTGAGGCCTGTTCAGTCCTTCTTGGATACCTAGGTTGCTTCAAATTGTTGCTGGTTGGCCATTCTTCATTACCATCTCTTAGAGGTTGAATTGTGACTCCTTAAAAAATGTGTTGAAGTACCCCCAGTACTTCAGAATGTTACCTTATGTAGTAAAAGAGTCTTTACAGAGATAATCAAGTTAAAATGAGGTCATGAGGGTGGGCTCTAATCCAATCTGACTGATGTCTTTATAAAAAGGAGAAATGTGGACACAGAGGACAATGGAAAGACACACAGGGAACACACGTCCTCTGAAGACAGAAGATCAGAGTGATACATTGACAAACCAAGGAATGGCAGGATTGCTGGCAAACCCCGAGAAGCCAGAAAGAGGCAAGGAAGGATTCCCCTATGGGTTTCAGATGGAGTATGTCTCTGCTGAACCCATGATTTCAGACTTCTAACTTCCAGAACTGTGAGAGAATAAGGTTTTCTTGTTTTAGGCCATCCAGTTTGTGCACATTTGTTAGGTCAGCCTTGGGAAACTGTTATACCATCCTTCTTAACAGAGGAAACTTGATTATGAAAAGGACAGAAACGAAGATTTGGAAACTAGGTCAAAGAAGGAGCACAGAAACCCACCAAAAGGGTTCCTTCAGGGTGCAGGGAGCAACCAGACCACAAGGAGGAGCTCATTTTACTTTGAGACACACAACCATACATTTTCTCTTGTCTACGGTTTTCCAACCTTTGTTCCCTGAAATATTAGGGTTCCTTGCAGAATTCTGTAAACATCTGCTTTCAATTTATATTTCTTTAGTATATTTTAATTATGTTACTGGCTTTAAATAGAAAAACTTTAAGTTTTTTACATGAATAGCTCATGTTATCCTCATTTTACAGATGAGGAAACTGTTATTTAATAAATAAAAACAGGAAACCCTGTTATTATTATCCTCATTTTACAGATGAGGAAACTAAGGCACAGAGTGATTAAGCAGTTTTCCCAAGGCCATATAGCTAGTAAATGGTAGAGCTTGGATTCCAACATAGGGAATCCAATCCCAGAGCCTTCATTCATAACTACTTCACTCTGTGGTCTGTAAAAACAGTAACAAACACCCAAAAACATAAATATGTACACGAAGACATTGCATATCAGATTTCAACATGGCAGAGACTGTCACAGCACAGACTTGTGCTGCCAAGCCAACTCTTTGTAGAGAAAACCTCATTCATTCATTCAATGAATAAATGTTTATTGAGTATGTACTATATGCCTCTATGACCTTCCTGTAACAGTATTAGGAAAATAATAGCTCTACCGTCATTTCTTAAAAATATTCCAGTCTGTGCAAATCCATTCACTTAAAACCAAACCCAACATAATAGTGAGTTGTGCAACAATTGGTCCTTCAGGTGGTAAACATACCATAATTATCATTTGAATGGTTATTATAGTTTTGGATGCTGCTCAATTGACCTTTATACTCATGGTAAGAAATACTGGCAGTTAGAAGGGATTGATAAGGATTCAAATTCTGAGACAAAAATTTTCTACTATTCTCCTTTGAAGGTTTTAGATCAATTTAAGTGAAGGGAATTCCAAGATTGCATACAAGTAGTTAAAAAAGTGTTACCATTTGCAGTAATTCACATGTGGGAATCAGGGTTTTATTGAGAACATGCAAAATAAACATAATACAGGAGGACAAATTTGATGCTGAGGTCAAACTAAACCTAATTTAAGTTTTGCATTTTTATCTGAATATCCTTTCCCTTGTTGTTTGATTACTGTAAGCTGTTAATACTGCCATTTGAAATTATAAAATAAATATCTACAGATAAAAATAGATTTATACATATTGGAATTTCATGCAAAATTTCTTTTGAAAACAGAAAAAAGGTTTGTAAACCACCAAATCACACTGCCATTGGCATAGACTGTTACTGGGCAAAATGGACAGAGCTCAGTTTTCATCCCCTTTCTTCTGACCCCATCTCTATAACCTGTGATCATAGATCAGTCCTGGGATAGTTACTTCCCAATCATCTGTTCTCAAGTGGCAGGATGTTAGACTTTGTGACTGGAGGTTACCCTCTAAGCCCCCATTCTGCCTGATCCCCATGAGGCAGAGCTGGGCTTCTGAAAAATCTGATTCAAACTTGTGGCAGATAAAAGTGTTTTGGAAATTCTCTGTTTTGATGTGGTTCTGTACAAAACACAAGGGCTTCTCTTTATAGGAAGTTCTCAATTGCAATGCAATTTTCTATTCCTGATGAGAAAGACAGTGAATTCTACAGAATTAAGCCTATTTATCCATCAAGAAAAGAACAGAGTACTTCTACTAGTGACACATTGATCAACTTGACTGGAGGAATAGTTTTTCTTTATAGAACTCATTTTATAAATAGGTTATTTTCTTTATTATATGCTTAATACATGTTCATAGCCAATAAATGTGAAAATACAAATAGCAAGAATAAAGAGTAAATTAAAATATTCATAATCTAAATACTCAGGAAAACCACTGTTAACATTTCGGTGTACATCCTCTAGATTAAAGGTCAGTAAACATTTTCTGTTAAGGACTAGAAAGTAAATATTGTAGGCTTTGTAGGTCAAGATATTAATTTGACAAAAATTTACAGAACTAACAATAGTTAAGTCCACAACAACAAATGACATTATAGGTTCCTTAACACACGATAGGCTCAAGTATTTTCTGCCAGGTACTTGCTGATGTAACCATTGGTTCTTAATGCCCTACATTTTCATGAGCTTTATAAATTTTTCCAGCGAATACTTCCTTTTTCTGATCCACAGATATTTTTTTTACCACCATCAGTTGTAACACATTTTAGAAGATTCCACTTCAGGTTGTACTGAATTAATTTTCTGCACTTTGAAAAAATTCTCACCTCTAGTTGTTCCATACCTTCTATTCATAGAGGCAAATTCTTCAGCCCCTTCAAACTTGGCATTGCCTTCTCAAATAAAGAACAGTTGAGCAGTATTAGTATCATCTATCAACTCATCAAGAGTCAAAGAAAACCACTCACAATCATTTGCTTTGTTTTTTAACTGACTATTAATGTTGCTCCCAAGTCCCCAATTCTTCAAGTAATTGAAGGAAAGCTAGTAGTTTCAAACATGTTTATTTTTTCTGGACATATTTCTTCAACTGTTGCAATTAAACATGATTTAATTAACTCACCATCAATAAATGGCTTTCTTTGCTTGGCTGTTAACAACGGACAACTCAAAAATGAACCATTTTGGTTGCAGCCTCATTTTAATTTTTTATTTTAGTGAAGAAATTCTTCTGTCATGAGATATGCCATTTTAAATTTTCTAATTTTTCTGATTGCTGTTTTCTTGTGAGTTGGGAGTATTATAATGAGTGCTTAACCTAGTTGATGTATGCTCTATTCTTTTAGCAGAGTTATATGTCACTGCATACTTTGCCACTGGATTCAGTAACAGAATAATTTACACTCCACTGTGCCTTAAAATGTGACATTTAGAGTCCACTTATCTCTTATTATTTTGTTTTGACATAATGGGTATACACATATATATACATATTATATACATATAAAAGAAAAAATATATAATGCCAACAAATAGTGACGTGGCTGACACTCAAAATACTGTCAAGTTATAATTGTACCACTGCAATTTGCAGTGCATCATTGCCATGTAGTTCTGATGCTAACTACCTGGAGTTAGGTCAAATTTCAATGTTAAGGGTACAGTTATCCATAAGACTCCTCTCACTTCAGACATTCAGTCTCAAATTGCAGAGTTTCTAGGCCACCCACATTTCTGACCAACTGGCTACAAACTTGGGGATTCCCATTAGTCCCTCCAGGTTCAATAATTCACTAGAATGACTTGCAGAACTTAGAAAAGTGCTGTATGTATTATTATAGTTTTATTGTAAAGAATACAAATCAGAACTAGCTAAATGAAGAGATGCATAGGGCAAGGTTTGGAGGGTCTCAAATATGAATCTTTCTGTGTCCTCAGGATTGTTTCACTCTCATCATATTGATATGTTTCAACAACCAGGGAAGCTCACCTAAAGTTCATGTCTAGAATTTTTATTTGAGTTTCATTACATAGACAGGATTGATTGAATCAGTGGCCAGGTGGATGAACTCAGACCCTAGCCTGTCTCCTCTCCCTAGAGGTCAGGCTGATATCATACGACTTAAATGCTTCTAATCAGATGGTTTGTCTTTCTGGGGTGGCCTGTCCCCATTCTGTATCATCTCATAAGCACAAATCTGCATTGTCTAATCAGGGATCCACCAGTATTCACCTTATTAACATAAGCTATCAGGACCCACCATGAGTCATTTGGGAAATTCCAAGAATTTTAGGGGGTACCTCCGAGAAACCAGGAAAAAAGGACAGCCAAATTCTTTGTTATACAACAGCCACTAAGCAGCAGTGCAGATCTATGAGAGTGTTATATACATAGTCTCTGTTGCAACTACTCAACCCTGCCTTTGTTGCCTCTAGCTGTCTCTAGCATAAGGGCAGCCATAGCTGATATATAAACAAATAAGTGTGTTCCAATAGAACTTAATTTATGGACAATGAAATTTGAATTTGATATAATTTTCATGAATCACAAAATATTATTTTTCTTTGTGTTTTCCAACCATTTTTTAAAAATGTAAAAATCATCCTTAGCTCACAAGCACAGAGAACAGGAAGCAGGTGAGATTTGGTCCATGGGCCACTGTAGGTTGGTGACCCATCTTTCACTTGGATCAAACAACAGCCTGTGGGCCAAATCCTGTACACTGCCTATTTTTATAAATAAAGTTTTATTGGCACAGCCATGCTCATCATTTATATATTGTCTATGACTGCTTTTTTGGTTGCAGCAATAGAGCTGAGTAGTACCAACAGAGACCATATGGCTTGCAAAGCCTAACATATTTATACTTTGGCCCTTTATAGAAAAGTGTGCTAACCCCTACTAGATCAATGAAGAAGGGGAGCCAGGTACTGTGTCTAGTACATTGACTTTATTATTTCATCTAATCCTGTTAGGACAATTAGGTAGGAGATATTATCATAATTTTACAAATGGGTACCTGCAACTTAGAGAGGTGAAAGAACTTGTCGAAGATCACACAGTTTATAAGTGTTGAAGCTGGATTTAAATACACAGACTTCTGGTGGCTGTTGGCATTCCTTGGCTTGTTGCCACATGACTCCAGTCTCTGCTCTGTGTCTTTTCTTCTTCTGGGTCAAATCTCCTGCTTCTCTCTTACAAGGACACTTTGTGATTGAATGAAGGGCCCACTTGGATAATCCAGGATAATCCCCCATTACAAGATACTTAGTTTAATCATATGCAAGACCTTTCTTCAATATAAGGTAACACTTAGAGGTTCCACGATTCAGACCTCATACTGTTGAGAGTCATTATTTAGCCTCCCACAAGTGGTAGTGCCTAGTATCTGTATGGGTATAATAGAGAAATATGTGCTCTTTTATACTGCTATTGGGTGTGAAATCATTAACATGTTTCTTTGTGGCAAACCAACTGTAGTTTACCTCTCCAGCACTGTCTGCTCTTCTCCATCCTCTGGCTTCTGGCTGAGCACTGCTAATGAGTCATAGGAAGGAGCTAGGAAGATGAGATGAAGGCGAGGGTACTGTTTTTCTAGCTTCCTTTGCTGGGGGTGGCTGGGTCTCCATAGAAAGGCTAAAGGTCCTATTAGGTGACCCCCATATGCCACCCTCTCCAGTTTCTGGTGACTGCTTCCCAATCCCTCCAGTCGGAAGCAGTAGTATCCCCAGGCACTGCACCATCCCTGGCTGGTTTCACATCTTTGTACATCATCCTTTTATTAGACATCCCTCAATTACCCAGTTTTAGTGTGCCACCTGTTTCCTGTCAGGCCCTGACAGGTGCTGGCACTATGTGTCAAACCAGAGATCTATTTATAAGAAAGGCCATTAGCAGCATTATTTATAATAACAAAAACTCAAAACAGCTCAAACAACCAAAATTAAGAGGCCATTTATATAAAATATAAATATATGTTACTAATCATATTTTAAAAGAATGTTACTGAAATAATAGTCACAGTATATTCTGAAGTTAAAACCCCATAAAATTATATACATAATACAATTTTTATTAAAAAAACTTAATGGGAAAGAAAATTAAAGCCATATGTAATAATACTATGTTTTCATAAAATTACATCAATATGTGCTTGTATATCATATATAAAATGTGTGTATGTTATACATCATGTGAAAATGTAATCCTATCACATTGCATTTATATAATATATATTAATATATGAAAATGTCACATTTTATAAAGAATTAAGTACTTGTTCATGTGTATGGCATGCATGTCATATGTAACATTATACACAACAGACATGTTCTAGAGAATATGAATGTATATGCATCTCTTCCAGATGTCAGCTGAGGTCATTCAGCCTTTTGGGCTTGAGGTAAAATTGGTGGTATCCTCTAGTCCATGTTTGTTGAAAAGTGCAATGTACAACATCCTGCCCCATACTTATCCAGATTCCCAGGGGCTCACTGCGACCTCTGGATTCTCCCCTGCAGCTCACCCAGGCTTCTTTTCCCCCTTCACTGCCCAGCTTAGATGTGCAATGTGGTTACTTCTCTGAACTACAAACCCACCTGCACGAGGCAAATGTGTGTGTGGCAGACTTTTGTCTAATGTTCAGAGCACTGTGTGGCTACCTCTCCTGTTGTAAGCATTTCAGGCGCCCTGTGCTCTCAGGTTCTGACCTGGTGGCTGTGGACAGATCTGGCCATGGTCAAGGACCTGCCGTAGGTCAGTTTCCAAGGCAGGCTAGGCCCTCTCTTTAGACTCTCCTTGCTTCAGTTTCCACCATTCGCGCCATGCTCTTCACTCCAAGATTACAAACCAAGACTCCTTGATGACGCTGACAGATGTAAGTCTGGGGCAGAAGAGACCATGAGGGGAAACTCTGAGCCGTGAATCCCTCCCACCTCAGCTAGCCTCTCAGAGGGAGCAGTGAGGGGTGCAGGCACAGCCCAGCACTTGCTTCCCAAGCTGACTGGAGCAAATCTCAGCTGCCCCACTTACCAGCTGTGGTTTGGGGCCTGGTTCTTCATGTGTCTGTTTCCTTATCTAAGAAATGGGGATGGCACTAACATTTAATAGGGTTGCTGAGAATTACATGAGGTAAATATAGAAGACTATCTTTGAACATGGTGGTAGGCAAAAATTTCTTAGAGTTAATGTGTATGTAGTGTTTAGAATACTAATGTTTGACACAAAGTAAATACTATTAAATGTTAGCTATTTTTTTTTCTCCACAAATATGAATTATGCTCTCACCCTACCCCACCTATGTACATGCAAGAGTAGCTACAGTTTGCTCTTGAATTATGTATTTATATCTATAGCTATATCTAAAAAAACAGAAGAAAATATTTCAATGCATTGGAGGTGGGATTGTGGTGTTTATTTTTACCTCTTATTTTTGTTGTGCTTTTTCAAGTTTTGTACATTGAACATTTGTTAGTTTTTTTTTTTTTTTGTCAGTTGAATATTTTATTATTGCATTTTTTTTGAGAGGGCATCTCTCATATTTATTGATCAAATGGTTGTTAACAACAATAAAATTCTGTATAGGGGGGTCAATGCTCAACGCACAATCATTAATCCATCTCAAGCCTAACTCTCGTCAGTCTCCAATCTTCTGAAGCATAACTAACAAGTTCTTACATGGTGAACGAATTCTTACATAGTGAATAATTCTTACATGGTGAACAGTACAAGGGCATTCATCACAGAAACTTTTGCTTTTGATCACGCATTATGACCTATAAACAATCAGGTCAAATATGAATATTTGTTTGATTTTTATACTTGATTTATATGTGGATCCCACATTTCTCCCTTTATTATTATTATTATTTTTATTTTTAATAAAATGCTGAAGTGGTAGGTAGATGCAAGATAAAGGTAGAAAACATAGTTTGGTGCTGTAAGAGGGCAATGTAGATGATCAGGTGTGTGCTTATGGACTAAGTATTAATCCAAGCTAGACAAGGGCAGCAAAACATCCACGGATGCAGAAGATTTCTCTCAAAACAGGGGGGGTGAGGTTCGGAGCCTCACCTCTGTTGATCCCCAATTTCTCACCTGATGGCCCCCCTGTGACTGTGCCTGTCTTAGGTTGTTCCTCCCTTGAGGAATCTTACCCGTCTCTGGCTAACCAGTCATCTTCCGGGGCCATACAGGGAAATGTAAAGTTGGTAAGTGAGAGAGAAGCCATATTATTTGAAAAGGTTAGCTTTTTACTTCTTTGCAGATTTATGCCCTGTGGCTTCTATGCCCAGCACTTGTCTCGAGGTATCTTTACCACCTGGAGGAATTATGATGCTCGGTAAATTCAATATGAGGCACGAATTCTATTTAAGGGTTGTAGTTAGGAAGGAAGAAGAAAAGCTATAGAGGTAGCATATGGAAGAAAACATGGGAGGATTGATTATTTCTTTGACATATCGTCTTGTAGACTACCCTAAGCATGTATAGGTTTTAAACTACTAACTAACTTGCGCACACATATTAACATAATAGGAATATGGTGACATAAACGAAGCAAATCTATAATTACCAGCCATCTCCAGTGAAGCCAAGAAACCCAGTTAGGCACCCTAGGCATTTGTGAAAATTTGTCTATGATATGATGGATATTGTCCAACTGTACTTGAACAATCCGAGAGAAATCAGACAAATTAAAGCAACCCATTTCTGGGATCTGTTCACATCCCATATGTTCTTTTAACCGTAGATAGTCTATAGTCATAAGATTTTGGAGTGCTACAACTTGCACCCCTCCCAACTCCTGGTTGAGTTCCAACAGTATAGATCTGGTCAAATTCGTTGTCTCACTGTATGCACATGCCAGCCTAGACATCTCCCTCCTCATTCCTATGGCAAGTCCAGGAGACGGTGGGGTGGACGCAGCCACACCCGCAGCATCGTCCGGATCCCTGTGGAGGCTTTTTGATGATCATCCCCCGGCACAAGTTCTCCAGAGAGTGCTGATGCCGGAAGCTCCTCTTCATATCGTATCTTAGTTCATTTTCTGGGTAGCCAGGCTAGGCCTTGATCTTCTGCATAGAAACAAACAGACCCTTTGCCCACACTTTGACATACCCTCTATACCACTGTGTAGAACTCATTGGAGGTCAGCACACAGGAACTGCTTTTTTTTTTTTTTTATTAAGAGAAAGGAATATTATCAGAAAAGAGTACCTCCATAGCTGGTCATCTGACATCCTTTAAGTGATCAACATTAAGGATGTTTAAAGCATGTGTTGATCTTTGATTTACCAATAGTTTTATCCTATCAAGGAGTAATCCCCCTTTTCTTTCTTTCTTTTTTTTTTTTTTCATTTGTTAGTTTTGAACTATGAAAAATGCAAATGTTTTCTCAAAAGGCAAGAGAAGCCTCATGGGATGATAATGGTGCAGATAGGAGAAATCTGTCACCTGCGTGTAAATGGATTAAACCTTGGCTTCTTGGGAAATGGGTGAACCTAAAAAATTAATGATTCCCCACTGTTTACATTTCAGAAGAAATTTGCAATTATGGCTCTTCAGTCTTGCCATTTCAGCATCTTAAGAGATACCAAACAAAGAGAAATTAAAGTGCATGATTTGATTTCTCCCTACAAACTAGATTGTTCTGAAAATTTCCCCTCTGCTTCCTAGATTTTAAAAGGCTCAGCCTGCTTCCTGCCCCTAATTGCTCTATTAATTTAATCTACTGAGAGTCTCCCAAGAGTCTAAATCGTAGGTCCTCAGGGCTGGTTTTGGCTGGTTCTGGCTGGTCTGGTCTCTTTTACAGAGTTGCTCTGAGCTGTTGTATATGTTACCCTGATTTCTATTTTGCTAGCTTTTTCCTTCCAAGAGGGTTTCTGCTGGCCTAATTAAATGAGCTCTGGTATTTGTGCAAAGTCGTGCATTAAGTAAAAGGATGTGGACTCATTTTCCTTTTCTCCAGAAGAGACCTGGAGCTACATATTTGTCCTAATTTTCCTGTTTTGGCTCCTGATCATTTCTCTTAGGACACTCAGTAACTTTGTGTTTATCTGTGTTAAGTTGGTTCTTTGCATAAAAACAGACCCCAAGCAAGTTAGTTCACTTTCATTTCCTTATCTGTAAAGGGTTAAAACTATATATATTAGTTTCGTAGGGCTGTGGTAACAAATGACCATAAATTTGGTAGCTTAAAACAATAGAAATTGATTCTGTTTGTAATTCTAGAGGCCAGAAGTACAGAATTGAGGTGTCAGCAAGGCCAAGTCCCCCAGAGGCTCTAGGAGAGGATCCTGCTAGCTCTGGTCTCCCTTGGTTTGTGGCAACATAGCTCCATTCTCTGCCTCCGTCTACACATGGCCTTCTTTGTGTCCCAAACCTCCTCCTTTCTCTTCTAAGGACACCAGCCACTGAATTTAGGGCCTACTCTAAATTCAGGATGGTCTCATTTTAAGATCCTTAACTTAATTACATTTGCAAAGATCCTATTTCCAAACGTCTTGCCTGAGTATTTCAGCCCCAGGCAAGTTCACTATGGATTTGGTGAGACTAAGAAATGACGATTGAACTTTCTTAGGATAAAAAGGGTTTATACCTGGCTTTATTCTCCCAGTGATAGGTCAAGCACTAGAATCATATCTGCATCCAGCAGTCTGCAGGTCTATAATCCACCTTATCTCTGCCTCCACCTAGAGCACTGGGTGGAGTTCTTCATATAGTGACTTGGTCAATAATAGCTTATTGCCTGTGGGTGTAGAATATTAGCCTAACATTAGGCCAGTTACATCATCAAGTAGTTTAGGGTCAGGTGAGCATCCTGGCCATAGGAACTTCCATTTTCCCCACACCAAATAAGGTCACTGTCTTGCCAGTGGGTTTCAACTCCAGACAAGTTCACTATGGATTCAGTGAAATTGAAAAAATGACAGAACATTCTTGGGGTGAATGGGTTTATACCCAGCTTTATTCCCACAGTGGCAGGTCAAGTGCTAGAATCACTGTGAGACCTCTCCACCCTCACAACCATCTCAGTCTCTGTCCTCAGTGGGATGCCACCACTCCAGCTTCTGCTCTCCTGCAGCCTTGCAGCTGTGCAGCCATGCCACCACCATGCAGCCCAGAGCACTGGGCAGAGCTCTTTATATAGAATCAATAACAACATATTGCCCACACGTGTGTAGTGAGCAAGCTGACCAGGGCCAGGTGCAAATCACAGCCATAGGAACCTTCACTTTCTCCACAGTCACATTCTCAAGTGCCTGGGATTGTGATTTGGACCTATCTTTTGGGGGGACATTGTGCAGCCACTACAATTTTTCAACCTTGTTGAGTTGCTATGTCAGTATTAAAAATGATATGATAATGTATGTAATGACAGCTACCACAGTAGATGCTCAACCAATAATAATCATCATCATAATTACTACTGTTACTGGAGGTGAGTTCTTGTTTTCATCAAGAATGGGCACCAAAAAAGCTGTTGGGCATTAAGAATTTATTTGGAAAAGAGTCCAGAAAAGACAAAAATACGTACCTGAGATCTGGGTGCAGGCAGACCCAGAGGGAGTTGCACCAAGGAAATAATAATTGGGAGCCTTTTTTATTAAAGGGAGATGAAGAGTCACTAAGTGGGATTAGATTTCAAAGAGAACAGGTGTGGCTTTTTTTGGAGTTCAGGCTTACTGTACTCTCACATTGGGGTGGGGTGGGGTAGTTTTGGTATACTTTGTTCTCATGGGAATTGTCATAGCAGTGATCCCTAAACGATGGGTCAAAACCACAATGCTGATATCATGGTAATAAAAGTACGGTGAACCCTCGGGTGAAGTTTGGATGAACCTTTCCTCCATCTTGGACTAGCCAGTTACAGCTAGTCTGTTATTTACATTGTCATTCCCGACATCCTGTGAGAATAATTTACATGGAATGTTTAGAATTTAAACAACCAATCAACCAAAGTTCTCATCTCCTTCCTTGCTCATGTCTGGCTATCTACCTGTTTTGCCTGAGGGTTTCAGCCCCAGGCAAGTTCACTATGAATTCAGTGAGACCGAGGAATGACAATGGAAGTCTTGGGGTAAAAGGGTTTATATCTGTCTTTATTCTCCCAGTGACAGGTTTTGCTCTAGAATCATGTTTGCTTCCAACAGTCTGCAGGTCTGTAATCCACCTCTGTCTCTGCCTCCACCCAGGGCACTGGGTGGAGCTCTTTATATAGTGACTTGGTCAGTAATAGCTTATTGCCTACAGGTGTGGAAGCAGTAGCCTAGCGGCAGGCCAGTTACATCATCAAGTAATTTAAGGGTCAGGCAAGGATCCCGGCGACAGGAACTTCCTTTTTCCCCACACTCTACCCCTCCAGGATTCTCGCCTCACAGTCTATATGCCCTCAATCTTCCTGGATGGTCCCTGTGTTAGGAAGCTGTAGCTTCGTAACCAGATTCCACAACAGCAGCAACATAATGACAAAAATTATAATAATCCTCAAGCTGGAGGAGGTTATTCCAGCTGTATTCAAAACCAGTTCTACACAGATGAGTTCATGACTCACACTTAGTAGTGGTATTGGTAGGGAGCTCCATGCACCCCAGTGAGTAGCAGTTTTTTTGCTAGGGTGTGTGCCTGATCCATGAAGACCTTAGGGGTGATAAGACACGTTTTAATGACACCAACATAGGCAAATCTTGTCCATCAGGTAGGATGCTCGTAAGAGAGTGGTCCTGTGATAGCACAGTTCAGGAAGAGGGTCCTGTCCAGGTCTAGTATACCATAATTTACCCCTCTCCCCATGGGGGTTACTGAGGGGTCTATAGTGCTACTGGAGGTGCATGCACTGGCCATGATGATAAAACAGAATTCCCCAGTAAGATGCTCCTACTTTCCAGCTGTTTAGGATATGCTGCTGTGATCTTTGGGGGCCACTCTACTGTTACTCCTGGAATACACAGGAGACTGGCTTCCAGGCCTTGTCCCCACAGTGCCAAGAGGGCCAGCCATCACTGGCCCATGTGTCAGAATGTCCAAGGCCACATCCACTGAATGGAATCTCCAGGGTTTATTGCAGTTGCTGCTGGCAGCAAGATATTCTAGAGGCCAAACCTTGGCTTCAATGATTCTTCCTTGTTGTGTACTTGTAGCTGTATAGAGGAAGCAGCAATATGTGTCAGCATGTCTACAGGATCTCAATGCCCACATCTGGGGCTGCTCATTCAAATGCTGTAGCACTGTCCATAAGCAGACTGACCAGCCCCTTAAACTACTGTAGTCTGACTTCAGGCCACATTTTAACAAACCACTGTACCTCTCTATCATGCCTGCTGAGGTAGGATTTTATGGTACATGAAACTTCCATTTGATTCCTAATTGTTGCACCCACTCTTATAGTTCATATCTAGTAAAGGGTGTGCCTTGATTGATCTCAGTTACCTGCAGTTGGCCATAGGCTGCGATGAGACACTCTAGGCCTCTTTTGGTCATCTGCTGGTCTGCACAATGCTCAGGAAAAGCAACCAGAAGTCCAGTAGCTGTGTCCACACAAGTTATGGCATATTGGTACCCTTCGGACATGGGCCCAATATAGTCTATCTGCAATCTAATGAGGGATATTGGCCCCTTAGCTATTGTCCCATGTTGCTGTGGAACTTGGTGTAAATTCCTTTTAGAGCATACAATGCACTCCTGCCATGCTCTGCTTACTTTCTCAAGGGTCAAAGATAGACCCCATTCATGGGCTACAGCCCACATTGTCTTTTGCCTCACATGCAACAAACATTGATGTAACCATTGGGCTACATCAGAGGTAGGCTTTTTTTCTAGCCAACGTACTTGGGCCAATTTATCTGCTTCATTGTTTCCTGGGGATGCCAGCAGCAAATAGCCTGTCACATGATATACCATAACTGTTTTAGTCTGACCACAGGCCCATAAGTCTTGCCACAACTCTTACCCCAAAAAGGGGTTGGTGACCAACCAACCAGTTGTCATGGTACTATGTCAGTAGCCACAGAGTCAAGCCTCAATAGACAGCCTAGCTGTCAGTGCAGACAACTATTGGGGAGGGCTCCTGGGTGATCACAAGCCATAGTGCCTGCAACTCTGCCTGTTGACTGCTCTTCCCCTCACCATATCCATCCATATTGTCTCAATCGTAGGATGGAAAGCTATGGCCCTCCATTTTGGGGGCTGCCACAGCTGGAGCCATCTGTGTATCATGCATCTTTGGGTATAGGGGCTCTTCCCTCCTGATAAGGGCTCTCTGCTACTAATGGCTCTAAAGCAAATTCTTCCTGCCTTTCACTGGTATATGTCACTGGCCCAGTAAGCATTGGAGTTCTTTGCTCAAGGGGCTCGTAGAGAGGGCTCTATGCTGATGTAGGTATGCACTCCACTTGGCTAGTGTGGGTGTTTGTGCCACGCCACTCTGCGGCTTTTGGGTCCAGTCTTGTACCCACCCCGTAATGGGATAGGTGGTTATTACCTTTATCAGAGCCATTTCTGGTGATGGGTTCTGTAGTCAGCAAAGTGTGGTACATGGCAGCCAATTGTTTCTGTATTAAAGTGTACCATATCTCTGCTCCTTTCCGGAATTGCAACCAGAATCCAGTAAGTTGGAGAGTTCGTTCAGGCTGGTGCCAGAGACCCCAACCATAACCATCTTCAGTCACATGAACATCCAGCTCACAGGGTCTTGATGTGTCTATCACACTCAAGGCCTGCATGGCCTTGACTACCCATTTTGCTGTAGTAAAGGCAGATGCACATGTCTCATCCCATTCCCACCTGACCCTCTTTCATACCAAACAGTATAAGGGCCTCAGAATTTGTGCCAAGTTCAGGATGAACATTTTTCAGTAGCCTAGAAGACCCAAAAACTCCTGTAATAATGCCACAGCTGTAGAGACAGGGAAGGCCTGGACCTTGTCTGTGACTGCTTCTGGTATAACTTTAGTCTTACCCAACCAGATGACCCTCAAGAATTTGACGGACAAACCAGGTCTCTGAACGTTCATGCTATTCACAGCTCATCCTTTTCTCCTGTAGATGTTGCAGCAGTCTAGGTGCTGCACCTTCTAGAAATGAAAGGGAATCAGACGTAAGCATGATATCATCAATATAATGGTACAGCCACACCATTGGCAGTTTTTCCTATGTTGCCAAGTCCTGGGCTACAAGTCCATGACAGATGGTGGGACGGTATGGTTACCCCTTTTGGGGGTAGACATCTTATTCCCAATAGGATTTGGTCTTGAGTCACTCTGATAGCCTTACCCCCATATCCATTTATCCAGGGGTCCCAAGAAACTGCTCAGGGTTGTCATAAATCAGTGAACATTCAGCTCCGGTGTCTACCAGAGCCAGGACACGTTGTATGTTCACTGGGCATCAATAGATTGATATGTTTATATGTGGCCTCTGATCCCTCCAGGTCCCTCAGAGTGGGTACCTCAACCCTCCCCTCAGTCAAACTGTGTCCTGCAATAATCTTCCTGTGAGGGTTCAGGTGAGGTCGGCTCAATCTCCAGTGGGAAGTCTTGCAAACACACAGGCTGGACTTGTGGCTCTGTCTCTGGCCTCTGCCTATTCATTCTCAGTGGCTGGAACTGTTTATCCAGTTTCAGTTGTTGCCACAGCTCCAGTAAGATTCTATTTGACTTCCTATCTAATTTCTCTCTGTCTGTCCTGCCCCTATTAAATCAGCCTACATCTGGGGCCTGGTGACCTTCATGGGCCCTTTAAATTCTTGCTCTGAGTAGCAGACCATATTGCCTTCTATGCTGTCATTGCTTCAGCTTTTCCCAAGTCTGCTACCATATGGGTAACTTCACTTATGGGCTGCCCTAAATGAGGAGCAAGAATGGCCACTAGGGGTCCAAAGAGGGACATGGGAGTTGTTTGAAGCACCAAATTTCTCATCCCTGCAGTAAAAGGCTCCTCATCTGGGCCATAATTCTCTAGACTCTAGATGGCATTTTTCATTCCTAACTCCTATAACATCTGTTGGAGTGCAGCATACATCTGCCATCTGGTGGGGCACGATGGTAGATTATACTGATTGGGCCATACAGTGTGAAGCATGGCCATAAGCCAATCAAGGAGGAAGTGATTTCCTGGGGTCTGATGTGCATTTTGTAATCACTGCCCCAAGGCAGGATGAACTGTCAGGGAAACCAGCTTTCCCATCTCTGATCCAGACAGAACAATTCCATCCACCCCTAAGCCCCACAGATGCAGGAGCAAAGCTGATATTGACTCCGAGGGCTTCTGCCTAAACTGGGAGCCCAAATCCACCAGCTCAGCCTGAGTGTAGGGGTGGATCCTAGAGCATTCCATGACCTGGGAAGCGGCTGCACCTCTCCCAGAGGAACTCAGGGCTACTCCATCTTTATTTTCTTTACTACAACTGGGCAGGCTTTCAATAGAGGAGGGGTCAGTGCCTCTGGCACCACCCCTTTGTCTTTCCCTGGCTCCTCCTCCATTTCTGGGGCTGATGGCCCCTCTCTGGGGCTTTCTTACCCCTCTCCCAACTGCCTCCTCTGCTACACCCTTCACCTTTTCTACAGTGCCTCACAGCAATGCTATCTCAGTCTTCAATGGCTCTTTTACCTTCATCTCAATATCTCACAACTGGTGTTCTCATGCTGTCTCCTCTGGTGCTTCCCAAAGGAGTACATCCTTCTCCTTCATGACCTTTGCCTCCTTTACAGCACCTTGCAGTGCCACTGTCTTATTCTACAAAGAATCTTTTACCTCCTCCACTGTACTTCACAGCTCACGTTCTCGTGCTGTCTCTTCTTGTGCTTTTTGCATGGGTATGTCCTTCTCCTTCATGGCCTTTACTTCTTCCACAGTGCCTTGCAGCAATGTCATTTCATTTTTTGACAAGTCTTTTACTTCCTCCACAGCACCTCGCAGCTCACATTCTCATGCTGCCATTTCTTGTGTCTCGCAGGAGCACCTTCTTCTCATTTGTAGACTTTTTTTTTTTTAATACTGCAAGAAACAACCAACCCATGGTTCCTGCTGCCTTGTGGGCACTCTATTTCTCAAAGGACTTCCTTATTATGCTGAGGGCCACCTCTACTGTCTCAGGCATCACCTCCACCTGCCCCCAGTCCTGGGGCGGGGCCTCTAGGAGGCAAGCCACCTCAGACCACATGCTCACTGGGGGACACTTGAATGTCTCCCCATCCATAGTGGCAACCTGCTGAAGCATCCCTCCCATGAGGGCAGCCTGTTCTGTTCCTTAGTCTACAATGAATCCTGGTGGCGACACCAGTTGTCTTGCCTGAGGGTTTCAGCTCTGGGCAAGTTCACCGTGGATTCAGTGAAACTGAGAAATGACAGTGGAACGTTCTTGGGGTAAAGGGGTTTAGACCTGGCTTTATTCTCCAGGCTGTAAGTCGAGCACTAGAATCACATCTGCATCCAGCAGTCTGCAGGTCCATAATCCTCCTCTGTCTCTGCCTCCACCCAGGGCACTGGGCAGAGCTCTTTATATAGCAACTCAGTCAATAACAGCTTATTGCCTATGAGTATGGATGTATTAGCCTAATAGTAAGCCAATTACATCATCAAATACTTAAGGGTCAGCTGAGGATCCTGGCCATAGGAACTTCCATTTTCACCATAGGGTTTTAATGGCAATTAGGGAAAGGGCCAAAGTTTCAGGGCCAAAGGTCTCAGTTGTTGGAATTAAGTGGAGATCACACTTGAGGGCAGCAGGCAGTTCCATGAACTTACCCGGTATTTCAGAAGCAGATACTAAAGGCATGAGGCCTTGGGAATTTTCAGAGATCTTGGGAAAGGCAGCAACATTGTTTCCCTGAGCCTGGAAAGGGAGGCAGTCTTAAGAAGAGAGTTGCCCAGCGGTTGGTCTCTGACATGGAGTTGTTACTAAGCACAATTCTCAGGAGAGGGCTTCACTTGGGAGGGGCAGAGCTTGCCCTAATTTCCAAAAGCAGCCTTCAGGCAAGAAGAAACCCGCATTAGCCACTCTGCCACAGTAAGATGAATGGGTGCTAGCTATTTGGGGTTAATTTTGCTTTTAACTGTCTTTAGAATACTCAGTGTTTCTGACAAAATCCTAAAATGCCATTTCTATGGTTTTTCTTAATTATTTAAAGTCATTTGCTTGCTTTCCTCCTTTATGGTGGTTTGGGGATGGGTGTTTGTGGGCTTTAGGCTTAAGCCTGAAAAATTTAATGTCACTCAACATCAGGCACGCTGGCAGCATTACAGTGCCTGTGATTTTGTTCCATGTAGTTACTGGATTTGTACATCTCTTTTCTTTTGAGAAACATAAAACCCTATAGAAAAATCTCATAAAGAACATCTCTGACATTTTAATATTTAACAAAAACCCTTTTGACAAGGAAAGACACCAAAGGAAAGAGGGTTAAATGGAGGAAAGAGATTATGAATCTCAGATGTTGAATATTTCTCTAAGACTCAGTTTGGCCAAGCCATTCAGCATTTAAAAGTTGCTCTGGGTTCTTGTGAGTCCCTGTGGCCATCAGTGGAGGATGTGGGTCTTGGCTCTCCATGTAACTCCAGTGCCAGATGTAGTCTATACACTATAAACATTTGTTGACTTGAGCACTCATAGGAGACCATTAATACTGAGAGGTAAGTTAAGACTAGTTCTAGAAAATTCCCAAAGGTAAAAATATTTTGGAATGATAAAATCCTGATCAAAAGGTCCTGAGTTTCCTTGTTCCTTGCCAATTTTGATCAAGATTCAGGAAGGCAGAGGGAGCAGTTTCCAGGGTAGGATTTGAGGAAAAAGTGGGGAAAGATGGCAGATGCCTGGTGCATTTGTCCATGCTATATACGCACATTAACACTAGAGTTTTGAACATCCTTTTCCCATTTTCAAAAGCTTCTCTATCAAAGGTCATTCAAAACAACTGATGAGTAGACTTTGAAAGGATCCACTGCCTGAGTTAGATACTGGTTTGTATTACCCTCCCTTACTTTTACCTGTACATTTTGAGTCCTGAAACATGTTGAATTCCCTGAGAATGGAGGCTGTACCTCTCCGGTCTCAATCCCTTGCAGCCTACACTGTGGCTCCACCCTCCAGCCACACCTCACTGCTAACCCTTCCCCAGATTCAGTTTACACCTCCTGCCTCCAGGCATATTACCCTCAAATAATGGAAGTGTTAGCTGGAGTCTTCTTGTCTCTTAAGATTCAGGGAAGATTGCCTCAAGTGCCCCATTCCATAGATTTTGAAAAGCCCACTGCCTTCTCAAAGACCTGCAAGTCCCCAGGGGATCTAAGTTCTGGGTTACCTCTTGTTCTGATCCTCTGTTTTCATAAATTAGTTCAGCATAGGGCTCATCTTGCTGTTGTGAGATTCAGCCATTTCCTTATTGTCTATAAATTAACACTGACACATCTGTGTGTGTATGGCAGTCTTTATTTTTTATTAAGAATTCAGGATTTGTATCACAAAATATCAGACAAGATACATTAGCTATCCTCTATAGCCTCTTTGGCTGTGTACTTAGAAACATCCTTCAGCCATCCCTGCTGCCTTCTGCCAGATTACACAACCTCCTCTCCATCTCCTTTCCTTCTTTCTTTTTTCTTCTTTTCCTTTCTCCCAGAAGAAATAAAATAACCCCCCCCAAACCCACCCCCACACACTTCTCTCATTTTCCAGGCCTCTCTTGTGTATTCAGGGACCACAACAAAGTCTTAAAAGTGCCACTCCTAAGGAAAGGCTCTTCTTCAGTTCTTAAATTCCAAGACAAATCAAGTCCCACTGCCTGTTTTTGTCTGGATATTAATTAGTAGAGGAATGTGGGGATGGTTTCATTTTCTAGTCACTCTGATTCCCAGTTTCTTCATCTATAAAATGAGGATATGACAGCACTTACTTCATAGAAGTGATGGAGAATGGGTAAGTAATTCATAAAGTCCTTAGCACAGTGCTCAGCCAGTGATCTACCGGATTTACCGGAAAAAAGTATCCATCCTCATGTGGTCCCTCTCTTCCTGCCCAATGAGGTCCTGTGCAGACATTTAGGCTGAAGTCAAAGGTCAGCACCCCCACGGGGACTTTTGTGAGCTCTTCCAGCCAGAGCTAAGCAGCCCTTCCAACGTCCCTCCTCACATTCCTGTGGCCCTGGGTTCACACTTCCCTTCAGGCAGAGGAATGCAGTGATGCAGAGGACAGGCCCTTAAATGAGTTTACAGTCTGGAGGAAGGATAGACATGGACATATAAAAAGGGAATGATCCAAAGAAGCTAGGAATGGGGTGAAGGAGGGAGGAGCAGAGAGGTGAATTAACCAGCTTCAGGGTCTTAAATGCGAATCAGCAGTTTGACCGTGTTGCCAGTGTTGCAACCTGGAATGCCATTGTGCAGTTCTTCAGTCAGTTTTTCATCTGTTGCTCATTTTACCATGTGCCATTTCAGGGCCTGCCACTGTTACAGTGTGTTGATTATTTCAACATGTGTGTGTCAGTTGGGGCTCCATCAGGGAAGCAGAACCACTGTAAGTTATGGGATAAGACATTTATTATAGGAAATGGATCTTATTTGCGGAAGAGCTTGGGGAGTAAAGTCTGGAAGGGGGAGTTGAAAAGTCAGAGAAAAGTCATTCACCAGCCCTGGCGGACAGGGAAGTCTGGAACCCAGGCAAGTCCAGCTGCTAGAATAGGATTGGGAGGGGCTGGGGTACAAGTCTGTGGATTGTTGGCTCTTCATGATGGCTGTCTCTGTGCTTTCACAGCACCACTGCTGCTGGCAGGCCTGGGGTTGCTGCTGATGGCAGAGCCGGAAGGAGGCCTGGATGTAGGGTGGGGAAGAATGAGGCAAACTGGAACCTACTGTCATGTCTGTGTCTATCTCTACCTGCTCTTACCGGTGATGACCCTTAAGCTGTAATGGTGCCAGCTTCATTGCTGCTTCATACACCTTCATTTTTGATCAACTTCCAGAACCATACAGGTAAAGAATTCTACGAAACTTAGTTCCCAGTAGAACAGTCCAGCACACATTTATTATGAATCTCAGTATTCACAGCAAATTGGATAAATGACTGATCACTAATATCTACTTCTTGGAACTGAAAATACAAAATATTAAGAGGGAAAAGTTCTAGGATCTTGGTAAATGGCAGAATCAGAATTTTAGAACAGACAGCCCATAGTCAGACTGCCACGTGTATAGATGCATAATACATGATAGAGATAGTTCTGCAAACAGTGGGGAAAGAAGAGCCTTTTCAGATAAATGGTGTTGGTCCAAATGAATGTCCAAACTGAATAAGAATTAATCTTGACCTCCTACCTCATACCATATATAAAACAGCAACTGGTTTAATACCTGGTTATAATCTTTGATAATTCATTATGTGATAACATGTATGATATATGCTTTCTGTATGTATGAATCTAAAGGTGATAGAACAATAAATCTGCTAAAAGATAAAGTAGACTAAACCCAGGACTTTGAAGTCAGGTAAGATTTTTTAAATAGAACTCAAAAAGGATGAATTCTTTTTGGAGAAAATGCAGAACAATAATTGTAATATACAATCATTAGATACGATATAAATTACTTCAACTATTTTGGAAAACTGTCTGATGGTGTTTAATAAGTTGAATGCATTCATTCTCTGTATTCCAGCAATTTCACTTCTAGATATGTACCCAATATAAGTGTGTATATAGGTATGCCAAAAGATTTATATTAAAATGTTCAGAGCTGCTTTATTAGTAATTAAAACCAGGAAGCAAGCTAAATATCCATTAGAAGCAGGGCAAATAAACAAATGTTGGTACATTTATACTGTGGAATACTATACAGCAACAAAAATGAACAGCCTGTTGCTACATGCAACAAATGTGGATAAATTTCACAGGCATGATTTTGAGCAAAGGACACCAGACACAACTGAATATAATGTATGACTCTATATAAAACTCAAAATGGACAAAACTAATCTGTGATGTTAGAAGTCAGGAGAGCAGTTTCCTTTAGGCAGTGGAAGTTAATGACTGAGAGGGTTGTGAGGGAGGCTTTGGAATATTGTGGTTTTTGATCTGGAAGGTGGTTATAATCTTTGATAATTCGTTATGTGATAACATGTATGATATATGCTTTATGTATTTTTTACTTCAACTTTTAAAAACTTATTTTTAGCATAGCTTTTAAAATACCCTGTTTGTCCATCACCAATTGTCATATCTGGTGGTCTTTTTCTTACTTCTCACCTCTTTTATCCCTCCTACATTATTTCCTACCTTCTTGCTCTAAAATATTTTCCTTTCATTATTCGTCTTGTACCTTGGGCCCCTAACTTTGTTACTCAACAAGTATTTCTTGAGTATTCACAACCTGTCAGACACTGAGCCAGGCCTAGAGTTTATGATGGTGAATAGGCTAGTAAGGGTTCTGACCTCAGGGAGCTCCAGCTTCCAGTGGAAAGAGGCTTCTAAAAAGGTAATTGCATCATAATTGACTATTCTTTCCACCTCCCCAAATTAAGGTCCTCCTTAAAGTCTTAGACTAAAGTCAGCTTCTCAGAATCCACTGTTTGTGCTCCTTAAGGACCCCATCACTCCTGGCATCATACCGTATAAGAGCTCAGCATCAAATCTGACAATTACCTCTCTCCCATATCCCAAGATGTACCTCACCCTGCCTATTTCTACCTCTGAACTGTACACACCCATTCTGCCTTCTTTCCAAACTTGTTGCTTCCATCCAAATTGAAGTCATAACTCTATCTATTGCCTCCTTATTTGGGGTTCATTTGCAGAAATAGAAGCCGCTCAAGGTAGTTTGAGCAGAACTCAGATTTAGATGGCTAACAAATTGTTGAAAAATCTGCAGAAGATATTTGAAACAGAGCTTCCAGGAACAACACCCAACACTGGGAATTTTACTATGTCTGTCAAAAACTGAAAAGCAACTCCTGTCACTACAGAAGTCCTCAAATCAGGAAGCAAGTAACCCCAGCACTATGGTGCCTCTGTATCATTCATGTCCACAAAATGAATCCTTATCCTGAAGTGTGTGAATTATAGTTTCCAGCTGTCAACCTTAGTGGTACAGGTTAGCATGGATGTTGAACATGCCAGTCCTCAGTGTCTCCCTCACCTCCTAGCTAGCCACCCAGCTTCCCTGCTCTCCCCTACAGTTCCATTCTCTTTATTGCTTCTGGCTCCAATCACATCATTCTGCAGCTCAGAAGCCTCCAATGACTCATGCTGTCCACCAAATTAGGTTACAATGCCATCATCTGTCATTCCAGGACCTCTGTGATCAGGTCTGGTCCTGTGATTTCCTGGTTTATTTACTCCACTCCTAGAATTTCCTCTCTATATTCTGTTCTTTCCCACCTCATGCCTTTGTGTATTCTCTGCCTTTCCCACCATGATTGCCCATTAGAATATGTAATAGCTTGCTGGGCCCATTCCAAATGCCACTTCCTTTCTGCATTCTGCCCTGATCCCCTTAGCCAAAATGACCTCTCACTCCAGTTCCACAGGGAACTCCACTTTATTTAGACATTGCCCCTGGATACAAATGGGTTTGCCTGGGCAAGTGAGATCATCCTGAACTCAAATCCTCAGTTTCCTGCCCTATAAAATGGTGATAATAATAGTACCTTCTTCATAGGCATTTTGGAATGACTGGTTGAGATAATAACCTAAGCTGCTAGTACATGCCCTCTACAGACGGCAGCTACTCTAGAGTGTTGTCTTGTTTATCTTTGTGCACCTCACGCAGGTATGCAATAAGTACTCATGTAATGAATGGAGAAACCAAATCAAGCTACAGTATTGACCTTAAGTGACCTAAGGTCAAACTAAGATGATTCTTGGTCCCTCCCTGATCAGTATCAGGGCCCCAGGCGGATCATTTTAGGACACAGGTATGAGCAGACAGAGAGTTTCCACTTAGTTTATAAGTCAGGAGAAATAAAAGCTAAGTCTTAACAATTGCACTGGGTGTAGCACAGAGAAGGCAAATAGTGACTCTGTGGCATCTTGCTGCACTGATGGACAGTGACTGCATTGGGGTATGGGTGGGGACTTGATAATATGGGTGAATGTAGTAACCACATTGTTTTTTCATGTGAAACCTTCATAAGAGTGTATATCAATAATACCTTAATAAAAAATTAAATAAAAAAAAAGCAATTGCTCTGGGGTACAACATGATGTAGACCACAGCAAGTTCCCAGTACCTCATGGATCAAAAGCATTTGGGAAAGATTCTCCCAAAAAACCTTTATTTGGAGGGCTCTCATTTCTGTACCTGGAGAAGTACTGTCTGAACACAGAAAAGTCGAAGGAGGCAGGCCTTAGATCAGGTCTACTTCCATCTGAGCTGCATTAGAAAATATTTGTGCAATCTCAGATGCTACTGGAGGAGTGAAAATTGATATATTCCACTTTGAAGACCCATTTGGCAGTATTTATTAAGTGTGAACATCCACATGCCCTGTGGCCCAGCACTTAAGCTTCTGGCTCTCCACCTAGGAAGACACTCTCACAGGAGATGCTTTGTTGCATTACTTATAAGATCAAGAAGTTAAAAGCAACCTGAATATCCATCAATAATGAATAAATAAAATGTGGTGCATTTAAATGTTAAAATTCAAAAAGCAAAGGGTTGAACTAGATTTTTGTATTCTGTGTGGATGTATTTCAGAAGTATAATTCTGGGGTGAAGAAAACAAGTTGTAGAACAATGCATTCAGAATGATACCATTTAAAGAAATAAAAGCAATAGTACATACTGTTCAGGAGTACATATATGTACAAGCTTTAAACTTGGGCTGAAGGGAAACCAGCTTAATTCATCATTGTAGTTGATTTTAGAAAGAGGAATTAGACCAGGACCCAAGAGGATTTAAATTTTATCTGTAATGTTTTTTTCTCTTTTAAATAAAAAAAAACAAAAATAAAAACATAAAGCCTTAAAGGACAAATATTAACAGCTGAATTTAGGGTGATGGTTGGGGTAAAAGAACACTATTACATATTGAAAAGGTTCTTTTCTCTCAGAAAATAAAAATATGGCACAAATCTGATTTGACATATGTGTATGTGTGTTGTATTATATTGTTGTTGGGAGGGAGGCATTGGTGAATAACCTTGACCGTGGTCTTCGAGGAATATCCACTTGTAGGCAACAGAAATTAATCATTGCCATAGCAGTTAAATTTGAACAACTTGCTGAGGTTCTTAAGTACCTATGGATCTCTTTAACTCTCTGATGAAAGCTATGTCCTCTTGACTCTAGGGGGAAAAATGTGCATGCACATATTTGGCATAGAATTCTAGGTAGTCTGTAGCCCTTGGGTAGAGTCTGCACTCCTGCAGGATATCCAGAGGCTGGCTTTTTTTGACCTTCAGAACAGCTGTTAGAAGCAAAGAGATATGGGAGACTTGTTAAAATAATGTATAAACACAACACTGCCTTTGCAGAAAGATGGATTGAAGAGAGTGAGTTAATGGGGGTGTGTGCCTGTTTGTGTGTAAAAGCTGCAGAAACCCTAAAAAAAATAAGCACAGCTTCTCAAGAGCTCTCAGTTTACATCCTGAAGTATAATGTCAGTAAGTCAGATCCTTCGGGGAAACTTAAGACTTAGGAAGCCCAGCTTCTGCCAGTGTAAATGCCAGCACCCCAGTCCTGGGAATCAGCCTCCCTCAGCCTAGAGCAGGAAATTTAGAGAAACCCAGGCTGGTCTTGCAGAAGGACAGCCATATCTGTTCTTCCCGCAGGGACCACAGTCATCCTCTTGTGGCCCCTTGCTGGAAGGCCCCAGGGTTTCACCTGATATCCCTGGTGAGACAGAACCCTCCCCCTTCAGAGCCCACACAGCCCCCGTTTGCTCCCTGACGTTGGGCTGGGACTAAGATGGCTTTCTAAACTCAACATCTTTTGAACAATCATTTTGGTATTTGAAGTTTTTGAATTTGACTTCTATCAAAGGAAGAAAACTAAAAGGAATGTAATTGAAAAATAATTCTGAAAATTTTTTGGTCTGCTGCATTTTTTCCAGTCAACACAAATGGTGTATTGAGTGGGGGTGACAAGCTGCCAGCACCCCGAGTACAGAGCTTCCCGTCAGTAGCATTCCCATTGGCAGCGCTGTGCCCGAAACCCTCAAGAATGCATTAGACACTTAGAGGAAATGTAATCCCTTCCAAAGACCCAAAGTCAGATGTGGCCTTAAATATTTTATAGGAAAATATTTGCAAAAAAATGTGCCTTGGCAATAAATCACAAGATTGTATTCATTAAGATTACTTACTGAGAGATAGCTGAAATAATGATCGAGCCTCAGAATATTTTGGAGTCATGAAAAAAGTCTACTGAGATATATATATATGACACATATTTTTATATATATATAAAATCTTGTATATATAAAATATGTATGTACATAAAGTCTTGTTCTTTAACTTTGCCAAGGTGAACTGTTTTTGGATTGGGTAAATGAAGCTGAGTTAGCTGAACTCTGAAATCCAGGGAAGCAGAGTGACATGGGGAAGCTCATGCAGAGCCCTCCCTCTGCTTTGAAACAAGAACTAGGCTCCTCATCCATACTGCAATGCAGCTCCCCTTAAAACTACCACCTCTGCAGACAGGGGTGGATCTTTAAGAATTCCTTGCCTGTAGACAAGCCACAGTTCCTGGGGCCTTCCCTGGATCCCACAGGAGGTTCT
Source organism: Manis javanica (assembly GCF_040802235.1). Lineage (NCBI taxonomy): Eukaryota > Metazoa > Chordata > Mammalia > Pholidota > Manidae > Manis > Manis javanica. The sequence goes on along the minus strand of NC_133157.1, from coordinate 186,746,537 downwards.
TGTTCAGAAACTCATCTGGGAAATGCACACAGCACTCTGGGCCAGCTCTCTGGGGAAAACATTTATTCCCAACAAACACCCCAGAAGTTTTAGGGTCCAGATGGCATGGTACACTGTGCCTCTACCCCAGAGAGAATATCCTGAGTGTCCCTGCTGCCTATGGTGCTGTCTTTTTACTTACAGGCTCCATTCTGTGAACTTGGATGCCAAAGCAGATGCCAGTGGCTCCTATCACTGTCTGAGATCACTGGCTCTTAAAATATAGCTTCAGTCACCTGGAGGGCTTATTAAAGCAGAGACTATTGGGCTTATTCCCAGAGTTTCTGATCCAGTAGGTCTGGTGGGTGGTCGGGGGAAGGATCACAGAATTTGCAAGTGGTGTTGATGTTGATGCTGCTGGTCCTAGGACCATGCTTTGAGAACCACTGGTCTGTGCTTTTCATCTAAGGTGCCCCTTATTTCTCAGTTGGGGTCCAATTCCAGAAGGTAGACCTTAACACACAGCCTTTTACACAAACATCTTGGAAGGATAGGGCCATGTAGGTATAGTTGGTCAGAGTCCAAAGCTATGTATAAAACAGCCCTTTCCTTTTACATTCAGCAGAACCTTCCAATCCATTCTAGAGACCACAGAAGGTCAGGGAGTCTGGAGTGGTTCCTCTGCCCCCTCCCACCAGCTTGGGGTTCTCTCACTAAGAAGGCCCTCATTATGACCCTCAGGCACCCAGGTGGCAGCTCCCTCCCTCTAGAGGAAGAGCCTTTTCTCCTGGACATCCTGTCCTATCCCTCTGCCCCACAGGGCCCCTCTTTTGATTCCTTTTTTCTGCTGGATTATGCATTGTTCCCTTCCATTGTGGTATTGCAAGGCTTCAGGACCTGGGGAGTACAAAATGGAAAAGGAGAGAAGAGATCTTCCATCCTGTCTGTCCTCAGGATGTGTTGTATTCAAGAAAATCAGAACTTTCATGCTGCCTGATTAAAAATGCCATGGCTGTGTCCTGTGGTACTATGCTAAAAGAGTCTCCTTCACTTATCCCAGTCTAAACTGTATCCAATCCCAGGAGGAGCAAACTTGCAGTTGTACAATAATGGTTCAGTATGTTGTTAGTCTCCCTGGTAACCACTGCCTTACCCCTTTAATGCTTGGAATCTCTACTCTCAGAAGTTGAGATGGTTTTGGACAGGGATTTTTGTTACCCTCAGACCACACCTGATAGGCAGCAGTTATGTTTACCTATGACTGGAGGTGGCCTACACATAGAACATATTAACCCTAATTAATATACAATTCTTTAGCAGTGGTTCCCCAACCTGGTTGTCATCAGAATCAACAGGAAAATGATTTTTAAAAAATATGTATTCTGAAAAATGTGTGCACTTGTTTCCTTAATATATAAAGAGCTCTTACAAATCAATAAGAAAAATATTGATAACCCAATATAAAAAAGGATAAAAGGTATGACTAGAAAATTCATAAATAGACAAAAATTCTAGACATGTATTAACATGAGAATACAGTTGGTGATGCTCATAATTAGTGTCATGAACATTTGAACATTGAGATACCATTTTTCATCTATCAGACTGGTAAAAATAAAAAAGTTAACAAAACACTTCATTGTCAAAAATGTGGAAAGAAGATATTCTTTTACATTGTTGGTGGGAGTATGTTGCCATAACAGTTTGTCAGTCTATCAAAATATTGTAGGCATATACCCTTTGGCCCAGGGATTTCACTGCTATTCTGCATAGTGATGTATTAACATATTTATGAAAATATATATACAGGAAGTTCATAGCAGCATTGTAATGAACTTGTAATGGTAAAACTCAGGGACAACTTAAATGTTTACCAATAAATAGTACATTAAATAAAGTATTCCATGGCCATCCACTGACATTCTCTGCCACCAATCATGTTGATCTATGATCATGTAACAATTTCTAAGAGGTGTTATAAAGTGCAAACAGCAAGATGCATTAGAGTGTTGTAGTGTACTGTTATTTCTATAAAAACGTGGGTGATTTATACATATGTACACATATGAATATTCAGAAATATGTATAGATTTTTTCTGAAAGGATCTATAAGAAACTAGCAAGAGGTTGGCTTTTGGGCAGGAAGACTAGTACATTCTCACTATTAATATATAGATTCCCTTTGCTTTGTTTGAGTTTACTTTTACAATGAGCATGTTCTATTTCATTTCATTTTAAAAAATAAAACATATTCTTGGACTCTCTTCCTGGATCAACTAGATTTGAGTCTCTGAGTTTAGGAGGCCAGAATTTGTGTTTTAAAAAAGAACTCTACTTGGAGAAATGGCTGATTCTAGGGCTGGGATAGGGAATATATAAAATGAGCTTGGAGCATCTTGTAGTGCCAAAAGTAATGAAGTGCTCAAAAAACAAAAGGATGGGGCACATCAAAGGGACACAGAAGCCAACTTGAAAAAGTTTCTAGTGGCCAAAGCTGGAAAATCTGTGCAATGAAATAAATAACATAGTATTGAATTATAAACCAGAGTGTGAAACAAATATTCATGAACCCACAATGGTATACACAAATGATTAAATAAATAAATAAATGGGAAGAAGAGACACATCTCCCTTATGAAAGAATTCCAGGAATTCCAAATATTTATGTAGATACTCCCTACTACAGGAAACATAGCTTAATTCCATCCTGCCCCTTGGAACTGGGTGGGTTGTACTTGGTGACCCCAAAGAACACAGTGTTGGGATAGGGGAGTAAGTTACACTGGAAAAACCTGGCAAACACTACCTTAGTCAGGTGATCACAGTTAGCATCAATGGCTATATGTCTTTTTAAGATATGTACCTTTGACATGATGTGATAAGAAGTATACTTCACTTCTCTGGTATTTTTCCCCCAAACCCATTACCCCAGTGTAACGACAAGAAAAACATCAGACAAACCCAAATGAGGGGGGCATTCTGTAAGACACCTGGCCAGGACTCTTCAAAACTATCAAGATCATGCAAAAACAACAAAACTAAGAAACTGTTCCAGCCCAGAGGGGACTAAAACATGATACCTGAATGTAAAGTGGTATCCTGGATAGGATCCTGGAATAGGAAATGGATATTGGCGAAAAACTAGTGAAATCCCAATAAAATACTGAGTTAAGTTAATAATTAAAAACAAAATAAAACTCCAAGCAGTTCTTATTTAACTAGCTCAGCTCCAGGCTGCCCTTGAGCACTTTAGGATCACTTCAACAGAGTGGATGTTCTCAGACTTTGGTGTGCAGTACAATCACCCAGGGAGTGCTTGCTCTGTAGATCCAGCCATAAAAATTCTAATCAAGTAGGCTGATGGTGGGCTAAGGGTATGTGTTTTGTTTTGTTTTTTAAACAAGAGCCAAGTTTTTTTGTTGTTCATTTTTTACATTTGAAGTAATCTTCAGTGACATCCTTGAGATACCTTTGTCCTTTAACACTGTGTAGACACATCTGCAATCAACCACTGTACAGGGTCTCCCCTTTCTGTCAGTTGCACAGAAAGGCCTGCTCATCTCCCTAGTTACTTATTGTCATGGACCTTAATTAGGTTGATTTTGTTGTTCAGCACAAAAGTCTTCCACCTACTTGACACACATACATTCATCACAGTTGGATGCAAGCAAACAAAGATGGGCTTAGTGCCAAGATATCGGCAGGTTTGCAAATTCCACATGCTAGGCCATGGTGCAAGATGGCAGTCTTTGGCACCTCTTGTAAAGCAATATTATCATCCTGTACATCTCCAGGAGCCATGCCATGGCAGTGGGTGATGACATGTGGCAATAAATCTTCAATGCATCTGAGCTTCTGCCTCTACCCAGCATATTAGTGGCAGAGAAAGAGGGAATATGCATTTTAATAAGCATTAAAAGGGCTTCTGAAATGCCATAACTTGGACATGCTACATTGGAAACCAAAATTTGATATTCTGCCCATAATTACCATGTCCATCAATAAGATGTGAGTTCAATTGAAATAAAAATTTTCTGAAAAGGGAACCCTCCTATACTGTTGGTGGAAATGTTAAATGGTGCAGCCACTGTGGAAAGCAGTATAGAGGTCCCTCAAAAAGTAAACATAGAAATACCAGATGAGCTAGTAATTCCATTTCTATGAATTTACCTAAAGAAAACAAAATCCCTGATATGAAAAGATATGTGCACCCCTATGTTTATCGCTGCATTATTTGCAGCGAGGTTCCAGAAACCTAAGTATCCATCAAAGAAGAGGTGATACATATACGCATTGGAATATTATTCAGCCATAGAAAAGATCCTGCCTTTTGCAACAACATGGATGGACCTAGAGGGTATTAGCTAAGTGAAATACCGTAAGATCTCACTAATTTGTGGAATATAAAATAAAACAAAACAAATTGAATAAAATAGCAGTAGACTCATAGACACTGAGAAGTGACTGGCAGTTACCATGGGGGAGGGGTTACGGTGAGTGAGTGAAGAGTATGAGGGAGATAAAGGAGCACAAAAATTCTCATTCATAGTATAAGTTGGTCATAGGGATAATAATACAGCATGGAGAATATAGCCAATGATTCTGTAACATCTTCCTATGTTCACAGATAGTAACTGCACTAGTGAGGGATGAGTGTTTAATTATATGGGTAACTGTTGAACCACTGTGGTGTATACTTGAAACCAATATAAGATCGTATATCAACGATATTTTAATTTAAAAAAAATCTCCTAAAGACAAAAAGATCATGAACTTCCATTCATTATATAACATCTCCAGTGTATCTGGGGCATTCAATGAGTTTCTTAATAGAATTCTTACCACCATTTGACATGTGATAAGTGTGAAATGAACAAATACTGAAAATAAAGAATTAATAGGAAACCTCCTGACACATCATCCCTTCTGATAACCCAACCTGGTATAGCCGAAGAGTTTATTCTTATGGCACTTAATTCACATTTAGGTCATATTCTTTTATTTTTCAGTACAGGCACAAATCAACCATGAATTCATTTATAGAATTAGGGCCTGCTGGGTAAGTTATACTTCTTCCAAAGGCATCTGCCCTCCAAATTCTCCCTGGAACTGTCTTTCCAAACCAACCACAGCCCCCCTGTCCCTCCACACACACAGTGCTAGTTAATTCCTACTCAAGTCTTAGCTTAAAGATAATTTCCCGTCTAGCTTCCCACACTGGTACAGACTTCTCTCAGAGCACACAGTCATTCTAGCAATACTACCATTACTTAAAAAGAAAACAAACCCTTTCTTTGTGTTTTGTTATTTTTTTAATCTGTTCCTTGTATTTTCACAACTGAGTTCTAGTGCTGCCCAATAGAACTTCCTATGATAGTAGAAATGTCCTTTATCTGCACTTGAGTTTCAACCCAAGAACTCTGTGGCCTGAGCCTGAGTTCTAAACCACTTCAATGAAACAATTCATTGCTTCCTGTGTAATTTACCTTTTCCATTAAGTTGTATATTTCTTCCTATACTCACCGATTTGCCTGAGGGAGCAGGAAAGGTCGGAATAAATTCTCATAAAAGAAGTGATATTAGAAGTGGTTGAGAGCAGCAGAGGTGTCTCCCTGCTGAACAACAGAAAAGGTCCTGCAGGCAGATGTAACCCAATGGAAAAAGGTTCGGAAGCATGAAGCAGCAAGACAAAGTTTAGGAGGTCTCACAGTCAAAAACAGTTACTGTCTAAGGAAGACATACAGGGAAACCACACATTTCATATAAGATATGGGGAAAATTGATCAGAATTTGCTCTTGGAAAGTGAAAAAATTATAAAAATAATCAATATTGTTATATATTTTTAACAAAAGTTAGGTAAAATTATACATCTGCCCTAATTTTTACAATAAAAACAATTAATGTTGATTTAGGGTTTGTAAGTCTACTTTTTAAGAAAATGTGTCTGTAGCACATTTGACAAATATGTTGAATTAAGTCCTTCATTTTTCTCAGCTGCCTCTCTCAATCTATGATTTTCAAAGGGTTTTCTTGGAAAATCCTATTTTGTCTATTTCTTCCTCTTTAATTGTTAACTGGTCTAATTCTGCAAGACTTTTATTTATCAGTGTCTGCCTGTGATTCTAGCATTCTATCAATTTCATGAAGCCATGATTAAGGGTTATCATATTAGGATTTTTTTAATGTCCCAAACTAACCAGAGACATTTGGATAATAATTACCAGCATAAGAAAAACTGCCTACAGTTCAGCATGGCTGGACTGTTGGGTAGGAGGCAGGCAGAGGTGAGGAAACCCTGACATTTATCAGCTGGAGGCCTTCAGCAAGTAGCTCTGACTTTCTGACCTTCAGATTTCTCATCTACCTTGAGGAAGATGTTTCAAGAGTTCAATAAAACTGTTAGGAAGGAAAGGACTCAGCTCTGTGTTGCAGGGAAGTCAGATATAGTGAGCAGAGCGATCAAAGTCAAGAAAGCAAAGTTTTAATACACTCTGCATAGAGTAACAGAGCCGGCGTATCTAAGATAAGACAGGCATGGATGCTTATTCTGAGCCTTCTTTTATGTGGTTTTGGCAGGGCAGAGAGGTCCTTGATTGACAGCTGTCAGCTCTCTAGGCTTGTTCTGGTTGATGAAATGGGGACATGGGCTGTGCTGTGCCTGTGCTTCTGATGTTTCTTATCTGGGGAGACCCTGGACATTTCCTGAGTCACTCTTGGACCCGGTGGCTTCATCTGGTTAACTTTCTGAGTCATTTCTGGCTTTCCAATTGGCTCTATTTGATCAACTCCCTGAGTCATCTTTGGGGGGCCCTTTTTCCTTTTCATTCTGCTCATTTCTGTCTTTCTGCCTAACAAAACTGCACAAATGAAAATACCCACCACATACCAGAAACATGACCATCCCTCAGCAAACACTCTTTTTTTTCCTCTACATTGCTTTGGATATCCTGAAGTACATTTGATTGATTGATTGATTTGTGCAGTGATCAGATTTTTGTCTTGTCACTGTCAAATAAGCACAAAACCAGATAGATGAACTTGTATGCTGCACGGGACAAAACAAGGAAACATTTTTCAGTTTTCAAGACAGGGGTTCCCAAGAAGCTAGTTTCCCATTGAATAGAGACATAAAAGCAGAAGAGGAATAGGATGCTGAGGACGATACTGCTAAGACTAAACAGAGCTGGCATCTGTGAGACATGCAAAGATTTTGTATTCCAGGGCCAAGGGATTCTGGAATCCAGCCCTTCCTACATGTCATTCATTCTAGAGAAATAAATACATTAGTGAATTAGGAGAATCAGGATGTCTCATTGCAGCCTTAAAATTGAATTTATATATAAAAACAAGAAAATGGAGCACATCCTGGGCTCTTCTGGGGAATTGTTGACAAAATGAGGGACTCTACTGACAGCTAATCTGAAAGGCAATTTTTCTGTCTTTTGTTCTCGAAAATAATTTTTGAATTCATATTTTAACATACTGTTTTTGGGATGTTTTATTTCCCTCAAGAATGAAGGGATTCTTTGAAAAGAATTATGTGCAAAAATTAGCTGAGTGGTTTGCAATAATTTACAATGGACATTTGTTTTCAGTGGCAGTAGTTTAAAATGTAACATTTACCTTATCATTCAATTCCCATTACTTCAGAGATACCTCAGAGACTAAACCTCATGAGTAAGTTAAGGAGTAAGGTTCTGATTTTCTAATGAGAAACCAAAAATAATAATGAGATTTATTATCAGATTAGAATCATAAGATCATGAACAGAGGAAGGAACAAAGTTGAGATTTTAGTCTCTGTGTTCCATGCTCTAACCACATAGGAATAGTATCCAATAGAAATTTCTCATGATTTCTGTGAAGTGATATTTGCGGCTATTTTCCTGGTGTACGTTAATTTCATGGAAATAAATCCCAAGGATGAATGATCCTGTCTAAAGGAGAAAAATGCTGATAGGTTGTATCTTAAATATATACATCCTCCTTGGGAAAATTTCAACCAGGAATTGAGCATGTAAGCATTAAAAGAATATTTAAAGAAGCTATTGATTTGAGAAAATTTATTTTGTAAGAGCAAGACTAGATATTAACAACAGAACGTAGTGAAAATCTAAGCTTCCCAAAACAGCAGGCAGAAAAGAACCCCTCACATAACCTCTGTTACTCATCATTTCCAATTCCCCCATAGAAGAGTGTTCTTTTAGGTTAAGTTTTTTTGTATGCAAAGAAACTTTTCTATTTTAATAAAAATCAGCTCAACAACCCAACAGAGGGCTTGAACATGCAGTTCACAGAGAAATACAAATGGCTTTTAAATATGAAAAATGCTTTAACTAGGCAATTATTAAAGAAAAAATAGAAGGTTGTATAACAAATACAATCTTACTTCACAGCTTGGGTCAGCAACAAATAATATTTATAAAGAAACAATAACTTAAATGCTGAACTTAATGTACCTGTAAGTAGCTTATTGAACAAGATAGATTGGGGTGCTTTTCTCTGTCATCTCATTTTTTCAGCCTTATGGATGAAATATCAGACAATTTCATTTTTCTAGGTTTTTAATGAATAGCCTCAATTTTTTTCAAGTTATTCAAAATCCAGTGCTAATGTCAGAACACCAGCCTCTCCCCAATTTATACTCCTCTCCCACAGCTTGGACCTGATACAGGCCTGAAATTTGCAGTGGGCAAAACATATGGGTAGGGTTGCCAAATAAAATACAGGATGCCCAGCTAAATGTGAATTCCAGAAAGCAATGAATGCTTTTAGTAGAATTATGTCCCAAATATTGTCTAGGAGGTACTTATACTAAAAAAAGTATTCATTATTTATCTAAAATTTAAATTTAAATTAAAATTTAACTGCTAAACCTGGCAAGCCTGGGTAGAAGGTCAACATTGCTTTATTCCATCTTGCTCACTCTGCTGACTCTGGCTCCTCTAGGGTTAGATGCAAACACGGAAAGCATAGAAATAAGGGGAAAAAGAGCTCTTGGCCTTCAGAGTTGTCATCTGTCGTGGGTATCCTCTTCATACGTCATATGTCCAAGGAGGACTCATGGGCGCTTCTCCATCACTGGCGGTGCTGTAGCTGTGCTCTCCTTGACCTGGAAGGTATCTTGTTTGGCTAACCAGTGACAGTTGTCCACTCAGCAGCTGGCTGCTAGTCGTCTATTCTTTGTAGGAGTTATTTTTCACCCTTCTAGATGGTGCTATTGGAGGGGAGCTTTTAAAACCACATTCTTTGCCCCACCAATCCCTGGAAATGCTGGCCAACCTTGACTCTTTGTCCTGCTGCCAGGCAGGCTACTCCCAGCCAGCTTCTGGCCTTCAGGCCTTTTCTTTTCAGTGTCAGTCAGTCACCCAAGTATGTGCCTGGCCCTCCAAACTTCATGGAACACCTATCATTCTCTCTGAGGGTCCTCTGGAAATCCCCTTCAATTCGTTTAGGGTGAGTTGGGATGGGGGGAGCCCTTCTCCCATCCCACACTGTGGGTGGGATAGGAAACAACACTGCTAACTCTTTCCAAAGCAATCCTCAACGCAAGCTGCTTCAACCTTCTAGTTAATTCTTGAGACTACAGGTAGTTAGTGGCTAAAGGTGGAAAATCACTTTGGGGCCACCTGATTTGCAACCCCTGCATGGATTGTCTAGAATCTCTATTTAGAATGTGGAGGCTCTTAGTACCTATTGTTCTCAGCTTTGGAGTCTCAGTTCAATCTTAGAGTCTTAAAAAATCTATTTTAGCACTCTATTACATAACAAAATGATTACATAATATTGTGAAGATGACAAGAGAAGTGTGTGCATGTGTGTGTGTGTGTGTGTGTAGGGGTAGGATTGTCATAAATCAAAACCCTCATTTATCATAACAGGAAGGCAGAAGAGAGTGTCTAAAACTGATAAATCAAGAAGTAACAGTCTTACTTAGAAATATCAAGATAAATACCAGAAGGGAGATCCAAGTAATTGAAAGTGCGTGGCTTTGGGGAATGAGACTGGGGGCTGAAGATCAGTGGAGAAAAACGCTGCTGTATTTCATTATCATTTAGTACTAATTTTTAAACAATGTGTTGCTTTGATAATAAGAAATATGTAAATAAATTTTGCCAAAACCACAACAAAATTATGCAGTCATTAAAAAGAATAAAGCAGATCTATGTAATAATGCTAGCTAATACTGAGGTAGTATTTGGTGAGTATCAGGCATAGTCTAAATTCTGGGCATTTATTAACCTCATTGATCCATGCATTTGTTTGCTAGGGCTGCTATAACAAAGTTCTACAAGGAAGGTGGCTTAAAACAACAGAAACATATTTTCTCACAGTTCTGCAGGCTTGAAGTCAGAAACTGAGGTGTCAGCAGGGCCATGCTTGCTCTGAAACCTACAGGAGAGGATCTTTCCTTGCCTCCGGCAGCTTCTAGTAGCCCCAGCAGTTCCTTGCCTTGAGGCAGCCCAACCCCCATCTTCAAATGCATTCTCCCTATGTGAGTGTCTGTGTCTGTGAGTGTCTGTGTCTGTATCCAAACTTTCCATTTTGATAAGAACATGAGTCCTTTTAGATTACGGTTCACCCTAATGACCTCATTTTACCTTGACTACCTCTGTAAATACGATATTTCCAATTAAGGTCATATTCAGAGGTACTAGGAGCTAGGATTTCAACATATGTTTTTTAGGGAGACACAGTTCAACCCTAACACCATGCAAGGACCTAGTGAGCCTAGGTATCATTATTAGTACCATTTTTCAGATGAGGAAACTGGAGCACAGAGAGATTAGGTAATGTGATAAAAAATACCTGGCTAATTAATGGCAGTCCTAGAATTTAAATGCAGGAAGTCTGGCTTCCAAATCCTGTGCTCTTCACCACTAGCCCACACTCTCTACATATTAAGGGCACTAAAACAAGGTGAAAGCAATGTGTACAGCATGCTGGCATTTGAATTCGAACAAAATGAGGGACAATTATTACATACATTCTTACGTATGCCCAGTACATCTTTGGGAGAGGGCCCAAGAAACCAATAGCAGTGTCACCTCTGGGGAGGAGAACTGGGGGCACGAAAGTGAGCCTTTTCTTTAGTATATATTCTTTTAACACTTTGAAGTCTCCTGGAGGAGGCTTGTTTGTTTTTACCACATGTAGAAATTAATTTAAAATATTTAAATTAAAAATGAAAGCAAGACTAATGTCCTTTCACTAATGCATCCTCCCAGATAACAGGGGTTACTTAGCTAATATTTTATAGAAATATGTAAGGAATCTGTTTGGGGTGAAATGATCTTAGCATTATTGGTTCCCAGACAATCTCTTTGAGAAAGACAGTTGCTTTAAAGGAGTGTTTTGGTAGCTATAGAACTTTGGATAGAATTTTGAATAGTGGAATATTATGCAGCCATTACACTACATTTATGTAGAATTTTTTTAATGATAATGGGAAATATTCTTATAAAATCAACTTGTGCAGGTAGATGTCCAGCTCTCTTCAAAAACAATGCTGAGTGGAAAAAGCTACAAGGACATAGACCTAAATATTAACTGTGGTTATATTGGGTGAGGGTGAAAGAATTATGGATGTTTATTTTCTCTTTGCTCTACTTTTTGTTTCATTGAAGTCTTAAGATAGAACTTAAAACATTTCTTAAAATGTGCTAGTAGCAAGGATGCGGAGAAAGGGGAACCCTCCTACACTGCTGGTGGAGATGCAAATTAGTTCAAACATTGTGGAAAGCAGTATGGAGGCTCCTCAAAAAACTAAAATGCTCCAGCTTTTCCTAATTGATTCCTTAATGTTCTAAAAAGAGAACCAAAGGTGTAGGACATCCCATTATCCTTGGAGCTATATCAGGATTATTCTCTTTCAGCTGGCTGCCGGATATAACTTTGTCCTTCAGGCCTAGCCTTAGCTGACCAACAGTGGGGCTGTCACTTAAGGCTAATCATGCTGTGCACTGCACAACTCAAGGGTGTCATTCACGTAGACAATGTCTCCTAGTGAGTACATGGGAGCCGCCCTCATCAGAACACTTATCTGGTTTCCTGGAGAGGTTTGGACTTTACCCTCTCTAGCCATCACATGTCACCGTACTGCTGAAATAACATAACCCTGTGATAGCTCTTAGCTCACCTTCACCACCCAGGGTATGTGCCTGCATGTTGAGCTTCCCTGGTGCCAGACATCATTAAAACATCCTCAGCCCAGAGCTGGGCTAATTCTTCAGAAAGCCCCCAGGTCCAAGTCACTAGCCACATCCCTTTTTGGCTTGCATTCTAGAAGGGATTTGTGTGACATTCTCAAGGATGGTTACATCAAACTAAAATGAGGCCTACTATGAAGGCAAGAGTCCTTCAGGGACTGGAAATACTGATTTTGAGTCCTTCCTTCTGAGCAGGTTGGGAGGCTACACTCAGCCCTAGTCATTCTAATAACCAGAGAGATTTACATAACATTTTGAAGTCTACAAAGAGCTGCTGACATCCAGGTCATTAAATGGAACAGAAAAGTAAATTTCAGAAAAGTATTGTGTGCTTAATCCCATTTATGTTATGATAATCATAAGTCAATATGATCCTAAATATATAAAGAGGTGTTTGGAGGAAGTTCACTTAAATATTATCAGTGGCTATTTCTGGTTGGTAGAACTTGGTGCATTTTTTTTTTAACTTTTCTTATTGTAATTCTCAGTCTTACAAGAACTTTTTTAAAACCATAAGCATTAATTATTTTTATAGACTCAAAAAAATTATCTTTCTAAAGAGCAATTATACATATCTCTTTTGATATGTGTATAACCTTAGGCAGGTTAACTATGTGCCTTAGTTTTCTCCATTAGAAAATGGAAATAGAAATAGTTCCTACTTTATGAGATGGTGAGGATGAAATGGTTATGTATATACAAAGTGCTTAGAACAGTGCTAAAAACATAAAAATGCTCATAGTATTATTATTTTGGTGGTACTGGTGGTTGGTAACTAAATCTTAATTTTGTTATTATAACCCCATGTTAGGTTATGACATCAGCAGGACAGGAATTACCCAGAACAAAAAAAGCCCAATTATTTTGGCAAGGCCATGAGATAAATTAGTGATAGCTGAAAAGAAAGACATAACTGTACTGACATATGTCCACTGAGAGCCAGGTGGTCTAACATATTAGTAACTGACAATTAGTTTGCTACTATTAGATATCCGGGGGTAAAAATGCTTCAGTAAGTTAACTTTTTAGGAGATAACTTTCCAAGAAAAATACAATGATTTTTAGCTTGATGAACTTCAAAGAAGTGTATAAAGGTCACAATGAGACAAAAACTTCTTTATGAAACACCTTTACAGCATGGCAACTCAATCTGTTTCATCAAAACAGACCCTTTTCGAATGTGGCAGGGAGGGTGGGACGGTGTTGTATATATTAACCCCTTGGGTTTTATTTGCAGTGGGGAGCTCTACTTGGCATGTGTGTGTTCTGAAAGGCCCAGAAAGTTAATGGTTTGTAAATGTGCACAGTTCAGGACACCAGGCTGAGCCCTGGAGCCTAACCCTGAAATACTAGCTCTGAAGCTGTCCCTAATTCAAATCTAGGCTCAATACTTGAATTGAGTACCTGGTCCAGGTTCTTTCATCTGATGACAACTGACAGAGGATGTGATGTGGCAGCAAAGGTATGTCATCATTCAAGCTGATTTGAACCAGGGACCACCTACCCCTTGAAGATGAACAACAGAGATCCCTTGAAGATGAACAACAGAGATCCTTTATCATTCCATTTAGAGGAATTCTGTGCTTAAAATTCCACAGTATATGTAAGCACTTTTCACTAGCAATGTCATGGCTGAAAAGAGGAATTATTGTCAGCAGCATAAACAGATAATGATTATAAACCCTGCCACAAGAAGGGCTTCTTCTGGCAAATGAATCGCTTTGTCACCTACTGTCACCCCATGACTAAAGTAAGACACTAGAGTCTTACTTAGAGAAAACAGACCAATACAGACTCTTCAAAAGAGAGAATAAAAACTATTTCATATGTACATATCAGTAATTATAAAATAAAACATCCAGAAGTAATTTTTAGCTTAGTGACCTGCATGTGCAGACTCAATGTTAAAATAATTTTCCTTATTTACACCATAGTGCAATTCAAAGGGATTACTTAGAAAAATCATTGGAGTCTGGTCTAATATAGACCATGGAAAAAGCCCCAAGATTACACTCCCATAGTAATACAGAATTATTTTGACCTTGAAGGGTTTTAGAGCAGTTATACCAATGACCACCTGGGTAAATGAAAGAAAAATCTCTAATGATTTGAGTCACACAGCTTCTTGGGGTGGTTTCCAAGATAAACAAGTTGCAAAACATTTGCTTGTCAGTATTTGTAGGCTACTGAGCTGACTCCCAAGAGTTTGAAGAAAAATGATCCTCTGAGAGCTAAAGTCTAAAATCAGAACATAATGGGTTGAAGTGGAAATATTCAAATCACCTTAAAGAAAGAGAATGCTACCCAGGCAGGGCTTGGCTACCCTAGAAAAAGCATGGAAGGAAATACGGGCATTTTCAGCCAAAGGGCACTGCATTAGGGGAACAGGAATATTAGCCAAAGGTTTTTGAATCTTCACTATTTTTTTGCCTGGAAATGCCATTGCCCATGTCAGGGTAGAAGCAGATTTTCACCAAGTAACCATAAATGTTCAGATTTTGAGATAAGAACCTCCCTAATGTGAGCTGGATATATCATGTTAGGTGTGCCCGGTACCATTAAACATTCAATTAATCCCACTCTTGTTCTCATTCTGTTTATGAGCAATCTCTTGATTACTCTGGCTTTCCAAGTCAGTGTCCCAAAAGAGAAATTTTGAATGGAGACTGGACATCATGGATTCCCATCATAACAGTCATCTTTGATGTTTTAAATGAATTTGTTATACAACGTGACTCTAGGGAGGAAATGGGCTGTCTATACCCACTTAGGTATTCCAGTCTACAGTCTCTATTATGTTTTAATTTTGTATCTTAAGTTTCAGTGGGCAACTTCTTTTCCTGGTTCTGAGAATTACTTCTTTGTAGCATGCTTCCAGAAAGCATGTCTAGAAGATGACTTTCAGTAAATTGATGCACTGGTGTTTTGGTTTTATATCTAAACTCATATGCCTGGTTAAGGTGTGTATAATTGACAAAACTAGGCTTCTAAACCAGTAAGACCAAGGACCACCCAGCAGACCATGGAAAATTACCAAAGGTAACAGGTGTCACCTGAGGCCCTCTGAGAACTACTCTGATTGCCTCCCCTGGGAAAACATTTACTTCTAAGTGAGCAATTCATACCCCTCTTCTTTTTCTACATAAATCTTGGACCATAAATGAGCTTATTGGTCTTAATGGGATTGAGACAAACTAGCGAAAAGTTGAGATATATCCATTCAAAACAGTGAATTTGGCTTTTGAGTAACTGACCTAAGACTGTTCTTTTGGTAATAATTAGCTACTAGGACCAAATGCCCATTAAGACCACTGTTAAATCATGACAAATCCACATGTATAATCTGCCTGTAAGAGAATGTTTGTCTTTCTATTCTGCATAGCAGGAAGCTGACCCAAAAATAGTAAAAATGTTATTATGCTCTAGATTAAGTCTAAGTTTAAAGCAAGAGAGGCTAAAACACATCCAGTTTTATCCCATTAGAGATTATTCACTGATCTATCAAGAGACCTTTCCTATTCTACCTCCCAAGGTGGTTTATAATGTAGGCTTTCATGAGCATTGCTGGTCAGGGTCATGCAACTTAGCTTGGACCCAACTGAGGTCCAGAAAGTCACAGCCCAAGGAAAAGCCTATTAAGAACTACTACTTGTGTTGTTTTGACAGAGTTTTCTTAAGGGTAGTAAAGAATCTAATAGTAGTTTATGGTAGAATAGTTATACTTAAAACCCCTGGCTCCTCAGGTAAGTACTGGCCTGAAAAACCCAGACTTACATTTATAAAGTAAAAACAGTCCATCTTTTGCCTACAACATAAATAAACAGGCAAATAAAGTGTTCCATTTTTTAAAATTAAACTTTGTTTTGAGATAGTTACAGATCCATGTGCAGTTCTAAGAAATAATATAGAGAGATCCTGTGTCCTTTTACCCAGTGTTCCCCAATGGTAACATGTTGTAAAACTATAGTACAAGATCACAACTTAGATATTGACACTGATATAGTCAAGATAGGAAACATTTCCATCACCACAAGGGTTACATAAAAGCCTTTCCATAGCCACACTTCTTCCTTTCACTCCTTAACTCCTGGCAACCACTAATCTAGTCTCCATTTCTGTAATTTTGTCATTTCAAAGAGTGTTACATAAGTGGAATCATACACTATGTAACTTTTTCAGGTTGGCTTTTGTCAGTACAATCTGAAGATTCACCTAGGTTGTTGCATCTATCAATAATTGGTTCCTTTTTATTGCCAAGTAGTATTCCATGGTATGGATGTATCACAGTTTAACAATTCACCCACTGAAAGACAAATGGGCTGCTTTCCAATATGGGGCTGTTATGAATAAAGCTGCTATAAATATCTGTGTACAGGTTTTTGTGTGAACAAAAGTTTTCATTTCTCTGGGTTAAATGTCCAGGAGTGCAATTGCTGGTAGTTGCATGTTTTGTTTTTTATTAAACTGCCAAACTGTTTTCTAGAGTGACTGTACCATTTTGCGTTCCCACCAGCAATATACAAGTGACCCAGTTTCTCCATATCCTTGCTAGATTTGGTATGGTCACTATATTAGATATTTTGACAGGTATTAGTGATAACTTGTGGTTTTAATTTGCATTTCTCTAATGGGTAATGATATACACATCTTTTCAGGTAATTATTGCTGTTTTATATCCTCTTTAGTGAAGTACCTCTTCATATCTTTACCCCATTTTTGAAATGGATTATTTGGTTTTCCTTACAGTTAAAGAGTTTTGAGGGTTCTCTGCATATTGTAGATACCAGTCTTTTGTCAAATATGTGGTTTGCAAATATTTCCTGCCACTGGAGCTCATCTTTTTCTACTCTTAATAGGATATTTCACAAGCAAAATGTTTAATTTTGACAAAGTCTAATTTATTACTTTTTTCCTTTTGTGGATCTTGGTTTTGGTGTCAAGACTAAGTACTCTTATTTATTTTAGATTCTGAAGATTTTCTCCTATTTTTATTCTAAAAGTATAAAAATTAAAACTGTAAAAGATACATACTTTACAGTTAAGTCTGTTATCCATTTTGAATATTTTGTGTAAGGAGTGTTACTTAGGTTGAGGCCTATTTTTTTACTTATGACAGATCACTCCAGCACCATTTGTTAAAAATGTGTATTTCTTCCATATTCCTTTTCCATCTTTGTCAAAATCAGGTAAGTATATTTGTGCAATTCTGTTTGTCAGTTCTCATCTGTTCTAAGTCTGTTCCTCTGAAATTCCACACAGTTTTGATTACTGTTGTAATAATAATGTCTTGACATTGGGTAGACTGATTTTTCCCACTTTATTCTTCTTTATCAAAATGGCTTTAGCTATTTTAGTTTCTCTGTCTTTCCATATAAATTTTAGAATAATCTAGTAATAACTACAAAATCTTTTGGAGATTTTGATAGAAATTGCATAAGCCTATGTATCAATTTACTGAGAATTGACTCAAGTGTTCCAATCCATGAATATACTATGTCTCATTTATTATTTTTTTTCATTAGCATTTTGTAGTTGTCAGCATTCAAGCCCTATATGTGTTTTGTTAGATTTATACCTAAGAATCTTTTTTTTTCTGGTTTTAAATGGTATTATATTTTTTAATTTTGGTGCTCACAAGTTCAAAGTTGGTATAAAGAAACAATTGATTTTTATATATTTATCTTTCATCTGGCAACCTTTAATTTCTAGTTTTTTCAGGGGGCAGGGATAAATTTCTTAGGATTTTCTATATAGGCAATCATATTATCTACAGTAGGGACAGTTTTACTTATTCCCTTTCAAACTGTATGCCTTTTACTTCCTTTTCTTGCCTTACTGCACTGGCTAGAGCTCTCAGCATTATGTTGAATGAGAGTGGTGAAACAGACAGCCTTGCCTTATCCCTTATTTTAGGGGGAAAGCATTCAGACTTTCAACCGTTAGGTATAATGTTAGCTGTAGGTATTTTGTTAATTATCTTTATCGGTTTGAGGAAGTTCCTCTGCCTATTTTTCTGAGAGCTTTTACCATGAGTGGGTGTTGAACTTTGTAAAATGCTTTTTTTTTTTTTGCATGAGGTTGTTTTTCTTTACCCATTAATATGGTGGATTACATCGATTGATTTTTGCATATTGAACCAGTCTTTCATCCCTGGTAAAACCCCATTTGCTATATAATGCTTTTTTTTTTAATTTTTTAAATTTTGTTATCATTAATCTACAATTACATGAAGAACATTATGTTTACTCGACTTCCCCCCTCACCAAGTCCCCCACACACACCCCACCACAGTCACTGTCCATCAATGTGATGTGTAATGCTTTTTATATATAACTGTTTGCTAATATTTTGTTAAGGACTTTTGTATCTGTATTCATGAGGAATACTGAGCTGTAGTTTTTTCCTTTTTTTGTCTCTGTCTACATTCTTACACATGGTCTCCAACCTTCAATGGTTCTCTTATGATTTTTCTACTTTATTATGATGTCAAAGCTATACTCATTCAGTAGAAAATGTACTTCAGATTTTGAATTTTGATCTTTTCCTGGGCAGGCAGTATGCTCTATGATGCTGTCTCATGATGCTGGGCAGTGACAGTGAGCTGCAGCTCCTGGTCAGCCATGCTATCACAAAGGTGAACAACTGATATACTTGCAACCATTCTGTTTTTCACTTTTAGTAGAGTATTCAATAAATTACGTGAGACATTAAATTAAGCAAGATATTCAACACTTGAAATATTAGATGTGCTAGATCATTTTTATGTGAGATGATTTAGATGTGTTAGATGATTTTTGCCCAATTATAGTTTAATGGAAGTGTTCTGAGCCTATTGAAGGTAAGCTAGGCTAAGCTATGATGTTTAGTAGGTTAGATGTATTAAATGCATTTTTGACTTATGATATTTTCAACTTATGATGGGCTTATTGGGACATAACCCCATCATAAGTCAAGGAAGATCTGGACTGTTAGGTGAATGAGTCAAAGATGGCCTCTATCTATTGGCCCCTAGGTTGTTCATTTCTTCACTGTAGGTTAAGACCCAGTAGCTCAAAGCCAACTGCACCAAACTCAAATTTTTACACATCCAACATCCAGTTATTTTAAAATTAGTCCCCACAACAAACATTTAGCCATTTAGGACCTACATACTCTGCATTGCCCACAAAATCTCATCCATCATCAGCTGGCCATCGATAAAATAGAACCTTGTGGTTATAAAACCCCAAGCTGCTGCCCTTCAGAGCTCTCTGGCCCAGAGACTCCCCACCATCCTGCTGAACATCACCACCTAGGCACGTAAGCCCCCTCTCTGGTCTCCCTCTCTGGTGGGAGTTCCCTTTCCTTCCTCCCTTCTGGATAATGGCCTTCTTGCCCTAAGCCTCTGGACAGCCTCATGCTGTAAGGGGCTCCCTCTCACATGCAACCATACCCAAGCACAGCCCAATAAAACCTGCAGGTTACTTCCTTTGTGGTTATTTTTTTTCCCTTGATCATCTGCCAAATCCCTCAGATACCCTACAGACATCAGGGTAATACTAGTTTTATGAAAGGAATTGGGAAGTGTTTTGTTTTCTGGAAGAGATCATGCAGAATCCATGTTTTCCTTCAGTGTTTGGTAGAATTCTCCACTGAAACCATATCTGGTTCTGGAGATTTCATCTTGGGATCTTTTAATTAAAAATTCAATTTCCATAATAGTTATAAGGCTATTCAAAAAATTTATTTTGTACTGGATGTAGTAGGTTGCTTTTGTGTTTTTTAAAAAATCCAATAGTTTTTCAATGCTGTCCTCTTTCTCTTCTCCCTCCAGGAATCTGATGATACAAACAGCAGATTGTTTGCCACAGTCCCGCAGGCCCCTTAGGCTCTTTTCATTCTTTTTTCCCAGTGTATTTTCTCTCTGTTGTTCAGATTGGGTAATTTCTGTTGTTTTGTCTTCAAGTTCACTGATTTCTTCCTCTGTTCCCTCTGTTCTGCTGTTGATCCCACCCACTCAGTTTTTCATTTCTGCTATTGTATTTTTCAATTCTAAAGTTTCTACTTGGTTCTTTTTTATATCTTCTATTTCTTCACTGAAACTCTCTATTTCTTTTGCTGAGTCTATTTTGTTTTGTTTCAAGCATGTTTTTAATTGCTCACTGAAGCATTTTTATGATGGCTGCTTTAAAATATTTGTCAGATGATTCTAACATCTCTGTCATTTTGATGTTGGCATCTGCTGGTTGTCTTTTCCCATTCAGTCCGTGATCTTAATGGATTTGGGTATGACAAGTGATTTCTTTTTATTTGAACGTGGAATTTGGGGGTATTATGAGACTTTGGGTCCTACTAAAACCTTCTGTTTTAGCTAGTTTTCTCTTAGGTTGTTCTGGCTGGGAAAGTATGGTGCTGCCTCATTACTGCCAGATGAGGATAGAAATCCACATTCCGCTCTCTGCTCTTTTGGCTTCTGATGGGGAGTGCTCCTCATCACTACTGGGAGGAGGTGGGAGTTTCAGCTTTCCACTAGCCCTGTTGGTATTTCTCTGACTGAGAGACATAGGGGTGCCTTGTTACTGCTTCTCATGTGGCCTTCACTGACATCACAGCATGGGGAGTGGCCTTGTTACAACTGAACAGTGGGGAAAGTCCTGACTCTCCACTAAGCCACTCCTGACATTATTCCAGTGGGAAGGAAAGGGGTATTATATTACTATGGATAGAGGGTATAAGTCCAGGCTCCACTGATTCCATGAACGGGGTCTTATCACTTCCTATAGTGGATGAAATTCTTGCTCTCCTATTTTCCGCTCTCTCTCACCACGCTGGCAGTGACTTACATTTTCCATTCACAATTTATATGACAGCTCCATACGGGTAGATAGCAAGGCTCCTCACTCAACCTTTGCTAGCATTGGTGGGGGAGGGGCACCGTTTTTTCTATGGTGTTTGGTCACAGTAGAGTGGTTTTCAACTGTAAGTTTTCTGTTCTTGCCCGCTGCCCCTTTACTGGTTGTTTGGCTGGAGAAAGCAGCCTTTTGTTGGGGCTTTTTGGGTTTTCTTAGCTTGTTGGCATTTCTAAACTGCTGGCTTCTTTAGCTCCAAGTCTGAAATCTATAAGACAAACAGAAAACTCAGGGAACTCACCACTGTGCTGTTCCTCAGGTTTTGATGTCCGAGCTGGTTTGCTCTCTCCTCTCCACCTTTCAGAGTCTCCTTATATTTGCCTTATCTATAATGTTCAGGGTTTTTCATGGTACTTTCTGCGAAGGATAGGGAAAAGTCCATCGATTTCATCTTCCCAGTAGCAGAAGTCCCTCGTTGGTCATTGTGAAAAATATACAAACCCATGCCCTGGTTAAACCAGAGAGTGGCATATGCATGGGATTCTTGAAAGTGACCAGGTTGACAATCATCTGGGCCAGCTGTTCCGGATGGTCTTCCAAGCAGCTTTTGGGGCTGGGAATCTCCTCTAAGCATGTATTCAGATTGAAGGTTTGATCAACTATTTGAAATAAGCACAATTACTAGGTTCCAGTCTGAGAAAAATCTGGACCATTGACCTCATTTTGTAGATCAGAAAGAGTCACCCCACATTTCAATTGGGAGCTTTGTCTCCATAACCCTCAGTCACCAAGTTCCTGCCTTTGCTAACTGTGCCCAGAATCTATCCTTATCACTGTTTCTGACAGCCAGACTCATGTCCTCCCACTGGCATTTATAATTCCTACTTTGCTTTAGGTGCTGAGAAATTTATAATAAGCTTCAAACCTAATGGTATTTTAATCACATGTCTACACACAGTCTTTATCAATGCAGGTATTTGGAAAGTGTATCCCATGTTTGCCAGGACACTCCAGGTGGAACTGATTTTTGGTTATTAGTGATTCATTGGTAAGTGATAAAAGAAGAAATTTCATCTTCAAAGGCAGAGCTTTAAATAGATCTTAGCCAGTAATAGGTCACCAATACATTGAAAGACCTTGGGTCTTCCCTCTCCATTCCGAACTCATGTGTATTCAGACTCTTCATTAGAAAGAGAGAAAAGATTGCTTTCTGCCTGATCCAGAATATTCATTCTAAAGATGGGGACTTTATCAGTATCAGACTAAGCTGCAAGTGACAGAAAAATCAGTGATTTGTATAAATAAATAAGCAAGATAATAATTTATTTCTCTCTTACATAAAGGTCTGGAAGGGCAGTCCAGAACTAGTAGGTGGCTCTGCACTGAACAGGAACCCATGGTTCCTTCATCTTCTTGGTTTTCCATTCTCAACATATGGCTTTCACAGTGTGGTTCAGGGAGAAGTAGGACATACCCTTTCCCTATTGTGAGACTTCCTCGAAATCATGACTACCCCTTCCCACTGGCTTGATCTATGTCACAGAGCTACAGTTAGTTGCAAGGAAGGTTGGGTAAGGTAGCACTTAGGCTGAGTAGCCAAGTGCCACATAACCATTTGTTCTATTACCAAGAAAGAAAGGGAGAATGAATATTCAAAGCAAATAACAATTCCTGTCACTGGAACTAGCAATGATAAAAATCTATGACACCAACAATGATAAAAATTTGTGATGCTTACTATGACCACCCCAGGTCCTGATTTACCTTCATATGCTGTCATTCCTGAGTAGTTGAGGATTTTCCCATTTGATGACCTCATTTGTCTTTAAGAGTAGGGTCTATAAGGAAACAATCCTTCTCTTCTCTAGCAGCTCGAAATGCGTGTGATCTGACTCACCAGCAGGCTTAATGTTCAAGTTCCAAGAATGATTAATTCTGCCATGGAGTCTGTAGAATAATACAGAATAAATATTATGGCAAAGAGATCACAAGTCCAAGCAAGTAGAATGCCCTTGGCAGGGAAAATATAAACGTTAAAAACAAGTCACGTCTAGTTTGCCAGAGAGCCAGATCAAAAGTGTAGGACACTCCAGTCTCTCTGAAACTAGTAGAGGTTTGAGAGGCCAATCAACTTTTCTGTTAATTTCCCCCCAAAATATGGAAAGATATATCCATAAATTTGGGGCTAGTCATTCTAAAGATTGGTTGATTGTAAGCATATGATGTGAAAACTCATCTGCAAAGCCAAGATTAAAAGTTTATATTTTAGGGTACCCACTTGCTATGGCACCAAGGGATGCAGATGCAGAACTAAGTAACTCTGTCTGAAATTTACCAAAATCAAAAATTATCTGCTCACACTGCTCTACTTTAAAATAAAGTTTTTACCTGTTTACAACCTCTCCCTTCTCTGGAGCTCAGCAATCTGCAGCCTCTCAGGGACACAGCTGAGAAACACATGTCAATGAGAAAATAAAATAGATGTTATATACTTCATGTAATTATAGATTAATGATAGCAAAAAGAAAAAGAAAAAGAAAAAAAAGATGTTATAAGGATTCACATATTTTTTTCCCTAAGGAATTTGAGATAATCCACTGGGTTCTGACTCATAGCCCATGTAGTCTTGCACTACACACAGTTCTAATAAACATGTTATCTGGCTTCTAACTTCCAAGCATATCGGAACTATAGAAGCAGAAAGAGGGCTGTGCAGACTGGCACATGAATGGCAATAGGAAGTGATGATTGTCAACTTGCAAGCAAGAGAGGAGGCAGAAATCTACAAAAGATAGAAAGGTACTCCAATAAATCTGGTTTCCACAGACATTTAATAGGAAGACTTTTCAATACTGTACTGAAATATCCTTGCTAATGCAATAAGGCCAGAAAAAGGAACAGAAGATATACAGATTGGGAAAGAAGACATAAAACTATCTTTGTTTGCAGACATTATCATCTACATAGAAAATCTGAAAAGAATTGACAAAAAAAAACCTCCTGGAACTAAGAAGGGATTAGTGGGAGGGCTGTAGGACACAAGGTTAATATACAAAAGTTAATTGACTTCCTATAATAAAAAACAACACCATTTAGATTACTACCCCCTGAAATAAATGGTTTTGTGTAAATCTAACAAAGTATGTGCAAAACCTACATAAGGAAAACTACAAAACTGATGAATGAAATCAAAGAAAACTAAATAAATGGAGAGAAATCCTATGTTCATGGATAAGAAAACTCAATCTTGTCAAGATGTCATTCTTCCCAACTTGAATCTACAGAGTAATGCAATCCCAATATAAATCCCAGCAAGTTATTCTATGGATATTGACAAACTGACTGAAAAGTTTATATGGAGAGGCAAAATTCCCAGAATAGCCAGCACAATACTGAAGAAGAGCCAAGCTGAAGGGCTACCCAACTTCTAGACTTACTCTAAAGCTACAATAATCAAGGCAGTGTACTGTTTGTGAAAGCACAGAAAAATAGATCAATAGAACATAGTAGAGAACCTAGAAATAGACCCCCATAAATATAGTCAATTTATCTTTGACAAAGGAGTAAAGGCAATACAATGGAGCAAAGATAATTTCTTCAACAAATGATGCTAGAGGAATTGGACTCCACATGCAAAAAATGAATCTAGATATAGACCTTACATCCTTCACAAAAATAAACTCAAAATGGATCATAGGCCTAAATGTAAAATGCAAAACTACAAAATTTCTAGAAGATAACATATGAAAAAGCCTAGATGACTTTGTATATGGTGGTGACTTTTTAGGTAGAACACTAAAGTCAATATCCATGAAAGAAACAAATGATAACCGGGTCTTGATTAAAATAAAAATATTTGCTCTGCAAAAGACATTGTGAAGAGAATTAAATGGCAAGCCACAGACTTGGAGAAAATATTTGCAAAAGATATATCTGATAAAGGACTGTTCTTCAAAGTATACAAATAACTCTTAACATTCAACAGTAAAACAACTCAGTTAAAAATGGACCAAAGACCTTAACAGACACCTCACCAAATAAGATATATAGATAGCCAATAAGTATATGGAAGGATGTTCCACATCATATGTAATCAGGGAAATACAAATTAAAACAATAGGATACCACTAAACACCTAGTTGAATAGCCAAAATATAGAACACTGACAACACCCAACACTGGTGAGGATGTGAAGTGACAAGAACTCAGATTCATTGCTGGTGACAATGCAAATGGTACAGTCACTTTGGAAAACAGTTTGGTGGCCTTTTACAAGTCTCTAAACATACTCCTACCATACAACCCAGCAATTGTAATCCTTGGCATTTACTCAGAGGAGTTGAAAACTTATATACACACAAAACCTACATACACATGGATGTTTATAGCCGTTTTATTCATATTTGCCAAAACTTGGAAACAACCACGCTGTCCTTCAGTAGGTAAATGTGTAAATAAACTCTGGCACATCCAGATAATGGAATATTATTCAGCTAAAAAAGAATATTATTCACATAAAAAGAGACAGGTTATTCACAATCTATGACAAGACGTGGAAGAAATAAAATGAATATTGCTCAGTGAAAGAAGCCAATCTGAAAAGCTACATACTGCATGATCCCAACTACATGACATTCTGGAAAAGGCAAAACTATGGAGACAATATAAAGATCAGTGGTTGCAAGGGTGTGGTGAAGGAACGGCTGAATCGGCAGAGCACAGAGGATTTTTAGGGCAATGAAAATACTCTGTATGATATTATAATGATGGATATATGCTATTATACATTTGTCCAAACCCATACTGTATAACACCAAGAGAGAACCCTAAGATAAACTATGGACTTTGGGTAATTATGATGTGCCAGTGTAGGTTCATCTTTGATAACAAATGCACCACTTTGGTGAGTGATGCTGATAATGGGGGGAGACTAAGTATGTGCATGGGAAGAGGGCACATGGAACTCTCTGTACCTTCCTCTCAATTTTGTTTGAACCATAAACCAGTCTAAAAAAATGAAGACTTTGAAAAAAATGTACATTGTTGAAAGTGATGCATTTGTGAAAAGCAATGTTGTAAAATGGGGTGTCCTGGATGGGCCGCTGGAGACGGACAACTAAGGAAATTGGAGAACTAAGAAATAATCTGATCATTGTCACACATAGTAGTTTCTGATTTGTTCTCTCAGGTAGGCAGGGCTGTGCTCATGACGCTATGGTCATGGAAGAAACCTTCACACGCGCCAGTTGGTTTTCCTGTTCTAGGCCAGGGACAAATCCTTTCTGTGTGGATCATGGACTGATAGCTCTTGGCACATCAGCACTAAATGCCCTCTCCTACTAGTAAAATATTACTTCAAAGCACAGGTACTGTTGATGGTATTTGAGTAGTGGTGCCTTCATATATGAAAGACTGCTTTGTATAACAAAGATTTTTCAAAGAGGGGCAGATGACTCAAAGGAGTAATATTTTATTTAACTTTCTTTAGTAATATCTAAGTGGAAACTGTTGGTCAACTGTCCATGTAATAAATAAACCTTACAAATACTTTTTTGGAAGTCTCTCTTTCTATCCATCACTCCTCATTAAAAATACATCAGAAAGTGAATGGAGCTGGACATGGGTCTTTTGCTGTCATTTAAAAATTATCCTTAATGCTACTCACCTCTTTAAACAAAAATGATGAAAGAAACCTAAAATCATCTCAACAAAATTGGCCTATGTTCCCCAACCACTGATAAAAACCAAACTAAGCAAATTAAAATCTAGTTGCTAGGAGGGGAAATGGAATGAGGTTTGGATTTGGGGAAAATAAATGGTGCATATGTGTTTCCTGATTAAAGAGTTCAAAAAAACCAATCTTGATTCTGACTTAGATTTTGAGAATCGGGGTGTAATTTCCAGTTATGTCTATGGTCTGAAACATTTTTTGCCTCACCAGCCACTTTGAGAATCTAGCGAGAGCTGTGGTCTTCACTCCCAGAAAAATGCACAGAAACACATACATAAAATTTTGCATAATATTGATTGTATTGCCTTAGAAGTGTTTTTCCTTCTTTTCGAGAATCATAAAAAAGTTATGCTTTCCTAATTCGGTTTTTCAAGCAAAAACGAATGGCCATTTCTTGAAAAAAAAAACCAGCAATAAGTAAAAGTTGTGTACATAGTACAAAAAAATTAGTTAATTCTTCAAGTAATTTAATGAAAAAGATGCTGCTCCTTTAGTTTCTTTTGCCTATTTTGTTCTTTTCTAGTGGGGGTGGGGACACCCATGTATTATTTTAAGGTTTCTATTGGTCAGAAGTCCAGGCACAGTAAAGCTGTGTGCAGCTAAAACTGCAGGTGTCATCTAAGGTTTAGGATACCCTTCAAGACCCACTCAGATTGTTGGCAGAATTTCAATTATAGGGTTGAGATCCCCATTTTCTTGCCAGCTGGGCAGCCGGGGAGCACTCTCAGTCCCTGGGTGCTGCCGTAAGTTCCTTGCAACGTGGCCTCCACAGGCAGTTTCCAGCATGGATGTTTGCTTGCTCCAGGCGAGAAGGAGTGTGTGTCTCTGATTTATTAAAGGGCTCAGTCCTTTTTAAGGACTCACCTGATTAGGTCCAGCCTGACTGAATCACTGCCATTTGGAATAGCTCAAAGACAACTGATTAGAAACCCAACCAGAGGAGTGATAGCCTGTCTTATTCACAGGATCTGCTTGCCCGAGGGGGAGATGATACAAACCGTATGTACCATGTGGATCACTTGCTGACCATTCTAGGATTCTGTCTGCCACAGCACTGCCTTCAGGGATTCTTCTTTGGTTTAATAAGAAGTTGTGTAGTTTTTGAAAACAGAAGTCAAACATCATTATCATACAACTGGCTGTAACTTTTGTTTTCATGGAAATGAGGGTTGAACCCCTGACTCACTAAAGTCTGTGGTGGCAAATGGAATCAGTGGCCAGTTAAGGATGGCTTTGGATCAAGAACACCAGGATTCTCTATGACTCTTCAAGTTGAATTCAAGTTACTTCATTTCCTTTGTTCGCAAGTCAATGAAATCATCTTTGGCACTGTCTGCTCACTGCTGTGGTCTGCGTCAACAAGGAAAGGATTACCGATTCACTTTCCACTTGAAGACTGTTTGAACAGAAGTAACACACACGAGTATTCTGAGGGCTTCCAGGTCGCAGAGTTTTCTGACTGCAGAGAAATCAAGAAAACTTGGTCACTCTCATTGCCAGCCTGTGGAAGGATTTGCTTCAGTGATGGAAAATTTGAAGCTTCATTCCTCCAAGTTACTCTCCCAAGTTTATGGGCTTGGCCAGAAAAGCTTGTGGCTTTGTTTAGTTTTGTTTTGTTTTCAGCAGAACCATGTTGTTGACGCCAGGACCTTGAACTGAAAGATTTATCTCATTCAGTATGGCCCAAACTATCTGCCTAATAACTCAAGCTGTGAGCAAACCCCTCCCAGTAGGACTGGCTTTCCTTTTCTTTTTCTCTTACACACTCACACAAACTTCTGCTTCAAGTTTAATAAGCACTTCACGACCTCTTATTCTGTGTGGCTGATAATATTCTGCTACTATTATTTGACAAAATCTCTTGTAAAGATGATGATTCAAGACCCCAGCTTGGAGGATGATGAAGATATTTACTGCTTAGACAAGGCTCTTTGCAGGGTCCTTGACACCAGAGCCTACTGGCCTACATACAGAGCTGCTTTCTTCTAAGGGCGGTGTGGCTACGTTGGTAGCTGGGCACCCAGGGGTGCCTCCTAGAACCTGAGATGGGAGCTCTCTTTCCATGAGAGTTTGCTAGGCAAAGACTTTGCACAATTTTAAAGATGTTAGTAGTATCTATATTTTCAAAAATGGACTCAGAAAATATGTTTTTTTCCCTGATGGCATTGGTCAGTATGGAAACAATGAACACACCCAAAAGGTCAGAGAAATATTTATAGTTTTGTCCTTTTCCATGCCACAGAGAATGTAATCACTTTCAGTTAGTCAAAGATCTGTTTCAAAGTATAAGAATATAACACGTTTTGGAGGGGGTGACATCAACTGAAATATCCCGCTTCAGCTTTCGGCCCCCAAACAGTCAAATTTCAGGGCGTGGGGCTCTGATGTGGTCTCTCCAATTACGTCTTGGGCTTGGCAATGGGATGAACAGTCTTACAGGATGCTTCAAAATAAGGCTGTTGATTTCAGATGAATCCATTTGATAAGATTCTAGTGTTTCCAAAACAGGATTCTTCTCAGGAATCCACACTGCCTGAAATATATTTTAGGATGTAGAAGTGTCAGGGGTCAGCTTCATTTGTCTTAGGTTTGCACTGGCAGAATCCTGCCTCAGCCAAAGCACCAAGACTTGGTATCTGATTGCATTCAGCAATGGAGGTAGACCAGAAGGCATAAAATTTTGTTCATACTCTACTTTCTTTGCTTCAGCATTTCCAATTTAAGCTAGACCTAACAAAAGCAAAAGTGGAAATTGTATTCAAAATGATAGAGTGTATTTTATTTAATTCTCATCAAAGGTAAACTACTTTAGAAGTTGTAAAATGACAATAGTGACAATTGTATATTATTCCCAAACACATACTTAACTGAGCATGTGATAAAGACAGTTTAAGCAAGCAGAAAGTCAACTTTGGAGATTTACACCAGCAAACTACTCCCATTTGCTAATAACCTGTGTAATTAAAGAGCCAATTTTAAAATCTTTTTTGAGTATTCCAAAAAGCTCTGGAAGTTCCTTATTGCTGATGATGAACTGCGAGGTCCATTCCTATAGGTTTAAAAAGAATAATGTAGTTCGCAGTGTTCTCCATTTAAAAATGGTTTATATTGCCAGTATTTTCACAGATACGTGAATAGTAGAAAACAAAGACTAGATGGTACTGAGAGAACTGTGATGTTCTTTCATTTCAGTGCAGACCTCATATGACATGACTAATCAAGAGGCTGAGCATGGCATGGGCACATGGAGAAACAGTCTTGGCTTTTCTTACTTACACTGCCCTGGAACTTTGTTAACTTTCCATTCGTATTAGCGGCAGTGTCATAGGCATAATCTTGCATTTTATTCCTATCGATTCTGATTTACTGCAAATAACTTTATAACCATGGAGATCTAGTCTTGGCCATCTCTTTATCATCAATGAAACTCTCTTTAAGTATAAATTTTGATGTTTTCTGTGATCATCTTGCATAAGTCAAGAGTTGTTTTTCCTTTGCATTATCAGTCTTCTTATAAAATAATACTGAATAAGTTGAGGAAAATGATCTTTTTATCACATCCTGAAGCTATCCTGTCTTTATCATTCCAATGATTGTGAATTTGTGGTTATTGAAATCAACTTGTGAATGCTAAAAAATTGCTTTTACATACAGATGAAATAAACTCCTAAAGGTAAAAGTATTTTTCAGAAAAAATAAAATATTTTCACCTAAGAATGTCAGGTATATTATACTCTTTTCAACTTGTCTTCAATGAATGAAGGTAATCTGTTATCAGTGATTTTACCACAAAAATCAGTACTCACTCTCAAGTTGCAATGTTTTCAAATGTATTTCAACTTTTTCATGCTTTCTGAAAACTTTCAATGCCTCCTAAAAATTTTCAAAGCTATTTTCCATCAGAAATTTTCATAACTGATGTTTTTAAATGGGGGCAACCAATAAGTATAATAGAATATTGCATTCTTTGTAATACCATATTCCAAACATTGAAACAATTCCCTTAAAACTTGCTTTGCAATTCACCTGGGATATTTTCTAGTCTTCAGATAAATTTTGTGTTGATACTTCCCAACATGTAATTTCATGAACTTCTCAGTATATGCAGGATCCCAAGTGGAAGCTGAGTCATTCTCTGGCCAATAGATGAATTCTGATTATTGGTAATGATAAAGATCTCCATTGCATATTACCATCATTGACATCATTCCTCAGTTATATGGAATATTAGCACATTTTATAAATGATAGTAACATACTTTTATTTTGACAATGTTTTAAAATAGCCAGTTCCGAAACAAACACTCACAGAGGCATACATATCTACCACAACTGAAATTTGGTCTTCTGCTAAAGAACAACAGAATGTATGTACCACACCTTACAAAACTGTTCAATTGCTGACAAGAACAAATGGGTCCACATGAGGAGCCAGGCAAAGCATCGACTGCAGCTCAGTGCCAGGACTCACCATCATTTTAAATGAGATGCTCAGTTGTGTCCTGTCATTCAGGCTTTTATCTTTTATAACAAAAAATACCGTAGACTAGATCGCTTGTAAACAACGAAAATTTGTTTTTCACAGTTCTGAAGTTTGGAAAGTCTGAGATCAGGTTGTATCAGTGTCTGGTGAGAACACATTTACTTCCCGGTTCATGGATGGCTAACTTATCCTCATATCCTCACATGGTGGAGAGCTGAGAGGGGAACCAGGCTCTCTCATGGCTCTTAGAAGGGTACTACTTCCTCTCATGAGGTCTCCACCATCAAGACCCCATCTAATCTTAGTTACGTTCCAAAGGCCCCACCTCCTCATGCCATGACATTGGGAGATAAGAGTTTTCACATGTGAATTTTGGGTGGACACAAATATTCAGTCCATAGCATGTCCCTAGCTATTCTTTGTTTTCATTTTTGTCTACATGAAAAATTGAATACTTTTACATTTTTAAAGATAAATAGAACTATGACTTACATTTTATAATTCATATAGCTGGTGTGAGAGGTATAATCACTGTTCCCTCTGGAATGCTGGGTAGGCCCTTGCCCACCACACCCCCCATCTCCACCACTACCCGAGCCTCACCCTACCTTGACATTATATTTATGAATTTCTTCCAGAAACCTAATAATATCCACTTAGGCATAAGCCTAGTTTTTAGTGTATGACATTTTTTATAGAAGCTTAAGTACTTTATTATTCCATAGATGAGAAAGGGAGGCCGTGGTGTTCTCCTTTGAGGTCATTAATCAGAAAGATTTTAAAGTATGCTTCAGTGCATTTGACAATGATTTCAGAGAAGAAATGAAAGGATTACAAAAGGAGCTTGAAAGAAAGGAAGCAGAGCTTACTAGCAAAATAGCAAGTGTCATTTGCCACAGATCTGCTAATAAGTGGCAGGGATATCATAGGAGTCCAGAGAATAGTTTCACAAGCAAGTGAAGTACTCCTTGCAGAATAAAGAACTTTCAAAGATGAGCTTGAGACAGCACGATCCATTTCACATGCAAATCAATGAACCAAAGCTAGTGAAATTGATAGTGCTTTAGGGCTCATAGGAAAATGGAGGAGAAAGGACACTGTTACCAGTTTAAACAGCCATTATTGTCTGCTAATGACATCTCTTTGTAAAATATCATGGGTGTAAGTGAGGACTGGGAACACGGCAACATACATTAGGCCTTACGTCCCCAGGTTCTGAGAAAGAGTTCCAAGCCAGTAGTAGTATGCCTTGCTTCATAAAGTATCAATGGTCCTTTGGGCCTGGGCAGCCATTCCTTGCACAAAGGCTGTGCAGTGACTCTAACCAATAGCTAATGTACATAGTAACCAAAATGAAAAGCAGAGATCTCCAGTATAGACTGAGGATTCATGTTGGAAAATAAAGATTAAAAATGAGGCAAAATAGAAATAAAACATGATATGCTGTGAGATATTACTATAAGCAATAAAACACACTTAAAATATAATTTTAAATGAAATTTTTTTTGTATCATTAAGCTACAATTACATGAAGAACATTATGTCTACTAGGCTTCCCTCTTCACCAAGTCTCCCCCACATGCCCCTTCACAGTCACTGTCCTTCAGCATAATAAGATGCTGTAAAATCACTACTTGTCTTCTCTGGGTTGCACAGCCCTCCCTGTGCCCCCCCACACTATACATGCTAATCATAATGCTCCCTTTCTTTTTCCCTGCCCTTATCCCTCCCTTCCCACCCATCCTCCCCTAGTCTCTTTCCCTTTGGTGACTATTAGTCCATTCCTGGGTTCTGTGATTCTGCTGCTGTTTTGATCCTTCAGTTTTCCTTTGTTCTTATACTCCACATATGAGTAAAACCATTTGGTACTTGTCTTTCTCCGCCTGGCTTATTTCACTGAGCATAATACCCTCTAGCTCCATCCATGTTGTTGCAAATGGTAGGATCTGTTTTTTTCTTATGGCTGAATAATATTCCATTGTGTATATGTACCACATCTTCTTTATCCATTCATCTACTGATGGACATTTAGGTGGCTTCCCTATCTTGGCTGTTGTAAATAGTGCAGTGATAAACATAGGGGTGCATTCTTAGGGTAAATTCCTAGAAGTGGAATTCCTGGGTCAAATGGTATTTCTATTTTGAGCATTTTGATGAACCTCCATACTGCTTTCCACAATGGTTGAACTAATTTACATTCCCACCAGCAGTGTAGGAGGGTTCCCCTTTCTCCACAGCCTCGCCAACACTTGTTGTTGTTTGTCTTTTCGATGATGGTGATCCTTACTGGTGTGAGGTGATATCTCATTGTGGTTTTAATTTGCATTTCTCTGATGACAAGCAATGTGGAACACCTTTTCATGTGTCTGTTAGCCATCTGAATTTCTTCTTTGGAGAACTGTCTATTCAGCTCTTCTGCCCTTTTTTAATTGGATTATTTGCTTTTTGTTTGTTGAGGTGTGTGAGCTCTTTATATATATTTTGGATGTCAACCCTTTATCAGATCTGTCATTTATAAATATATTCTCCCATACTGTAGGGTACCTTTTTGTTCTATTGATGGGGTCCTTTGCTGTACAGAAGCTTTTCAGCTTGATATAGTCCCACTTGTTTATTTTTGCTTTTGTTTCCCTTGCCCAGGGAGATATGTTCATGAAGAAGTCGCTCATGTTTATATCCAAGAGATTTTTGCCTATATTTTTTTCTAAGAGTTTTATGGTTTCATGACTTACATTCAGGTCTTTGATCCATTTCGAATTTACTTTTGTGTATGGGGTTAGACAGTGATCCAGTTTCATTCTCTTACATGTAGCTGTCCAGTTTTGCCAGCACCATCTGTTGAAGAGACTGTCATTTCCCTGGGTTAATGTTTGTAGTCTCTATTCTGTTCCACTGGTCTGTGGCTCTGTTCTTGTGCCAGTACCAAATTGTACTAATTACTGTGGCTTTGTAGTAGAGCTTGAAGTTGCGGAGTGAGATCTCCCCGACTTTATTCTTCCTTCTCAGGATTGCTTTGGCTATTCATGGTCTTTGGTGCTTCCATATGAATTTTTGAACTATTTGTTCCAGTTCATTGAAGAATGTTGTTGGTAATTTGATAGGGATTGCATTGAATCTGTATATTGCTTTGGGCAGGATGGCCATTTTGACGATATTAATTCTTCCTAGCCAGGAGCATGGGATGAGTTTCCATTTGTTGGTGTCCTCCTTAATTTCTCTTAAGAGTGTCTTGTAGTTTTCAGGGTATAGGTCTTTCACTTCCTTAGTTAAGTTTATTCCTAGGTATTTTATTCTTTTTGATGCTATTGTGAATGGAACTGTTTTCCTGATTTCTCTTTCTATTAGTTCATTGTTAGTGTAAAGGAAAGCCACAGATTTCTGTGTGTTTTTTGTATCCTGCAACTTTGCTGAATTCTGATATTAGTTCTAGTAGTTTTGGAGTGGAGTCTTTAGTGTTTTTTATGTACAATATCATGTCATCTGCAAATAGTGACAGTTTGACTTCTTTACCAATCTGGATTCCTTGTATTTCTTTGTTTTGTCTAATTGCCATGGCTAGGACCTCCAGTACTATGTTGAACAACAGTGGGGAGAGTGGGCATCCCTGTCTTGTTCCTGATCTCAGAGGAAAAGCTTTCAGCCTCTCGCTGTTCAGTATGATATTAGCTGTGGGTTTATCATATATGGCCTTTATTATGTTGAGATACTTGCCCTCTATGCCCATTTTGTTGAGAGTTTTTATCATGAATGGATGTTGAATTTTGTCAAATGCTTTTTCAGCATCTATGGAGATGATCATGTGGTTTTTGTCCTTCTTTTTGTTGATGTGGTGGATGATGATGATGGATTTTCAAATGTTGTACCATCCTTGAATCCCTGGGATGAATCCCACTTGGTCATGGTGTATGATCCTTTTGATGTATGTTTGAATTCGGTTTGCTAATATTTTGTTGAGTATTTTTGCATCTACGTTCATCAGGGATATTGGTCTGTAGTTTTCTTTTTTGGTGGGGTCTTTGCCTGGTTTTAGTATTAGGGTGATGTTGGCTTCATAGAATGAGTTTGGGAGTATTCCCTCCTCTTCTATTTTTTGGAAAACTTTAAGGAGAATGGGTATTATGTCTTCTCTGTATGTCTGATAAAATTCTGGGGTAAATCCATCTGGCCCGGGGGTTTTTTTCTTGGGTAGTTTTTTGATTACCACTTCAATTTCGTTACTGATAATTGGTCTGTTTGAATTTTCTGTTTTTTTCTGGGTCATTCTTTGAAGGTTGTATTTTTCTAGGAAGTTGTCCATTTCTCCTAGGTTTTCCAGCTTGTCAGCATATAGGTTTTCATAGTATTCTCTAATATTTCTTTCTATTTCTGTGGGGTCCGTCGTGATTTTTCCTTTCTCATTTCTGATTCTGTTGATGTGTGTTGACTCTCTTTTTCTCTTAATAAGTCTGGCTAGACACTTATCTATTTTGTTCATTTTCTTGAAGAACCAGCTCTTGGTTTCATTGATTTTTTTCTATTGTTTTATTCTTCTCAATTTTATTTATTTCTTCTCTAAGCTTTATTATGTCCCTCTGTCTGCTGACCTTAGGTCTCATTTGTTCTTCTTTTTCCAATTTTGATAATTATGACATTAGACTATTCATTTGGGATTGGTCTTCCTTTTTTAAATATACGTGGATTTCTATATTGTTTCCTCTTAAGACTGCTTTGGTGCGTCCCTAAGAAGTTGGTGCTTTGTGTTGTTGTCATTTGTTTCCATATATTGCTGGATCTCCATTTTAATTTGGTCATTGATCCTTTGATTATTTAGGAGCATGTTGTTAAGCCTCCATGTGTTTGTGAGCCTTTTTGCTTTCTTTGTACAATTTATTTCTAGTTTTATACCTTTGTGGTCTGAAAAGTTGGTTGGTAAGATTTCAATCTTTTGGAATTTATTGAGGCTCTTTGTGGCCTAGTATGTGGTCTATTCTGGAGAATGTTCCATGTTCACTTGAGAAGAATGTGTATCCTGTTGCTTTTGGATGTAGAGTTCTATAGATGTCTATTAGGTCCATCTGTTCTAGTGTCTTGTTCAGTGCCTCTGTGTCCTTACTTATTTTCTGTCTGGTGGATCTGTCCTTTGGAGTGAGTGCTGTGTTAAAGTCTCCCAAAATGAATGCATTGCATTCTATTTCCTCCTTTAAGTCTGTTAGTATTTGTTTCACATATATTGGTTCTCCTGTATTGGGTGCATATATGTTTATAATGGTTATATCCTCTTGTTGGACTGATCCCTTTATCATTATGTAATGTCCTTCTTTATCTCTTGTTACTTTCTTTATTTTGAGGTCTATTTTGTCTGATACTAGTATTGCAACACCTGCTTTTTTCTCCCTGTTGTTTGCATGAAATATCTTTTTCCATCCCTTGACTTTTAGTCTGTGCATGTCTTTGGGTTTGAGGTGAGTCTCTTGTAAGCAGCATATAGATGGGTCTTGCTTTTTTATCCATTCTATTACTCTGTGTCTTTTGATTGGTGCATTCAGTCCATTTACATTTAGGGTGATTATTGAAACATATGTAGTTATTGCCATTGCAGGCTTTAGATTCATGGTTACCAAAGGTTCAAGGTTAGCTTCTTTACTACCTTACTGTCTAACTTAACTCGCTTATTGAGCTATTATAAACACAGTCTGATGATTCTTTATTTCTCTCCCTTCTTATTCCTCCTCCTCCATTCTTCATATGTTGGGTGTTTTGTTCTGTGCTATTTTTAGGAGTGCTCCCATCTAGAGCAGTCCCTCTAAGATACCCTGTAGAGGTGGTTTGTGGGAGGCAAATTCTCTCAACTTTTGCTTGTCTGGGAATTGTTTAATCCCTCCTTCTTATTTAAATGATAATCATGCTGGATACAGTATCCTTGGTTCAAGGCCCTTCTGTTTCATTGCATTAATTATATCATGCCATTCTCTTCTGGCCTGTAAGGTTTCTGTTGAGAACTCTGATGATAGCTGATGGATTTTCCTTTGTTGGTGACCTTTTTTCCCTCTCTGGCTGCCTTTAATACTCTGTCCTTGTCTTTGATCTTTGCCATTTTAATTATTATGTGTCTTGGTGTTGTCCTCTTTGGGTCCCTTCTGTTGGGAATTCTGTGTGCTTCCATAGTCTGAGCAACTATTTCCTCCCCCAGTTTTGGGAAGTTCTCAGCAATTATTTCTTCAAAGACACTTTCTATCCCTTTTTCTCTCTCTTCTTCTTCTGGTACTCCTGTAATGCAGATATTGTTCCTTTTGGATTGTTCACACAGTTCTCTTAATATTGTTTCATTCCTGGAGATCCTTTTATCTCTCTCTGCGTCAGCTTCTGTGTGTACCTGTTCTCTGGTTTCTATTCCATAAATGGCCTCTTACATCTTATCCATTCTGCTTATAAATCCTTCCAGAGATTGTTTCATTTCTGTAATCTCCCTCCGGATGTCATCTCTTAGCTCTTGTATATTTCTCTGCAGCTCTGTCAGCATGTTTATGATTTTTATTTTGAATTCTTTTTCAGGGAGACTGGTTAGGTCTGTCTGTGAAGATCCTCTCTCAGGGGTTGTCTGAACTATTTTGTACTAGACTAAATTTTTTTGCCATTTCATGGTGATAGCGGTGGCTGTAGGCAGGTTGCGGGTGTGTCAGCTGGGAAAAGAAAGTCCTTTCCTGCTTGCTAGATGCCTTGCCCTTCTCTGCTGCCTGTGTCGGTTACCCGCACTCCTGGAGCAGCCACCAGGTTAATACCCTAAGCTGCTGTGGGTGGGGTCTCTGTCAGAGCAGCGTGGAGCCCTGCGGGGAGTGGCAGGCATGCCAGGTGCACTCCTCCTCAATAGTGGTGCCGCTGCCGGGCAGCTGTGTGCCAACAGCGGCCTTTGGGTCTGGCCCGGGCGGCTGTGCATTGGGCTGGGATTCTGGTCGGCTGCTGGGAGCATGACTGCTCCCTCTGGCACTGCTGCAGGTGCATGCAGGCCTCTCCCACGTGGACCTCTCCTGGGCTCCCCTGGTGCCACTGCCTCTGTTACATGTGGGCCGCTCCTGGGCTGTTTGGTCGCTGCTGCATCGGGCTCGCACGAGTCACTCCTGGTCCACTATGGCACCGCTGGCGCACGCAGGCCACTCCCGGTCCCCTCTGCTGCCGCCACCCCTGGCTTGCACTGCCACTCTCCCACTACTGGGCTGGTGTGTTGGGGTCTGTGCCAGTTGGGGGAATGACTGGCAGGCTGCTTAATGCTGTGAAGGGCTTCAGAGCTGCACTGCCTCCCAGAAGTTTAGGGTGCCTAAAGTTCCCCAGGATTCCCAGCTTCTGGCTAAGTGTATGGGATGACTTTGTCCAGCTGTGGGGTCCCTGTCTCTTTAAGACTTGCAAAAAACACTTGCTTTTCTTTTGTCTCAGGGGCGCCAGTTGCAGGGACCTGCCTGCAGGTTTTGCTTCTCTGTTTCTCTAATATCCAGCACCCCGTGCACCTTGTGTCTGCGCTTTGGGTGCGGATTTCTAGAGCTGGTTGTTTAGCAATCCTGGGCTTTCCCTCCCTCCCTGTTCCGACCCCTTTCTTCCTGCCGGGTTCTGGGGTGGGGGAGCATTCAGGTCCCACCTGGCTGTGGCTTGTATTGTACCCCCTTCGTGTGATGTTGAGTTCTTGCAGATGTCGATGTACCCTGGCTGTTGTACTGCATCCACTGGTGTCTCTTTTAGGAATAGTTGTATTTATTGTATTTTCATAAATATATATGTTTTTGGGAGGAGATTTCCACTGAACTACTCCCACCACCATCTTCCCGTGATCCCCATTTTAAATGAATTTTAAAGGTTTGTTGATAGTTAGGGTTGTTTTTTGTTTGTTGTTATAGCATTCAGAAACATTACAGACATTCAAATTATACTTAGAGATTTCCCAAATAAAATTCTTCACCTCAAAAGTACACCTTTTTAAGTCAGAATCACAGTTATCCTTAAGGGTGGCAGAAACTGTAAAGGGCAGGAGGGGGCTTCTGGGGTATTGGTGAGGGTCTGTTGCACCTGGGACTGGTTGCATGGGTGTGTTCCAGTGGTGGGCTGGAGTCTGTAAAAACAACTGTGAGAGGCAATTGTTTTAATTTTCAGCAATTTGTGAGCCTGTTATTAAACACAGTAATTATTAAAAATGAATTATATGAACTTAAATAAATTATATTAAAAAGGATATTTAAAACTTCCTAATTATTTTAGGATATTTTACTATTATCCATGATCTTGAGATTATTTATGTGCATTGTATCTGAATGATGGAAATATATAACATATGTAGACATAGCAGATGTGTTATTGTACATCTCCTCCCAATTCTGCATTCAGTGATGTTGTGTTGGTAATTTGAAATGGGCCATAGTGGCAGATTTCATTTGTACCACAGAAGTCAACAAATGCTACAGGTCAGAGCTTGAGTTTGTTTGTTTGATTTCTACATTTAGGAAAATAATGGAGAAATTTTAATAATGTAAATTAAATTTAAAAGTACATACTAGAACTAATAACTGAATTCAGTAAGGTTTCAGGATATAAAATTAATACACAGAAATCTGTTGCATTCCTATATACTAACAATGAACTAGCAGAAAGAGAAATGAGGAAAACAACTCCATTTAAAATTGCATCAAAAGGAATAAAATACTAACTAAGCATAATAAACCTAACTAAGGAGGTGAAAGGCCTGTATACTCTGAAAACTATGAGACACTCATGTGAGAAATTAAAGGGGACACCAAAAAATGGAAATCTATGCCATGCTCATTGATAGGAAGAATTAATATTTTAAAAATGGCCATCCTGCCCAAAGCAATCTACAGATTCAATGGAATCCCTATCAAAATACCAACAGCATTTTTCAGTGAATTAGAACAAATAGTTCTAAAAGTCATGTGGAACCACAAAAGACACTGAATAACCAAAGCAATCATGAGAAAAAAGAACAAATCTGGGGTTATTATGCTCCCTGACTTCAAGCTCTACTACAAAGCACAGTAATCAAAACAAGTTGGTACTGGCACAAGAAAAGACCTATAGATCAGTGGAACAGACTAAAGGGCCCAGATATAAACCCACACAGATATGGTCAATTAATATATGATAAAAGAGCCATGAATATAAAGTGGGGAAAAGGCAGCTTCTTCTACAACTGGTGTTGGGAAAACTGGACAACTACATGCAAGAGAATGAAACTGGATCACTGTCTAACTCCATACATAAGAGTAAACTCAAAATGGATCAAAGACCTGAATGTAAATCACGAAACTATAAAAATCTTATAAGAAAGCATATGCAAAGATTTCTTGAATATAAGTAAGAGCAATTTTTTCCTGGATACATCTCCTCAGGCAAGGGAAACAAAATAGAAAATGAACAAATGGGACTACAGCAAGCTAAGAAGCTTCTGTACAGCAAAGGATACCATCAGCAGAACAAAAAGGCATCCCACAGTATGGGAGAATATATTCATAAGTGACTCATCTGATAAAGGATTAACATCCAAAATATATAAAGAATTCATATGCCTCAACACCCAAAAACTAAATAACCCAGTTAAAAAGTGGGTGGAGGACCTGAACAGACAGTTCTCCACAGAAGAAATACAAATGGCCAACAGGCACATGAAAAGATGCTCCACATCACTAATCATCAGGGAAATTAAAATCAAAGTCACAATGAGATATCATTCACACCAGTTAGAATGACCAACATCCAAAAGATAAATAATGAATGTTGGCAAGGATGCGGAGGAATGGGGACCCTCCTACACTGTTGGTGGGAATGTAAATTGATGCAACCACTGTGGAAAGCAGTACGGAGGTTCCTCAAAAACTTAAAATAGAAATGCCATTCAACCCAGTAATTTCACTTCTAGGAATTTACCTGAAGAATACAAAAATCCCTGATTAGAAAAGACATATGCACCCCTATATATATTGCTATTTGCATACACTATTTGTAATAGCCAAGATATGGAAGCAACTTAAGTGTCCATAAGTAGATGAATGGATAAAGAAGAGGTGGTACATATACACAATGGAATATTATTCAGCCATAAAAAGAAAAGATCCTCCCATTTGCAGCAAACATGGGTGGAACTAAAGGGTATTATGCTCAGTGAAATAAGCCAGGCAGAGAATGACAAATATCATATGATTTCACTTATTTGTGGAATATAAAAACAAAGCAAAACAGAAGAAACGAAATAGTTGTAGACTCACAGACACTGAGAAGTGACTAATGCTTACCAAAAAGGAGGAACTGGGGCTGATGCAGGCAGCAGGGAGGAGGAGGGGGATAAAAGGGCACAGTAATTTGCAGTCACAGTATAAGTTGATCACTAGGACTGTTGAACCATGGTGATGTACATATGAAACTAACATAAAATTGTATATTGATGATACCTTAATAAAAAAATACTTAAAAGTACATCACATCTCTAGCCATTACATTGTAAATAGCACAGAAAAATGATGGAATATTCTTCTATTTGAAAGCTATTATCCAATTCAGCTAAGCTGCTCACATCATTGACAAATGAGTGAAATTAAGACAGACAGCTTTATAATTTTGCTTTTTTCTTATTCTGTACAAGAATTCAGCAAAAATCCATTTTTCTCCATGATTTCTTCTTTTCTACCCCTTTGTTTCTGTTTTCACTTTCCGTAGCTTTAATTAATGAGATACAGACTTCATTACTCTCACATTTTCCACCTCTCTATTTATTTGTTCTACTTTCTGAGAGATTTCTCCAACTGTATGTTCCAGGCCTTCTATTAAATTTTTAAAATTTGACAATTTTAAATTTCCAAGATTTCTTTCTGGTAATAATTCTGCCATTTTTACAGTGTCTTTCTTGTTTTAAAGGTGCACTTCTTATTTCTCAAGTATTTCTAAATATACAAGTGGATTTTTTTTAAGTTACTATTCTCTGAATTACTTGTCTCTTGTTGGATCACTTTCTCTGTTTAATTTGGTCCTTCCTTTTCTTGTTGAAGCCTTTTTTCCAATGTCTAGTGATCCTTGGTTGCTCATTTATATATAAAAATGAGGCAATAGAAAAACTCATTCATTGGGATCTTGGCTGTGTAGATGGGCTTGTTGAATGGCAGGCTGTTTTCAGTGAGCAGTTGGGGATCAGCCAGTTTTCTTGGGGACTCCAAAATACCAAAATGTGTAGAGGTCTTGTACTGTTACCTAGTTGTCTCTAGGCAGGTTGATGAATTTCCTGTATTTTAACCTTGGCAATTAACACAAGGCAGCTTGATACTCTGTGTCCAAGGGCAGGAAAGGTGACTGTTTTCTATGCAGACTCTGCATTCTGCCACATTTCACTTATGCCCTCTGTTGTACCTGCCATTTTTGAGTCTTTGAGCATGAACCTTTCTGAATTTCTATAGGCAAATCAGCTTCCTCTTCCATTGCAGGCCACCTCTTGTGTATTGCAGGAAACAGTTTCTTACACACTGCTTCATCAATAACTACTCAATTTTCTGCTCTCTGTCTCTAGAAATGTGCAAAAACTCTCATCCATTGATGGCCTCCCTCATTAGTTCACCATCTTGAAACAGAAAGCTCAACTCATTTTTAACTCTGTTTGAGACTTATGCCTCATAAATAGGAATGTTTGCTTTGGCAGGGATAAGAAGAGTTATGGATATGGGGATGTTGTCATTCATTTTTAAGACCTGAGTTAATATTTCTGTAATTATTGGTTCATGCAAGGCCTCTCTTGTTTTCTTATTTTTATTTTTTATTTTGCTATCATTAATTTATAATTTTATGAACATTATAGTTAGTAGACTCCCTTTATTATCAAGTATCCACCACATACCTTAATAAAAAAATACTTAAATACCCCATTACAGTCACTGTCCATCAGCATAGTAAGATGCTCTAGAGGGAGGAGCCAAGATGGTGGTTTGAGTAGGGCAGCAGAAATCTCCTCCCAAAACCATACTTATTTTTGAAAATACAACAAATACAACTATTCCTAAAAGAGAGATAAGAAGATACAGTACAACAGCTAGGCTACATCTACATCTATGAGAACTCAGTACCTCACAAAGGGGGTAAGATACAAGCCGTGGCCCAGCAGGACCCAAACGTTTGCCCCACCCCAGCTCACCAGCAGGAGAGGAGTCGGAGCACAGAGGGAGTGGGAATGAAGGACTGCTAAATAACCAGCCCTAGTAATCTGCACTGGGAGCACAGACACACATTGCATGATGTGCTGGATATTAGGGAAACAGAAAAGTAAAATCTGTGAGCATGTCTCCACAGCTGGCTCCCCTGGGACAAGAAAAGCGAGTGCTTTTTGGAAGTCTTAAAGGGACAGGGACCTCACAGCTGGATGGAATCATCCCGGCACGCTCGGCCCAGCTGGCTGGGAATCCTGAGGAACTCCAGGTGCCCCAGCCCCCTGGGAGG
Source organism: Manis javanica (assembly GCF_040802235.1). Lineage (NCBI taxonomy): Eukaryota > Metazoa > Chordata > Mammalia > Pholidota > Manidae > Manis > Manis javanica. The sequence continues at coordinate 186,702,861 of NC_133157.1, read as the reverse complement.
CAGCACAGCTCTGAAATCCCTCAGGGCAATAAATATCCTGCTGTTCATTCCCCTTCCGGCATGGCCCCACTACAGCACATATAAAGTTGTCGGGGGAGGCACGGGGATGGCTGTACAACACAGATAAGACAAGTAGTGATTCTACAGCATCTTACTATGCTGATGGACAATGACTGTAATGGGGTATGTGAGGGGGACTTGGTGATGGGAGGAGTCTATTAAACATAATGTTCCTCATGTAATTGTAGATTAATGATAACAAATTTTAAAAAAAGATGGTATAGATTCACTACTTGTCTTCTCTGTGCTATACTGCCTTCTCTGTGTCTCCCCCCACAACATTATACATGCTAATTGTGATGCTCGTTTTCCCCCCTTATCCCTCCCTTCCCACCCATCCTCCCCAGTCCCTTTCCCTTTGGTAACTGTTAGTCCATTCTTGGGTTCTGTTGCTACTGTTTTGTTCCTTCAGTTTTTGCTTTGTTCTTATACTCCACAGATGAGTGAAATCATTTGATACTTGCCTTTCTCTGCCTGGCTTATTTCACTGAGCATAATACCCTCTAGCTCCATCCATGTTGTTGCAAATGGAAGGATTCGTTTTCTTCTTAACGCTGAATAATCTTCCACTGTGTATATGTACCACATCTTCTTCATCCATTCATCTACTGATGGACACTTAGGTTGCTTCCATATCTTGGCTATTGTAAATAGTGCTGCAATAAACATAGGGGTGCAAATGTCTTTTTCAAACTGGGCTGCTGTATTCTTAGGGTAAATTCCTAGGAGTGGAATTCCTATGTCAAATGGTATTTCTATTTTTAGTTTTTTGAGGAACCTACATAGTGCTTTCCACAATGGTTGAACTATTTTACATTCCCACCAGCAGTGTAGGAGGGTTCCCCTTTCTCCACATCCTCATCAACATTTGTTCTTGTTTGTCTTTTGGATGTTGGCCATCCTAACTGGGGTAAGGTGATATCTCATTGTGGTTTTAATCTGCATTTCTCTGATGATTAGGAATGTGGAGCATCTTTTCATGTGGCTGTTGGCCATCTGAATTTCTTCTCTGGAGAAGTGTCTGTTCAGATCCTGTGCCCATTTTTTAATTGGATTATTTGCTTTTTATTTGTTGAGGTGCATGAGCTCTTTAAATAATTTGAATGTCAACCCCTTATCGGATATGTCATTTATGAATATATTCTCCCGTACTGTAGGATGTCTTTTTGTTCTACTGATGGTGTCCTTTGCTGTACAGAATCTTTTTGGTTTGATATAGTCCCACTTGTTCATTTTTGCTTTTGTTTCCCTTGCCTGGGGAGATATTTTCATGAAGAAGTTCCTCATGTTTATGTCAAAGAGATTTTTGTGTATGTTTTTTTCTAAGAGTTTTATGGTTTCATGACTTATATCAGGTCTTTGATCCATTTTGGGTTTACTTTTGTGTATGGGTTGGACAATAATCCAGTTTCATTCTCTTACATGTAGCTGTCCAGTTTTGTCAACACCAGCTGTTGAAGAGGCTGCCATTTCCCCATTGTATATCCATGGCTCCTTTATCATATATTAATTGACCATATATGCTTAGGTTTATATCTGTGCTCTCTAGTCTGTTCCATTGGTGTATGGGTCTGTTCTTGTGACGCTACCAAATTGTCTTGATTACTGTGGCTTTGTTGTAGAGCTTCAAGTCAGGGAGTGTAATTCCCCCCACTTTATTCTTCTTTCTCAGAATTGCTTTGTCTATTTGGGGTCTTTTATGGTTCCATATGAATTTTAGAGCTATTTGCTCTAGTTCATTGAAGAATGCTGTAGGGATTGCATTGAATCTGTAGATTGCTTTAGGCAGGATCGCCATTTTGACAATATTAATTCTTCCTATTAATGAGCATGGGATGTGTTTCCATTTATTTCTATCTTCTTTAATTTCTCTCATGAGTGTCTTGTAGTTTTCAGAGTATAGGTCTTTCACTTCCTTTGTTAGGTTTATTCCTAAGTATTTTATTCTTTTTGATGCAATTGTGAATGGAATTGTTTTCCTGATTTCTCTTTCTGCTAGTTCATCATTAGTATATAGGAATGCCACAGATTTCTGTGTATTAATTTTGTATCCCAAAAGTTTGCTGAATTTAGATATTAGATCTAGTAGTTTTGGAGTGGATTCCTTAGGGTTTTTTATATACATTATCATGTCATCTGCAAACAGGGACAGTTTTACTTCTTTCTTACCAATCTGGATGCCTTTTATTTCTTTGTGTTGTCTGATTGCCATAGCTAGGACCTCCAGAACTATGTTTAATAAATTGGGGAGAGTGGGCATCCTTGTCTTGTTCCCGATCTTAGAGGAAAAGCTTTCAGCTTCTCGCTGTTAAGTATAATGTTGGCTGTAGGTTTGTCATATGTGGCCTTTATTATGTTGAGGTTCTTGCCTTCTATACCCATTTTGTTGAGTGTTTTTATATTGAATGGATGTTGAATTTTGTCGAATGCTTTTTCAGCATCTATGGAGATAATCATGTGGTTTTTGTCTTTCTTTTTGTTGATGTAGTGGATGATGTTGATGGATTTTCAAATGTTGTACCATCCTTGCATCCCTGGGATGAATTCCATTTGATCATGATGGATGATCTTTTTGATGTATTTTTGAATTCGGTTTGCTAATATTTTGTTGAGTATTTTTGCATCTATGTTCATGAGGGATACTGGTCTGTAGTTTTCCATTTTGTGGTGTCTTTGCTTGGTTTTGGTATTACAGTAATGTTGGCCTTATAGAATGAGTTTGGGAGTATTCCTTCCTCTTCTACTTTTTGGAAAACTTTAAGGAGGATAGGTATTAGGTCTTCACTAAATGTTTGATAAAATTCATCAGTGAAACCTTCTGGTCCAGTGGTTTTGTTCTTAGGTAGATTTTTGATTACCAGTTCAATTTCCCTGCTGGTAATTGGTCTATTCAGATTTTCTGTTTCTTTCTGGGTCAGCCTTGGAAGGTCATATTTTTCTAGAAAGTTGTCCATTTCTTCTAGGTTATCCAGTTTGTTAGCATATAATTTTTCATAGTATTCTCTCATACTTTTTGTATTTCTATGGTGTCCATAGTGATTTTTCCTTTCTCATTTCTGATTCTGTTTATGTGTGTAGACTCTCTTTTTTTCTTGATTAGGCTGGCTAGGGGTTTATCTATTTTGTTTATATTTTCAAAGAACCAGCTGCTGGTTCCATTGATTCTTTCTATTGTTTTATTTTTTCGATTGTATTTATTTCTGCTTTAGTCTTTATTATGTCCCTCCTTTTACTGACTTTGGACCTCATTTGTTCTTCCTTTTTCTAGTTTCGTTAATTGTGAGTTTAGACTGTTCATTTGTGATTGTTCTCCTTTCCTGAGGTAGGCCTGTATTGCAATATACTTCCCTCTTAGCACGGCATTTGCTGTGTCCCATAGATTTTGTGGTGTTGAATTATTGTTGTCATTTGTCTCCATATATTGCTTGATCTCTGTTTTTATTTGGTCATTGATCCATTGATTATTTAGGAGCATGTTATTAAGCCTCCATGTGTTTGTGGGCTTTTTCATTTTCTTTGTGTAATTTATTTCTAGTTTCCTACCTTTGTGATCTGAGAAGCTGGTTGGTACCATTTCAGTCTTTTTGAATTTACTGAGGCTCTTTTTATGGCCTAGTGTATGGCCTATTCTTAAAAATGTTCCATGTGCACTTGAGAAGAACATGTATTCTGTTGCTTTGGGATGAAGTGTTCTGTAGATGTCCATTAGGTCCATCTGTTCTAATACATTGTTCAGTGACTCTGTCTCTTTACTTATTTTCTATCTGGTTGGCCTGTCCTTTGGAGTGAGTGGTGTGCTGAAGTCTCCTAAAATGAATGCATTGCATTCTATTTCCCCCTTTAATTCTGTTAGTATTTGTTTCACATAGGTAGGTGATCCTGTGTTGGGTGCATAGATATTTATAATGGCTATATACTCTTGTTGGATTGACCCCTTCATCATTATGTAATGTCCTTCTTTATCTCTTGTGACTTTCTTTGTTTTGAAGTCTATTTTGTCTGATACAAGTACTGCAATTCCTGCTTTTTTCTCTCTATTAGTTGCATGAAATATCTTTTTCCATCCCTTCACTTTCAGTCTGTGTATGTCTTCGGGTTTGAAGTGAGTCTCTTTTAGGCAGCATATAGATGGGTCTTGTTTTTTTATCCATTCAGTGACTCTATATCTTTTGATTGGTGCATTCAGCCCGCTTACATTTAGGGTGATTATTGATAGGTATGTACTTATTGCCATTCCTAGCTTTAGATTCGTGTTTACCAAAGGTTCCTGGGTAATTCCCTTACTATCTAAAAGTCTAATTTATCTCACTTTGTATGCTATTACAAACACAACCTAAAGGTTCTTTTTTTTTCCTCCTCCATTCTTTATATGTAATGTATCATATTCTGTAATCTTTGTCTATCCCTTGATTGACTTTGTGGGTAGCTGATTTGATTTTGCATCTGCTTAGTAATTAATTGTCCTACTTTGCCATGGTTTTATTTCCCCTGGTGACATCTATTTAGCCTTAGGTATACTTCCATCTATAGCAGTGTCCCCCCAAAATGCACTGTAGAGGTGGTTTGTGGGAGGTAAATTCTCTCAGCTTTTGCTTATCTGAAAATTGTTTAATCCCTCCTTCACATTTAAATGATAACCTTGCTGGGTAGAGTATTCTTGGTTCGAGGCCCTTCTGCTTCATTGCATTAAATATATCATTCCACTCCCTTCTGGCATGTAAGGTTTCTGTTGAGAAATCTGATGATAGCCTGATGGGTTTCCCTTTGTATGTGATCTTTTTACTCTCTCTAGCTGCTTTTAAAAGTCTGTTTTTATTCTTGATCTTTGCCATTTTAATTATTATATGTCTTGATGTTGTCTTCCTTGGGTCCCTTGTGTTGGGAGATCTGTGCACCTCTATGGCTTGAGAGACTGTCTCCTTCCCCTGATTGGGGAAGTTTTCAGCAATTACCTCCTCAATAACACTCTTTCCCTTTTTCTCTCTCTTCTTTTTCTGGTACCCCTATAATGCAGATAGTTTTCCGTTTGGATTGGTCACACAGTTCTCTCAATATTCTTTCATTCTTAGAGATTCTTTTTTCTCTCTGTGCCTCAGCTTCTTTATATTCCTCTTCTCTAATTTCTATCCCATTTACCATCTCTTCTGCTTTTAAATCCCTCCATTGTCTGTTTCATTTTAGATATGGAATTTATTAATGATTCAATCTCTGTCTTAAATTTGTCCCTGAGTTCTCAAATATTTTTCTGTACCTCCATGAGCATGCTTATGATTTTTATTTTTAACTTTCTTTCAGGAAGATTGGTGCATTCAGTTTCATTTGGCACTTTTTCTGGGGTTTGTGGTATTTTGCTCTGAGCCAGGTTCCTTTGACATTTCACAATTCTATGTGGTGCCCTCTAGTGCCCAGAAGCTCTAGTCTCTGAAGCTGCTCCGCCCCTGGAGTGTGGTTGGGAATCGTAGGGGAGTGGTGCTGGTGCCTGGGGGCAGGAAAGAGCTGTTTCCTGATTTCTGGCCATAATGCCTGTCTCCAGTATCAGAGCCAGTGGGCCGAGCACACAGGTGTAAGCCTCCGTGCTGGTATCTCTAGCTGTTGTAGGCGGGCTCTCTCCCTCTGGCTGTCAGCGCAGTGACTCCCATTTTGTGAGCAGGCACCAGCAGGCCAGGAGGAAGGTGCAGCAGGCTGAATGTCACAGTGGGGGGCCTTGGAGCTGAGTAGGCAGCCAGGGGGATGGGTTGCCTGAAGCTCCTCAAAGTTCCCCACCCCCTGGGCAGAGTGTGCCCAGACAACCTTGTCCAGCTCTCCTTTCTCCTGCATAGCAAGCCCCATGCAAACCCCTCCCCTTCAGCAGCCCTCTCGCTGCTAGAAAGCTTCTCAGACCGCCTGCCTCTCCTTTGTCCCAGAGTGGCCAGATGTGGATCCCTGTCCTCCATAAATGGGCAGAATCTCAGTCTTTCAAGCACTCCACCTGTCCCAGCTTCCAAACCTCAGCAACCTCCAGAGCTCCATGCAATGTAGGTCTGTGGTCTAAAGCAGACATCCAGGGCTGGGTATTCAGCAGTTCTAGGGTTCCACCTCCTCCCTGCTCCATTTCTCTTCCTCCTGCCAGTGAGCTGAGGTGGGGGAAGGGCTCGGGTCCTGTTGGATGAAGGTTTTCGTACCTTACCCTGTTTCATGAGGTCTGTTTGTGAGGTCTATATGCAGGCAGTACCATGCAGTCTGGTGCAGCCTTATTTCCTGTTGCTGTTTTAGGGCTAGTTGTATTAACTATATTTTCACACTATATGTGGTTTGGGGAGGAATTCTCCGTCTGACCTCTCATGCCGCCCTCCTGAATCTCTTTCTTTGCCTCTTTTGTTTTTTTTAATGTATTTATTGCCATTCCTCCTGTCCCTCTCCTTCCACTGGCAGCCATTTTGCAGTGGGTGATACATATCCCTCTACTTGTGCATATGCTAGTAAAATATATATCATTATTCTTTGTGAACTTATTTTTAATCTGTACAAATGACACTCTGCTAAAGATCTCATTCTCCTTTTTATTTTTTCAGTCAGCTCAAGCATACTAATTACATTTTTCAGAAATTCCCTCATCTCTATTTTTATCTGCTTGATCTATCACTTAAAATCTCCAACTGTGTTGATTTATCTATTTCTGTCAATTGTTCCTCCCTATATATTTGAGACTGTTTTATTGAGTGCTTATGATAGTTATATCATCTTGTATTTATTATACTAACCTTAGTAACTTCTATGCTATTTTTTACTGTAATTTTATTTTGTCAAATATTAAGGTGTATTTTGTATGTAACATTTTTAAAGAATCTAACATGGACGTTTCATGAGTAGGCAACATGATTAGGCAACAAGGTGTCCAAATATTTGACAAAACATCATTCTGGGTGTGTCTATGAGGGTGCTTTTGGAGGAGAATACTATTTGACTCCTGGACTGAGTAAAACAAATTGCTCTCCCCAGTGGGGTTGGGCCCCATCTAATCAGATGAAGGCCTGAGTAGAATAAAAAGGCTGACCCTCCAGCAAGCCAGAATTTCCTCCTATCTGACTGTCTTGAGCTGGGATATTGTTTTTTTCTAGTCTTTGGGCTTGAACTGAAACATTATCAAGCCTATTGGCCTTTAGACTAGAAAAATTTAGACTAAGATAACACTCAGGCATTCCTGGGTCTGCAGCTTACTGACTGCAGTTCTTGGGACTGGTCAGTCCCCATAATCACATGAGCCAGTTCCTCATATATATATATATACACATCTCCTATTAGTTCTGCTTCTCCGGAAAGCCCTAGTACAGTAACTTTACCATTTACTTTTGTTTTAATTAATATTATGTTAGGATTTATTTCTTATTTGATATTTCTACTTTTATTTTGCATTTTTTCTTCTTTCCTCTTTTCCTTTGGGTAGAACAAATTTCCTTCTCATGGAAAAGTATATCCTACAGATGCCTCTAATGTTTTATCAATAAAATCCTTAGTTTTTTATATCCAATGACATAGTATATAAGTATATCACAAAAGAAGATTTTTTTGGCTGATGCTTATATAGGAAAAAAATTGTTTACATTCCCCAAATTCAGTACAATATTTTTAACACTGCAATGTGAAGGAAGTCTTAAGTTGCATTCCTAATAAAATTGGTAAAATGTCCAAATCATGTGGGGACATTTTGAAAAGTGCACTAAGGGTCAAGTAAGGGGACATGTGTTTCAGATGTCACAGAAACAGAGACAAGAAGAAACAAAATTTCAAAGCTGTAAAGCATATGGCTGAGTGGTAAGATTTAGCAGAGGAGAGAGCTGAAACCTAGGTAATTTCAGGCAGAAAATTCAACATGAACCATTAGAACTCAATAAATTGGCAGCATCGGGTCATTCTGAACATGGAGAAGTACAGGCTGAAAATAAAGGCAGAGAAAATTTTCAAGTCTACATTCAGAATGACCAGCCTCATTGCCAAGTGTGGCTCTCATAACACTGGAGGCTGGGCTTATTCCTATCACCAGGTCCACCCCATACTGAGTTCCAGAGGATTACCCTCCAGAGAAAGTGATCAGCCAAAAAGAAGAAATTTCAGAACCTTTAATCTGGGAAGGTTGCCAAAAAGAGGCTAGGACTCCATCCAGTTACCCTTCAGAAAATGCCATCAGAACAATTCCCAACCACTCTGAGCTTCCAGTCAGCACCTATCCAACTGATTACATGGCTTTCCTCCTTTCATCTGCTACAGAACTCTCCCAACCTACTTAAATTTAACTGACCAATACTTACCATCTCTCAGGAAAACACTGACAAATGTTTATAGGATATTACAGTCTCATCGCTAGTAGGCTACTCTCTAGTCTGATCACATACTTCTGTTCCTACAAATTGAGTTGTTCAATTGTTGTCCCCAAATTGCTTTTTGCCACTTGTACTTGTTATTTTAAATATTTAATTTAATCAAATATTTCATAATTTGACAAAATACGAGTATGAAGCCAAAGAGCTACTAATTCTTTTTGAAGTAGGCAGAATTCTGAAGATTTTCCCAAAGATTCCTGTCTCCTGATTTTTCAAACACTAATCTAGGTACTTCTGTAAAGGGACTTTGCAGATAGAATTAAAATTCTTAATCAGCTGATCTTAAAATAGAGAGATCACCTTGGATTTTTGGGGTAGGTCAAAAGTTATCACATGAGCCCCTAAAAGCAGAAGAGGAAGGTAGGAGAGATGAGACTGAAAGGGTGATTAGAAGTGTGAAAAAGACTCATCCCACCATTGCTGGCTTTGAAGATTGAGAAAGCATGCCCAAAGCTGGAGAATATGGGTAGCTTCTAGAGTATGAGACTGACCCCTTGCCAACAGCCCACCAGGAAACAAGGACCTTAGTCCTACAACCTCACAGAACTAAATTCTGCGAACAACTCAAATGATTCTAGAAGCTGTTCTTCCCCAAGAGCCGCCAGGAAGGAATGAAGCTCTGCCGACACCTCTATTTCAGTCTTGTGGGACCCTAAGCAGAGCCCACTGAACTCCTGACCTGCAGGCCTATGAGAGAGTAAATGGGTATTGTTTTAAGCATCAGAGATTGTGGTAATTTGTTTAAGCAGTAGTTGGAAACTAATACACTATTGAAAACTAAACGTATTATTTTGAAAAGATTTGATGAGTTGTTGAGAAAAGCTGCTTTGAATTCGCTGTGAACATGACGATTGTAAAAGAATGGAAAGAAGATTCTTAAAATATTGTAGAAAAATATATTCCGTTTACTTCACAAATGCCCTGAAGTTTTGCTCCTCTTGAATAGCACCCAAACTGGAAATTGAGGCAATACATTATGGGTATGGCTTATGCAGTTAAGAAAGCTCGGAATTCCACTGACCCATACTTAAAGAAAATGACTTAGCGCTACATTTAAAAATTGGTGTTTCTATGTTTTAAGTTAAAATAAAATTATACATTATCTATATGTCAATTTAAAAAAATTCTTTGCTCTGAAAAAGTTTTTTGATTAACTAATGAACTATTAGTCCTGATTGCCTCTGATGAGAGAGCTCCTTGTGTAAAGCAGTGAATCATCAGCTACTCCTAAAGTTCTACACTCCTGTCATCACTGGCTATGCTAGGCTTATGTAGTCCTGTCCTTGGCTATAAGCTCTCAGCAGAATGGTGCCTGACATCCTCGTGGGGCCTTTCCTTTCCAGGTTGACCTGTGGCTCTCCTCTGCAGCTGCCTCTGTTGCACATGCGAGGTTTCATTGGACAGCATGAATTTTTATAGGGATTGTGAGTTTCCAAGGTGGGTAGCTTCTGAAGTAGCCTCCCCTCTGCACAGAAGTCCTTGAATTGCTGAGATCACACTTTCATGCTTTTAGCATTTCAGGTTTCCACTGTTTCACAGGCTGCAAACGGAAATGCTTTAGGGGTGAGGCAGGGAACCTGAATGAGAAAAGCAGGAGAAAGGGAATAACAGGACCTGGTGTGAGCAACAGGGAGTGGGAAGTCCAGTGACCAACCAGAGTGTCTGCCAAAAAAGGAGCAGAATGCCTGGCAGCAACCAGTGATACTAATGTCATGCCCACTACGAGATACTTTGCAGATCTTTTTTGTTTTTTTTCATTTTTAACAGCTACTTTACATGATCCCCCCAAAAAATTTACAAATAACTAAAAAGTATATTAATTACAAGTAGTTGCCTAAGTTATATTTTATAAAATAGCACATTTTTCTCTCTCAAATTTTAGTGAATAACTGACATGCTATTTTGTCATTGTATTGTATTGTCATACAATGAGAAGGATCCAGAAGTTCTGGAAGGAACAATCTACTTTTCATGGAAAGGAAGTTGAGAAAAAAGATAAGGGGAAATTGAAAAAGGTAGAAATGAAAAAATTAAGAATGAGCAAACTAAGAATTTTTGACAGGCACTAGGAAAAGGTCTTTGAAATTTTTAATCACTAACTTAGAAAATATGGTTTTCTAGATTATAGATACACAGCCTGCTCAAAAGTAAGTTCAGATTATATCCAGTGACTTAAACTACTGTTTTCTACCCTGCAGAGGGTCATGAAAACTTTCCATGTGCTTTTGAAGAATTCTTCTTAAGAATTCTCTAATTATTGGTGAGAAATTAATTTTCTATGACTTCTGAGTGCATTTGAGAAAAAGTTGTGTGTATTCTTTCCCACAGCTCAATTGCATTAGAACATTAACATGGAGATAACTGGCAGAGCAAAATCTAGGGTATTTGGACTATTTTAAGTGTTAAAAGTTTCAGGGCGAGGTTTCATTTTGTTCTACAAAGTCTGCCAAACTCTGGCTAATACAGAGCCAATAGGCCAGCAGTTTAAAATTAGACACCAGTTGCATGTCTTTTTCCAGGAGCCCTATTGTAAGTAGATAATTGTATACCAAAATTATGGAGTTGTAGTGGTGATAAGAACTGAATAGCTAACAAACTAGCTAGGTTGCTAGCTAACTAACTTTCTGAAATGCATCAGAACCAAAACCCAGAGAGTGTTGCTTCACAATTCAAACAAACAATGACCAAGAGGAATAAAGTAATTACATCATATTTTGGAGAGTTATTGAAGTTGCTGAGGATTAAGGAGATTGAAATAATTACAGTTTCACAGGCTGTCTTATGGTATTGTGTAGTTTGAAGCAGGATGTGATTAGTAATTTTTTACTAATAGGAAACAGAGGCAGGGCTATCTAGAAAGAAAATATAGGAAAATTACAAATTGATGACAATTTGTGTCTTAGATTAATTATTAATATTGAGAGTAAAAATATTTGCTAGTGTAACCTTGGTAACTAGATAAAAATGAGATGTTACCCATAGTAAGGGAACTTAGTTTTTGATATTTTATGACATCATGCACTTAAATAAGACTGTTTCACCCTGTGTATTGAGTGTTTGGGAAATTATTTTAGGTGGTAAACAGGAGAGAAAATAAAAGATTAGAGTAATGTCAAAGCCAAATGCCAAAGAGGCCAGGCATACTAAATGAGAGTGGCCTGGTGCAAGAACAAGGGGCATGGTGGGAGCAGGGGACAAGTGGTAGTATGCACTGCATCTGCAGGTGGCGCAGCTTCTGACAAAGGGGAATCTGGATGAAGGGTCTTCAAACCTGTAAGTGGTTTTTGGTATCTGGTTTTACGTGACATCTCTTGATATTTAATTCAGCAAATAATTTCCATTGTTTTAAAAAAACAAACCTATGAGTCAAATAAGCCTTGCACATTGTCTGGATTCAGCTTGCAGACCACCTCTGGATTACCAGAGGAGGGATGACATTAATAGTAATTGAGCACCTGTTAAGTGTCAGGTAATAGATAACACAGTAAGTATTTATATCTCAAGTTACTCGGTGTAGTAGGTAGTCATCTCCATAATACAGTGAGGAAGCTGAGGCTCAAAGAAGTTAGGATATTATTGATAATCATTTCCATGGGTAGCAAAATGTTTAATAAGAAAAATAAATAAACTGATAAATGGACCACAAATGACCTAGCATAGAACTGTTGTTTAATATGGGAAAAATGAGGGATGAAACTAGTATATTTAACAAGGCACACTTATAAAAGACTGTGGGAAAAGGCATATTTAGCCTTCCCTGAGTAATGTGAACATGGAAAGGGCTCTCTGCATTTATGGACTTTATTTCAAATTCAAAATTCCTGGATTTTACTGAGGTGTCTCAATGCTCTTTCTCTAAGTTATGACCTTTTCTGCATCCCTATTTGCCATGGAAGGCAGGGGAATAGACCAGAGACAGTGTAGAATTATGGCAGGAATCTCCTCTCTCTGTGCATTGGAATACAAAGTTCCAGGGAGAAAGATTTTTAGGACTTGTCACTGAGTTGGTCTAACACTTGAAATATAGTAGACATGCTCGGACCATATAATTGCATTGAAAAGTTGAATTCTTTGTACTTTATGAATTTTAAACATATGTTATTATTTTTTATTGTTAAAATAATTTATTATTAAGTAGCTTTATAACTGTTGACACACAGGAGCCTGTCATTTAGATACAATATCCAAATGATAACCTCTTCTGACCTTTGTCCAAACATTCCCTGGGCCTTTTCATAGCTCGTCAACTTTATTTATTTATTTTGGTATCATTAATATAAAATCACATGGGCAACATTGTGGTTACTAGATTCCCCCCATTATCAAGTCTCCACCACATACCCCATTACAGTCACTGTCCATCAGCATAGTAAGATGCTATAGAGTCACTACTTGTCTTCTCTGTGCTATAGTGCCTTTCCTGTGACCCCCACCACCACCATGTTATATGTGATAATCGTAATGCCCCTTATTCCCCTTCTACTTCCTTTCCACCCACCCTCCCCAATCCCTTTCCCTTTGGTAACTGTTAGTCCATTCTTGGGTTCTGTGAGTCTGCTGCTGTTTTGTTCCTTCAGTTTTTGCTTTGTTCTTATGCTCCACAGATGAGTAAAATCATTTGGTACTTGTCTTTCTCCACCTGGCCTACTTCACTGAGCATAATACCCTCTAGCTCCATCCATGTTGTCGCAAATGGTAGGATTTGTCTCCTTCTTATGGCTTAATAGTATTCCATCATGTGCATGAAACATATTATTTTTAAATGAGAAATAAGTGCTATTTTTTTAGGTTTAATTGACAGAAAAGAGTATAGCACATGCAATTCAAGCATTAAGTATGTAAATAGCTTAGAGAAGCAGGCCCAGACAGCCTGGCCACTAAAATGCTCATTCATTCCATCTTTAATCTGAGTTCCTATGTCTGTGTTTGTATTCAGGCTTCTCAGCTTTCCTGGAATTCCACTGACTTTACTCTCTTTGAGGAACCCTCTATATATATTGTCATCTAAGAACAAGTTTCTTTTTGTCTTGGGCCTGGACTTCTCCATGAGCACTGGGCCACTGTGGGCAGGAAATTCCTTCCAGACCTGCCCTGGGAGAATTGCCTTTTCCTCCTGAGACTACCATCCATTTTCTTCTCTTCTGGTTTAGGAGGCATTCATTCAATTTCTAGTACCACACCTCATTTTATTGGGCTGCCCAAATATTGTGGGTTTTTTGTTTTTAAAAATTGCAGTGGTTGTGGCAACCCTGCATTAAGCAAGTCTGTCAGTGCCATTTTTCCAACAGCATTTGCTCACTTCATGTCTCTCAATTACATATTGGTAATTCTTGCAGTATTTCAAACTTTTTCATTATTGTGTTTGTTATGTTGATGAGTGATTGGTGATTACAACTAGCTAACAGCTCAGATGATGGTTGTCATTTTTTTGCAATAAAATATTTTTAAATTGTTTTTTTTAGACATAATGCTATTGCACACATAAAAGACTACAATATAGTATAAACATAACTCTTGTACTGGGAAACCAAAAAATTCATTTGACTCACTCTGTTGAAATATTTGCTTTATTGTGGTGCTTGGGAACCAAACCTGCAATATCCAAAGTATGCCTGTGTTTTCTTGGTTACTCTTAAATTTTAATTTAAGCACATATAATTTGACAAAGTTTAAGTTAATCAACATTGTCACATCTTTTCCCCTCTTTCAAACCAGACCTGGACTGAGAATAACTTCGCTCTGATCACTCCACCCATGGCTTACATAACACCCCATGTTTCAGTCTCACTTCCATATGCTCCCCAAGTAGTTATTACTGTTCTTGTATATAATCAATACCTGTTTGGAGTTTTCCATAGAGTTACTGATCCTTTGGTTCACCATTGCTCTTTGAGGACTACTCCGCTCCTTCTGAGTTTGATGTCTTTTTTCAAAGCATTTTTTTTTTTGTAGTTCCTTCAATAAGGCTCTCTTGGTCCGGAACTCTCTCTTATGCCTGCAAATATCTGTATTTCACTCTTCTCTACCATGATAAGTAAACTAGGTTGGCAGTTATTTTCTCTTAGCACTTTGAAAATATTATCCCATTAGTTTCTACTTTCTATTGTTGCTTTTGCTGTCAGCCTAAAGGTTGCTCTTTTGTAAGTAAGCTGTTCTTTCTCATTCTCTTTAGTGTTTTGAAATTCCCTACATGTCAAGATGTGGATTTAGCTTTATTTCTTCGTGTGAATATTGAGTTTTCTGTTGTAATCTCATCTTCAGCAAGCTTTTATCAGGAAAGCCCCTGTGCAACCTGGATTGAAAGTGTGTTTTTCAGACATATGTGCTGGACTGAGTGTGTGTGTGTGTGTGTGTGTGTGTTTACTTCTGCTGGAGTCCTAGGTACATTCTGTGTTAATGTCTTAGATTGAAGATTTACAAGTCACAGAAGTAGAACACACTGGAGCCCAAATCATGTGGGGGTAAGTCACCATGAGAAATGATCAGCTCTGACTCGGGCTGAAACAGACATGCTGCCTTGTCTTCTCTCTAGTTCTTCCCCTCCCCAAGGACAGGACCTTCAAGGGTTGTAGCTACAGGCAGGGCTCTCAGTTCCCACTCCCTGCCTCCTCTACTGTCCTCTTGTGGCCACACAATCTAAAGCACCCTGAATACCGTGACAGGGCGCACACCCCGGTCCCCAAGCTCCAGCAGCCTTGGCCCTGTACTCTCTAGTTTTCAGTTACTTCTTTCATTTGGGCCTTTGGGCTGCTGTTCCTTTCTTAGAAGCAGGGCTACACATTTAAAAGGATGTCTGTTGTGTTTTATCCAGCATTTAAAAAGGTTTCTGGAGGGAAGGTTTTTATGCTCTCTAACCTCCAATCCTTCTGGAAATGGAAGTCCATACAGTGCCTCTACCTTTCTACCTTTTTTCTCTTTCTCATTGGGTCTTTCAGACCGGACAAAGACTCCTTCATCTAAAATATGGACAGGAGTTCCAAACTCGGTTTAGCATTCCTCTTACACAATTTAAACCCCACCACAAATCTCCTGGAATAAATATTTTATTCCAGCTACAGTTAATTATACAGTACAGGAAGCCATGCTGGGGAGCAGATTCCAGGGAAAAGACCCCAAGTCTTCTTCATTCAAAGTTCTACAGATTTAGAATGAAAAAAAAATATCTTTTTGAAATTCAGATGATCCCTATTAAGGTTAAATCTCATCCACATTTTAGAGATTCCCAGGAGTTGGGGAGCAACCCCCTTTTACTGGGCATATTAAAATGAGTGGGAGGATCTGGTTCACAAAGTTGCCCTTTGGTATACTGCTTTTATTTGCTTTGTTTTTTTTGGATGAAATTCCCTGTAAAGTAGAGCTTGACAATCCTGTTTATTAGCAGGGATTTTGCTATTGTTGTTGAAGTCAATAACTTTGCCTTAGGGTGCATTACTTTCCTGTAGATTAATTGGAATGACACAGATGAGCGGGAAAGGAACTGGCAAGGAAAAAGATTAGGAGCTTTGAATTTGCAGAGTGAGGAACCTAGCAGAGAAGGAGGGAAATGAGGGAGGATCTCAGTGAAGGGGTGGAAAGTGGGCACGTTCAGGTGGAACCTTAGGAGGAGCAAGCTTTGGAATGTAAAATGGTGAGGGACCTGCCTGAAGTCAGATGGCACTCTCAAAAGAGGGGATTTAATAAAATTTAATCCAGAGACTATTTAGGCAAACCAACAAGAGCTGATGAAAGCCCCTGGGGGTGAGGAAACCCCAGGTTATCACCGCCAGCCTGAAGAAGAACAGAAAGGGAGCAGTTACTGGGAGGGGGGGAGAGCTGCAGGGAAGGAGCAGCTGTGGCCTTCAATCCGCAATGCAGTCGCCCTGAGGCCCTGGCCTAGGCCTAATGGGAGGGAGCTGGGGGTCCACACCGGGTGTCTCTCTCCTCCAGCTCTTTGATCTTGCTCTACTGCCACCCATTAGCCTAACACAACTAGAGGCCATTGGGCTAGGGAGCGACACTGGTGCAGCGAACAAGGCCTCTGCCTAGGGCCGGGGCCCTGCTGAGAAGCATGTGCAGAGTGACCCCAAGAGGCAGGCATGCTGTCCAGCACAGGTGGGGCCAGCACCTTTGACTGGAGGGCATGTGGGTTGGTGTGGGTACAGGGCAGAAACTTAAAGCATTAGCACTTTGTGACTACCTTTTCATTTTCACAGCCACGCTTTAATACTGCTTCTGTTAATGACTTCTCATGTATTTACATGTAATTATGTGTAATTACATGATTACTGAAAAGGTACCAGTTTGGGAGACCGTCTTCAGGGGATGTAAATGCTTTCCATAGTTCCCACCTGTCCCTCTTGACTACATTTCTCATGGAAAGGTGGCAGAAATCAAGCCTGTACCCTGGCAAGCTGTTCGGCATCTTAATGGCAATCAGAGTGACACTGAACAGAAGGAGCAGTGGTACAATGCCCCCATACACACTAAAGTATCAGGACAAATCTAGAATTCTACCAGCTTTGCCCAATTTCCCTGATAGGATCCAGTCTCCCCTTCATTGGGTAGCTATAGAGAAAAGAGAGTAAAAAGAAAAGGAAGAAGTGAAGGAAAGATACCGTGTGGCCTTTTTCTCTTCCTCTCTTAGTCACTGAAGTATCGCACCACTCATTTTCCTATGCATGGGACCATGAGCACTTTAGCCTGCTCAAGGGGTGTTCCAGAGCCAGCCTTTAATCATTTGTTGATTTAATGACCATGGTCTATAATATCATTCTCAGCATTTGGTGATGATATTACTCAGAAAGATGGGTGTCTTTGTGTGGGAAGAGGACTTATAGACCAAGGCTAGGCTATTGTTCTTTTTCAGGCTGCACATATAAAATCTCTTTTCCAGTCTGTGGAAACAGCCACTAATACAAGCATCTGGTGCCATTTGTGAGCCTGCCTGTTTTGCCCCATGGTAGGTCACTGCCCTTCTGTAAAACTAGTCACCTCATTTCTGATTACAAACTATCAGGTTGGTCTGTCTGCCCCTGTCATTTCTCTGCTAATCATAAATATGATGTCCTGGTTCCAGGAACAGCATGCCAGGAGAAGCAGGAAGGCAGAAATCATGTGCTCTGACCACAGCAGTCGGTGCAGGGTCTTACATGTAGGTTCTCAAGAACACCTATGGGATGAATAAATGAATGTTCTTGAGAGTTGCATTTACTACTCCAAGGTGGAAGGATATAATGACAATATGGCTGAGAATTTCAAAGCATATTGCGATAATTAATAACCGTATCTACTTAGAGAGGTTGTTGAAGATCAAATGAACTAATGTATGTGAAAATGCTTTGTAAGACTTTAAAGCCCTGTACACATGTTAATTATTATCATTATATATAGGTATTGTTGATAACTAGTCTTTCTGAAAAGAACATACAATTTCTTTTTGAATGAAAATTTTTTATGGAAATGTCATAATATATAATATTTATGGTTTTAGGTATTCAACACAGTGATTCAACACTTATATAAGTTACTAAATTCTCACCACAGTAAGTGTAGTTACCATCTGTCAATGTACAAAGATTTTATAATATCCTTGACAATATTCCCTATGCTGGATTTTTGGCCATAAGATTTAGAGGCCACTTCATGACCCTCAATTGTGTGACCTTGGAAGTTGCTCAGAGTTGCTTCCTGAGATGTATTCTTCTCATCTGTAAAGTTAAGCTATTAATATTGTTATCTTTCCTTATATAGCTCAGCAGGTTGTTGTAAAGTGCTTGAAAATTATAAGTCACAATGTAGACATTGATTTTTTGTTTTTGTTTTTTTGGGGTGGTTAGTACACCATGATCCAGTGGAGAGAGTATCAATAGGACGCATTTTGTTATCTCAGAACTGACAATAAATTTGAAAATATACACTTCTTAGGAAGTGTATCCATTTGGGGCCAAGTTCACATAGGTATTGAAGCTGTGGACAACTCAAGAGTGGATGCTACAGCCTTGCTGCTAATGCAGAATATCCAGCCAGTCAGGCAGACAGAATTAAATCTGTGTATAATTCCTAATTGTAGTATCAGGAAACCACTCTCCCATCCAGCTCTTTCCATGGCTCCTAATGGATAGCAAAGTGGGAAATTTGCATTTGCTAGTGGGTTTAACAGTAACCACACTGGACAAAGAATAAGAATCTGGGTTTAAGACCCAATTGTTGTACTTTCTGGCTGTGTGATTGCAGAGAAGTCATTTATCATTGCTTAGCTGGAAAAAGAGAATAATAAAATCTATTCTGCAGGTCTGTTAGAAGGCTCAAATAAGTTTGTATATGTAATGCCATTTTGTAGGTTGCAAAGCACTAAACAAATACAAGCATTAGTATTCTTTTCAGATACTGAGGGGGATGTTACTGAGCAATACAATTTCCTTACATACGTAGCAAAAGCAGAGAGGAAAAAAGTAAAAGTCCTGGATAATCCACAAATTGGAATATCCAGCTTCTGAATTACACAGACTTCGCTAGGCCGGGCTCAGTGTAGAGCCCTGGTGGCAACTTCTGTGGTTGAAAACTTTTCAACCACAGAAAAAGCTAAAGGGGCTATTTTCTCAAAATCAGAGGTAAATGGGAGGAAAGCTAATCATTTCCAAGGACACCCCGGGTGACGGTGGAAAATAAGGCAAGCAGCTGTGTGCTGGTCCACAGAAAACGGGACTTGCAGGCCAGGAAGAGGATCTGTTGGGATCAGTAGGACAGGAGATTTCTGTATGATAGGGCAATGGAGCAGGCCAAAACCAGCTCCAGGGCTGCTGTGACCTGAATATGTCCAGGCCAGACTGCCCCTTCCAGACCCAGCCTGGGGGGAAGACACTATCACAGTTTAATCATGTTAAGCAAACATGGGCTGACCCTTAACAGTGAATGGTTTATCTTTGTGAGATGGAGCTTTAAGGTGCTCATGGGACAGGGATCTTTTGGCAGATAGCTCATCCCAGAACTAAATTACTACAGCATTACATAACTTTACATAACTTTAAATGCAAAACAAAATTTGGAGATAGTTGTCACTCCTACATTCATGCATGTATTCATTCATGTGTCTAGTGACAGTTACATAGTGGCAGAAGCCCCCAGGTGAACACAACACAGTCCTTTCCTTAAGTAGGGGAGTTAAATCCATGAACTGTGATTCAGTAGATGGAGAGAGGAGAAATGTGAAAACTGCACAGAGGTTCGGGGAGGGTGCTGTCTCACCTGACTGTGGAGATGAGGGTTCGCCTCATGCAGAGTGGAATTTGGGTCAGGGACTGAGGGTGACAGGATGTTTGCACCAGTGGGTACAGCATGAATTTTTGTCTAAAAGTGAATATTTGATTTATTGTCATTTATGGTTCTAATGGACTGTCTTTAAAGTGCGAACAGCTTTGTTGAGAATAGTGTTTGTGCATTACACTTCATTTGTGACTGTGTAGCTTCTACACAGCATTCTTTCTGTACTGTGTAGAAGCTTCTTTCCAGCTTCTCTTCCACAATTTCTGGTCTAACAAAACTCTTCCTCAGGCCTTCATCTGTCATTCTCATGTTCAGATCATATGCCTTTTTTTCCTGGGAAGAAAAGGACTCAACCTCTCTCTAACTCCTGTTTATAAACATGAAATTGTTGTTTCTCTATATAAAAAATGGTCATATATTGACAATTTTATATGGTTCAACCTAAAGCATTCTCTTCTGCTAACTTGGCATTCACATGGCTACACTTTATAGTGCTTCCCATTAGTAGAGTTCAAATGAGCTGGTTCTGTCTTGGTTTTCTCTCTGCCAAACCCCCTGAGAGTAACAAAGGTACTGTCTTAACTTCTCTGTCTCCCTAGCTCCTAGCACACTGTACATGGTAGGCATCCAGTATTTGTTTAATGAATAAATAAATGCTTTGCTCCGGGATTTGAACACTGAATGGACTTTAATGTAATTGTGGGGCTGGGTGAATATTTCTGGGTTCACTTTCTCAGCTGTAAAAGCCCAGTTGTGGAGTACACGAGGTCAGCGGTTCCCAAACCTGCCTGTTTACCACAGTCGCCTTTGGAGAGCATTAAAAATACACTCCTGGCCAATTGGAATCACAGCAGGGAAAAGAGACCCAGAAATCTGTAGGTATCTTTGCCTCCCAAGATGACTGGTAGGTAGTGACTGAAACAGCTGTCAACCTGCTCTTGGGAACCCCCAGATTCCATGAAGTCACAGGGAAAGGACTGCATCTGTCTTGCTTACTGCAGGTTCCCAGAGCATGTCCCAGTATCTAGCATGTGGCCAACAGCAGTGAACAGTGTTGAATGCATGCTGAAGGGCGTTTCCATTTCTGAGGAGCATCTAAAGCTGCTAAGGCCTATTAGATTAACTGTCTAAGGTTGCCTTGGGCTCCCAAACTTCAGATGCTTGTGTATCTGTGATAATGTATAACAAGCCATGTGTCCTTGGGCAGTTTAACCTCTCTGAGCATCAATTCTTCTGTGAAATGAGGACATGGGTAAATGACCACAAGGGTCCTATCAGATTTGATCTTGTTTTTTCCATAATGACTCCTTTATTTATTGTGTGACTTTGGGCAAGTGGCTTACTTGTTAAAGTGTTCTCTTCCCTGCTTGCCACTGGATTGTAAACCCCATGAGGGCGGGGACCTTGCATATCCCACTGCATCTGTCTGCAGGACTCAGTTTGGCTTATAGTAGTCACTCAATACATTGTTCTTTGGATGAATGATAGAGCCATTTTTAAAAAAAGCACCTAGAAGGTAGAAGCTAGTTTAGTTAATTACAATTTATTTTTCTCTTTTACTTAATCTTTAAAAAAAATTTTTTTTGTTAAGGTATTATTGATACACACTCTTATAAAGGTTTCACATGAAAAAACAATGTGGTTATTACAAATCCCCACCCATACCCTAATGTAGACACTGTCCATCAGTGTAGTAAGATGCCACAGATTCACTACCTGCCTTCTCTGTGCTACACTGTTTTCCCTGTGACTCTCTACACCATGTGTACTAGCATAATGCCCCTCAATTCCCTTCTCCCTCCCTCCCCACCTGCCCTCTCACACCCCTCCCCTTTGGTAACCACTAGTTCATTCTTGGAGTCTGTGAGTCTGCTGCTACTTTGTTCCTTCAGTTTTGCTTCGTTGTTATACTCCACAAATAAGGGAAATCATTTGGCACTTGTCTTTCTCCACCTGGCTTATTTCACTGAGCATAATGTCGTCCAGCTCCATCCACGTTGTTGCAAATGGTAGGATTTGTTTCTTTCTTATGTTTGAATAGTATTCCATTGTGTATATGTACCACATCTTCTTTATCCATTCATCTACTGATGGACACTTAGGTTGCTTCCATTTCTTGGCTATTGTAAAAAGTGCTGCGATAAACATAGGGGTGCATATGTCTTTTTGAATCTGAGAAGTTGTATTTTTTGGGTAAATTCCAAGGAGTGGGATTCCTGGGTCAAATGGTATTTCTCTTTTTAATTTTTTGAGGAACCTCCATATTGCTTTCCACAATGGTTGAACTAGTTTACATTCCCACCAGAGTGTAGGAGGGTTCCCCTTTCTCCGCATCCTCACCAGCATTTGTTGTTCTTAGTCTTTTCGATGCTGGCTATCCTAATTGGTGTGAGGTGATATCTCATTGTAGTTTTAATTTGCATTTCCCTGATGATTAATGATGTGGAGCATCTTTTCATGTGTCTGTTGGTCATCTGAATTTCTTCTTTGGAGAACTGTTTCTTCATATCCTCTGCCCATTTTTTAATCAGGTTATTTGCTCTTTGGGTGTTGAGATGTTTGTCAGATATGTCATTTACAAATATATTCTCCCATACCATAGGATGCCTTTTTGTTCTATTGATGGTGTCCTTTGCCCTACAGAAACTTTTTAGTTTGATCTAGTCCCATTTTTGCTTTTGTTTGCCCTGCTCAAGGAGGTGCGTTCAGGAAGAAGTTGCTCATGCTTATATTCAGAAGATTTTTGCCTATGTTTTCTTCTAAGAGTTTCATGGTTTCATGACTTACATTCAGGTCTTTGATCCATTTTGAGTTTACTTTTGTGTATGGGGTTAAACAATAATCCAGTTTCATTCTCTTGCATGTAGCTTTCCAGTCTTGCCAACACCAGCTGCTGAAGAGGCTGTCATTTCCCCATTGTATGTCCATGGCTCCTTTATCATATATTAATTGACCATATATAGTTGGGTTTATATCAGGGCTCTCTAGTCTGTTCCACTGGTCTATGGGCCTGTTCTTGTGACAGTACCAAATTGTCTTGATTACTGTGGCTTTGTAGTAGAGCTTGAAGTTGGGGAGCATAATCCCCCCAGCTTTATTCTTCCTATTCAGGGTCTTTTGTGGTTCCATATGAATTTTAGAATGATTTTCTCTAGTCTGTTGAAGAATGCTATTGGTATTTTGATAGGAATTGCATTGAATCTGTAGATTGCTTTAGGTAGTATAGTTAATTACAAATTTTATAATTCAGCTTGAACTCACTACACTACTGGTGAGAGTATAAAGTCATATAAACCACTTTTCTTTCCTTTTTTTTAATAACAAATTTTTAAAGATATAATTAAAATTGTACAATCTATCCTTTAAAAGTGTATAATTCAGTGGTTTTTAGTATATTTACAGAACTGTGCAACCATTACCACTGTCTAATTATAGAACATTCTCACCACCCCTGACCCCCACCAACAAAACCCCCATACTTACTAGCAGTCACTTCCAATTCCCTCCTCTTCCTAGCCTCTGGAAACTACTAATCTACCTTCTGTCTTTATGGATTTGCCTATTCTGGACACATCATGTAAATGGAAATATAATATTTGCCTTTTTGAGTCTGGCTTCTTTCATTTATCATACTGTTTTCAAGGTTCGCTCATGCTATAGCATGTGCCAGTACTTCATTCCTTTCTATGGTAAATAATAGTCCATTGTATGGATACACTACCTTTAATTTATGCATTCATCAATTGATAGACATTTTTCTCTATTACGAGCAATGCTACTATGAACATTTGTGTACAAGTTTTTGCATGGACATGAGTTTTCAATTCTCTTAGGTATATGCCTAGGAGTGGTTTAACCGTAACTCTGTTGACTTTCTGATAAACTGTCAAATTGTTTTCCAAAGTGACTGCTCCATGTTATAACCTCATCAGCAATATATGAGGGTTTCAATTTCTCTATATCCTCTCCAACATTTTTCATTGCCGGCCTTTTCTTATTTTCACCATCCCAGTGGATGAGAAGTAATATCTCATTGTGGTATGTTGATTTGCATTTCTATATCTACTAATTATGTTGAACATCCTTTCATGTGCTTATTGGCCATTTGTATATATTCTTTGGAGAAATGTTATTCAAATTCTTTGCTCATTTTTTCTCCAATATTTAAAAATCTTTATTTGGCACCATCGCATGTTGTTTATCTGGATCTGGAGGCTTGACTTCACTTAAGACAACTCAGTGCTCTCTGACAGTCTTTTCTCCCAATATGAGCTTTAATTGTTCACTTTCAAAATACTTATTTTCCCATATTTTCCAGGCTGCACTCTTTGATGGAGCAGCAAGGAATAAAATATTCTGCTACTTTCTACCATCTGTTAAACATTAGTAAATCTTCACAAACCAGTCCTTTATTCTTCTCTGCTCTGTTTCTTAAACTTTAGCTCATTCTCAATTTCCTCTTTCCCCTTTGGCCCTCTTCTAAATTGGATTATTTGTCTTTTCATTGTTTAGTTGTATGAGGTTTTTATATATTCTAGACACTAGTCCCATATCAGATATATGACTTGCAAATATCTCCCATTCTATGGGTTGCCTTTCTACTTTCTTGGCGGTGTCCTCTGAACCACAAAAGTACCAGATTTTGATGAAGTCCTATTTATTTATTTATTTTTTGTTTGTGTTTTGTTTCTAAGAAACTCTTGCTTTCTCTGAGGTCACAAAGATTTGCTCCTATGTTTTCTTCTAAAAAATTTTAAAGCTTTAACTCCTACATTTAGGTCTATGATCCATTTTTTAAAAAGTATGTTTAAATAAAGTATATAATGATATACAATCTTATATTGGTTTCAAATGTACAACACAGTGGCTCAAGCCATATTATTAAATCCTCACCCCCACCAGTGCAGTTATTATCTATCAATGAAGAAAGATGTTACATAATCATTGACTACATTCTCCATGCTCTACTACCATCCCCATGACCAACTTTTATTGTGATTGGGAATTATTGTGCCTCTGTAGTCCCCTCCCTCTCCCCTCATTAACACCCAGCCCTTTCCCTTAGTAACCACTTATCACTTCTCAGCTTCTGCGTCTACTTCTCTTTTGTTCCTTCTGTTTTGCTTTGTTTTTATATTCCACAAATAAGTGAAATATGGTATTTGTCTTTCTCTGACTGGCTTATTTCACTGAGCAAAATACCCTCTAGATCCATCCATGTTGTTGCAAAAGGCAGGATTTCTTTTGTTTTTATGGCTCAATAATATTCCATTATGTGTATGTACACCTCTTCTTTATCCATCATCTATTGATGAACACTTAGATTGTTATATCTTGGCTATTGCAAACAGTCCAGTGATAAACATAAGGGTGCATTATGTCTTTTCAAATCAGGGATTTTGTTTTCTTCAGGTAAATTCCTAGGAGTGGAATTACTGGGTTTAATTGTATTTTTATTTTTGTTTTTTTGTGGAACCTCCCTACTGCTTTCCACAGTGGTTGCAACAATTTACATTCCCACCAAAAGTGTAGGAGGATTCCTATTTCTCCGCATCCTCGTCAACATTTGTTATTTCTTCTCATCAACATTTGTTATTTCTTCTCTTTTGGATAGTGGCCATCCTAATTGGTGTGAGGTGATATCTCATTGTGGTTTTGATTTGCATTTCCCTGATGATTAGTGATGTGGAGCATCTTTTCATGTGTGTGTTGGCCATTTGTATTTCATCTTTGGAGAAATATCTGTTCAAGTCCTCTGCCCATTTTTTAATCGGGTTATTTGTTTTTTTGGGTGTTGAGGCATATTAGTTCTTTTTATATTTTGGATGTTAACGCCTTATCAGATGAGTCTTTCATAAATATATTCTCCCATATTGTAGGATGCCTTTTTCTGCCAATGGTGTTCTTTACCTTTTAGTTTGATGTAGTCCCACTTGTTCATTTTGGATTTTGATTTCCTTGCCCAAGGAGATGTGTCCAGGAAAAATTGCTAATACTTTTTTTAAGAAAAATAGAACATTTTGCCTGTTTTCTTCTATGAGTTTTATGGTTTTATGACTTACATTCAGGTCTTTGATCCATTTTGAGTTTACTTTTGCATATGGAGTTAGACAATAATCCAGTTTCATTCTCTTACATGTAGCTGTCTACTTTTCCCAACACCAGTTGTTGAGGAGGCTGTCCTTTCCCCATTGTATATTCATGGCTCCTTTATCATATGTTAATTGGCCATATATGCATGGGTTTATATCTGGGCTCTCTATTCTGTTCCATTGATCCATGGGTCTGTTCTTGTGACAGTACCAAAAACTGTTTTGATTAGCTTTGTAGTAGAGCTTAGTCAGGGAACGTAATCCCCCCAGCTTTGTTCTTCTTTCTCAGGATTGCTTTGGCTCTTTGGGGTCTTTTGTGGTTCCATATGAATTTTGGAACTATTTGTTCTAGTTCATTGAAAAATGCTGTTTGCATTTTGATAGGGATTGCATTGAATCTCTAGATTGCTTTGGGCAGAATGGCCATTTTGATAATATTAATTCTTCCTATTGATGAGCACAGGATGTATTTCCATTCATTGGTGTCTTCTTTAATTTCTTTCATGAGTGTCTTATAGTTTTCAAGTGTACAGGTCTTTCACCTCCTTCATTAAGTTTATTCCTAGGTATTTTATCTTTTTGATGCAATTGTAAATGGAGTTGTTCTCCTGGTTTCTCTTTCTGCTAGTTCATTGTTAGTAAATAAGAGTGCAACAGATTTCTGTTTATTAATTTTGTATCCTTCAACTTTATTGAATTCAGTTTTTAGTTCTAATAGTTTTTTGGTGGAGTCTTTAGGGTTTTCTATGTATAGATCATGCCATCTGCAAATACTGAGAGTTTAACTTTGTCCTTACCAGTTGGATGCCTTTTATCTCTTTGTGTTGATTGCTGTGACTAGGACCTCCTGTACAATGTTGTATAATAGTAGTGAGAATGGACATCCTTGTATTATTCCTGATCTTAAGAGGAAAAGCTTTTAGCTTTTTGCTATTTAGTATGATGTTGGCTCTGGGTTTGTCACATATGGCCTTTATTATTTTGAGGTACTTGCCCTCTATACTCATTTTGTTGAGGGTTTTTGTCATGAATGGATGTTGAATTTTGTCAAATGCTTTTTCAGAATCTATTAAGATGAGTCTATGATCCATTTTTAATTAATATTTCTATATGGTGGGAGAGCCACTTTAAAAACATCTTCTATAGTGAAATTTAGCACACATATAGAAAAATACACAAAATAAAAATGTAGAGCTAAATAGATTATCATTAGAACTCTAACCCTAAAAACCCTCTACCAACATCCAGGTGAGGGAATAGAATACTGTCCTCATTCCAGAAGGCCCCTTTGGGTTACTTCCCAATCAATATGAAATATCTGCCACCTTTCAAGGTAATCCCTTGTTTGATTTTCTTAGTTTTACTACCTCAACATGCATCCCCAACAATATAATTTCACTTCACCAGTTTTTGAGGCTTGTATCAGTGAAATTGTCAATGAATTCAATCAACTGTCTTCTTTTATTCAACATTAGTTTTTTGATATTCATTTAGGTTTTGCAAGTAGCTGTGGCTCATTCATATTTATTGCTGTATGGGATTACTTTGCATGAACATACCAGGATATTCTATCACTTAATGGTCATTTGAATTGTTTACAATTTGGAGCTTTTATAGATAGTGCTGCCATGAACATTCTTTTGTTTGTCTCTTGGTGTACTGTGAATGCACATCTATTTGGTATTTACCTTGGAGTGGAATTGTCAGACATGTTTATGAAAACGACAAACTGTTTTCCAAAGTGATTATATCAGTTTAAGCTCTCACCAGCTGTAAATAAGACTTCTTGTTCAACCCCCCACCCACATCCCCACTCCCACACTTTTTATTGTCAGTCTCTTTGATTATAGCCATCCTGGAAGGTGATTAGTGGTACCTCATTATGGTTTCAATTTGCTTTTCTCTGCTGGCAATGAGGTTGAGCACCTTTTCTATGTTTATTGGTCACTGTGTATATTTTTGGTGGATTGCCTTTCTGGTCTTTTGCCCACTAAAAAAAATTTATTTTCTGTCTTTTTATTTAATATATAATTTCTAGGAATTTTAAAACTATATTCCAGATGTGAGCCCTTTGTCAATATTGTATTGCAAATACCTCCTTACATTTTGTGGCTTTTTTCAATCTGTTAATGTTGGCTTTTCAATGAACAGAAATTCTTATTTATCATACAGTCTAACATAATCCTTTTTCTTTATAATTGGAGATTTTATGTCCAATTTAGGAAATTTTCTCCTATCTTGAGGTTGTACAGATATTGTTTTATATCTTCTTAGAGATTTTATTACTGCCTTTTACATTTAGATCTACAGTCCAACTAGATCTTTGTGTTTGATGTGGGTAGGGATTAAGTCTAATTTTTTAAAGTAATGATATCCAGTCATCTCAGTACAACTTATTCCTTTTCAACTGTCCAGAAGTGCCTATATTGTTAGTCATGTGTTCTTTAACCTTTGGTCTCCATCTGAGGTCTTTTATCTCTTGCATTGATCTCTTTGTCCCTTGTTACATTTCAATATAAGTCTGGAAAACAACTTGTGAAGTTCCACTGGGGTGGAGGGGAAGCACTGGAATTTTTATTGAGATGGTCCTAAATCTACAGATCAGTTTAGAAGGACTTTACAACTTCACAACATTAGTCGTATATGGGCATGGCATGTTCTTCTATTTATTTAGATCATCTTTGATTTCTCTCAAAAAATGTTTTAAAGTTCTCTGTGTAGAGGTTTTATTGAATTTTTTCTTAGGCATTAGATATTTTATGGCTTTTATATTATTTTAATTAGTATTTAAAACATTTCATCTTGTAATTCTTTTTTTTTCTTGGCATATGAAAACAATTGCTTGTTGGATGTTAACCTAATTCTACTTATTTTGCTAAACTTGCTTATTAATTCTAATTTTTATATATTGCAAAATGTCCTGTGAAAACAGTGATGTTTTTATATCTTCCTTTCTAAAACCTATGTATATGCTTTTGAGAGATAGACAGTTTTTATTGGGCTCAGGTCAGGAGTCTATGTGTACTGTTTACTTCTTGATTTTCTTCCCTGTGTTCTTCTTGGCCTATTTGAGCTACTTCTTCTTGTAGTGAATCTTGGCCTCATCCTACCTCTTCTTCTCCAGGGTGGTTGTCACCACTTGGTACTTCCAGCCAACCTAGTAAGTCAGGTGCATCAGGTAGACAAACTTATGTGTAGGCTTCATACACACAAAATGGAGCAGAAATGATGATCTGCTTTTTCTTTTCTAATACCCTGAGCTGCTCTAAAGTGGCCTGACCATGCTAGATCTTTTAGGATATCACATATTGCACAGTCTACCTGAAGATACGCTTAGGGGACTCAGAAGTGGTAGGGACCATGGGATGGGTTGTTATCTATGTGTTTATGGAAAAAGGTCAAGGCCTGGTATGTCCATTTAATTCTGTAGAAGTTGTGAGAAATGTTAATGTCCTTACAGTGCATTACCACCATTTTCTAACCCAGCAGTACCTGCTTGGCTAGTCTGGCCTTCAGGTGGCCCTGGAGACGGTTTCAATCATTGATTACTAGTATCTGTCCATCTGCCAACTTTGGCAGCTGCTTTGGAAAATTAATCCCTATACTTTAAAATTCTTTTTCTTATCTTATTGCATTAGATGGTACCCTAGTACAGTATTGAAAAAGAGTAGTGAGAACAGACATCCTTGTTCCAATCTTCGAGGAAAAGCTTTCAACATTTTGCTATTATAGAAGATGTTTCCTATAGGGTTTTTAGAAATGTCCTTTACTGAAAAAAGAAATTCCCTTCTATTCATAGTTTGCTAAGAAATTTTCTTCATAAAAAATTATGGAATTTTATAACAGCCTTTGTCTTACTGTATTAAAATTAATGATTTTTCTCCTTTACTCTGTTAATATGGTGAATTACATTGGTGATTTTTCACAGGTCAAATTATCCAACTTGTTCATGATCTTGCTATATCCTGGTGAATGTGTTTGCTATTATTTGTTTAACAGACTTTCTTTTTTAGAGCAGTTTTTTTTTATAGCAGAACTGAGGAAATACAGAGATTTCCCATATATGCCTTGTATCTACACATGTATAGCCTTGTCCATTATTAACATCCTTTGCTAGAGTGGTTTATTTGTTAAAATTGATGAACCTCCATTGACACATTATTCCCCAGATTTGATTGCTTACATTAGAATTCATTCTGGGTGTTGTATATTCTGTGGGTTTGAATAATTTTATGACATGTATCTGCCATTATAGTATATAGAGTAGATTTAGTGCCCTAGAAATCCTCTGTGCTCTGTCTATTCTTCTGCCTCTCTCCACTAACCTATGGCAACCACTGATCTTTTTATTCTCTTTATAGTTTTGCCTTTTTCAGAATGTCCTGCAGTTGAACTTACAGAGTATGTAGCCTTTCAGAGTAGCCTCTTTCACTTAAAAATACCATTTTAAGGTTCTTCCATGGGTTTTCATGGGTTGATAGCTCATTTCTTTTAAGTGTTTAATAATATTCCATGGTGTGGATATACCACAGTTTATTTATGCATTCACCTATTAAGGACATCTTGGTTGCTTCAAAGTTTTGTCAATAATGAATAAAGGTACTATAAATGTGTGTGTAGGTTTTTGTATGGCCATGGGTTTTTAAATCCTTCTAGTAATTACCAAAAAGCATGATTGCTGGATCATATGTTAGGAGTATGTTTAGTTTTGCAGGAAGCCACTGAACTGTCTTCTAAGGTAGCTGTACTATTTTTCATTCCCACTAGCAATGGCTGAGAGTTCTTGTTGCTCTACGTTCTTGCCAACATTTGGTGTTGTCAGTGTTATGGAATTTTAAATCCCATTGTATTCTTCATTCAACATTCATGTACCTACATATTTTCTCTTTTTCTTCATTTCTTTATGCCTCTCTGAACTTAACACTGGGGAATAATTTGCTTTTTGCTTGAAGAATATACCCTTTAGTATGGGTTGACTGCTAAATACTTTTCACATTTCTTTTTCTTTCTCCTTTTTTTGGGGAATGTCTTTACTTTTCTTTCTTTATTGAGGCTATTTTTTGGCCTTAGGAGTGTGCTTTGCCAAGTGGGGAAAGCTTGAACTATCAGTGAGTTAACAACCCAGAAGCAATCCTCAACTAGAGAGGGAGGGAGTTGATGGATAAATACCTCACCCTTCAGTGGGATAATTCTGAGGTGTGTCCCTACACAGTCTCTCAGATGGTCCCCAGCAGGCCTGAATTCCAGTTGCCCACAGTGGTGTAACACTCATCAGCTCATTTTTTAATGGGTTTTCTTTCTTCCCTGTCTCATTTCTCCATCCCTATACAGTACTTCCTGTAATCATCATTTATTTATTGCTACATCCTTGTTTTGATGTGTTTTTGGGGAAACCAAATCTAAGACATGGCCTGTTTCAGGAGTGCAGTCCTTCAGGGCTCAGCACAAAGATTCACTCACCACTGCCTCGGGGGACCTCAGACACCAGTCTGTTGTCTTAGCCCTGAATGCTTGTCAGAAGAACTGTTCAGCCTCTTGGCTTCTCACTGTGTCTTTCTGGAATTGGAATTCATCCCAGGGGAAAAAGTGACTCCAAACACAGGACTCACTTCCTTGGGTTTTGTTCATCCCTTGGATCCTAGTTTGGTAATTTATCATTATTTTGTTAACTCTCTTGTGCCTTTGATCAGATTTAAAGAAGTATTTTGGCTAACTTTTCTAGTTGCCCTTAAAGGGAGAATTAGTCTCAATTATTAAAAAAGAAGCTTCCCCAGTCCCCTTTTCTGGGCTTGTAATGCACTTTGACTCTTAAAAGAGCTTCTGCTTGAACCCTGCTTAACTTCATTCCCTACCTATATTCCTTCCTTACCCATCCATGCAATGAGCTTGCACAACTCCATGCCTTTATTCCTGTTTTTCCCTATTCAAAGTGTGGCCCACCAAAGTGTTGGCACCCTGGTAGAGGAAAATCCTCCCTAATATGTCTCACTGGGACAAGATGGTTGTCAAACAGCAGTTTGAGTGGGCTGCTTAGAGTGCAGAGACTGGCCAGGAGAGAAGTCTCAGAAAGTCCTAGGGAACTAGGAGTGGGTAAATTGAGTTGGAAGCAGGGTAGAAGCACAATAAAAAAGATGAAGATAGATTAAGAAGAGAGTAATGAATTAAAGTATGGATGTGGTGTGGAGTTTGTTCAGGGGGAAATCTAAAATGACTAGGTTTAAGCTAGACATACTATTTTCCCAGAACATTCTTGAAAGTTCAGCTTAAATGACTTTTCTTAAATCTCTTAGCTGGCCTCAGTTCCTCCTTTAACTTCCATTTATTATGGAATAATAAGCACTCCTACTACATTTATCACATTTTTCCTATTGGCTCTGAATAGCCTTCTAAATTAACTAGATGGCAGCTTGGTATAATGGCATATATCATCTTATTTAGACCTCATGTCAACTCTATGTAGATCTATTACTATCGAGTATTTTACAAATGAGAAAAAGGTCACTATGCTAGGTCTAATAATTTAATCAAGGTCACATAGTTAAGTAGCAGAAACAGGACACAAATCCAGGTCTGTCTAGCTCTAAAACTAGCAGTGTCCATTGGTCTAGTGGCTTCAGCATGGCTTGCATGGACTTCTAATCTGGGCTGCTTTTGGAGCTGGTGACCTACAAAAGTGTTCTATTATCTGTCTCAAAGGGGACCTACTTTATCCTGACTTATAAATTTTCACGTATTATGCGCAAAAGAACTTTCTGAGCAAAAGTGTGTGTGTATGTGATGTGTTAACGGAAAAAAAGTGGTATTTAACATTAAGAACGTTTCCCAGAACCCCAGATTTAACGAACATCCACAGAGACTAAAGAAGCTTAATGTTTTCATTTTTTGCCTTGAAAGAGGTACTCGATTTTTTGATGGGGACCATAGAAGCCTTTTGAGAAGAACGCTATAAACTGATTACCTAGAAAAAAAGCAGGTAGATCCAATAATTTGCCGTTATGATCCCAATGATCTTAAGGTGAAGAACACCTTTGTAGCATGTATCATCTCTCACTTAAACGTAGTTAAAAAATTTTAAATTAGGATATTAGTGTAAATTTTCACGTTCTGTCTGTGCATTTATGTGATGGTGATGTTGGGTAAACTGGGGAAGACTAGGGGGATAAAAGAAGTTGCTGTGAAGTCAGCGCTATGATCTACGATAGGACCTTCTGGAAAGGTCTTTACATAACTACCTTACCTCCAATCAAAGGCTGTGCACTCCTTGCCCCTTGGCTGATTTTACACTTCCACTTTAAATGTAACTGCGGATGAAAGACAAGAAACAACAGAAAATCCCTAAGAGCCCGCAAAATAATTAGGGCTGCCCTAGGGAAATCAGAGCCAGAGATCGCAGGAACCCCTTTTCGCTCCCACCTCCCCGGAGACACACTTATCCTTCCTCCCAGACTCACACCGCCAAGGCTGACCCGCCCCTCCGCCGCCTCCTTCCCTAACACGTGCTCTCCGGAACACTCACTCTGGAGATGTCCCATCCCCCGAGGGGGCTGGGCTCGGGGGCCGAATGGACCAATCCACACGCGCCTTACAGCGTCGTGGCCCGACAACGTTGAGCCGTCCAATCGAAAAGGCCTTGCCGCCCGTTTCCCGGAGCCCCGCCCCCTCGCTGCCGTGCCCCCGCCCGCCGGTCTCCTCCCTCCTCCTCCTCCTTCTCCCCCCGTTTGCCCCTCCCCCGCCGCTCGGGAGCGGAGCTTGCGAGACGGAGAAACTGGGGCAGAAGTGAAGATGGCGGCGGCGGCGCTGGTGGCGGCGGCGGCTTCTCGCCAGTGACGCGCGGTGCGGGCTCATCTCCCTCCCCACCTCCCTAGTCCGGATCCCGTCCGCCGCCGGGACCACTCCGTCCCCTTATTCCGCAGCACTCCCCACTCCTTCCACCCCAGTCGCCCCATTCCCGACGCCCGGCCGCCGCTGGCGGCGGCGCGCCCCGGGTCCCGGCCGCTGGCCTCGCACTTCGTGCTGTCGCCGGCGGAGCGGGTGGCGTGTTGATCCGCCCTCCTGCCCGGATCGCCGGGCGGCAGATAGACGCCCGGCCGGGAGGCGGCGGCGGCCCTTGCGTATTTGCTTCCCTCCATTTGGGGACTGGGAGGCGGCGGCGGCTGTGGGTTTTGGGGAGGGGAAGGGGATTTTGGGGGGGGTGGGCGAGAGCGGGAGGGGGCCGTCCTCGGGAGGAGGACGAGAAGGAAGCACCATGACGTCCATCCATTTCGTGGTTCACCCGCTGCCGGGCACCGAGGACCAGCTCAATGACAGGTAATAGGGCCGGCGGCGGGCGGACGGGGGGAGGGGCGCCTCCCCGCCCTCCCCTCCCCCATGGGGCCGCGCCGGGGCGGGCGCGCGTGTTTACGCGCCTGCGGCTGGCAGGGGGGTCCTCACTGCCCCCGGCTAGGCCCCTTCCGGGGCAAACTTCTGGTCCCAGGGCCCCAGGGGCCCGGGTTTGCGGGGGTTGGGCGGTGTAGACGGGGCCCGCGGTGTAGACGGGAAAGCGCGTTGCAACATCTCCCCGAACCCCTTCGAGAAGCCGCGTTGAACTCCGCGGAGATAGGCCGCGGTGGGGGTGGGGGTCTCGCTACCGGGGGGCGGGTTGTAATAACCGCCGGGCCCAGGCCCGAGGAATCCATATTAGTCAAAGTTGAATTGAGACAGACAATGCGGATGGGGGATGGTGGAGGTAAAAAGAGAGGGAAGAGGAGAAGCGGGGCTAGAGCCCCGGGCTAGGCTGGGCTCGCCTCGGGCTCCGGGAGCTGTGTGCGGTGTGGTGGTCTGGTCCTGCCAACCTTGGCGATCCCTTGGGAGGGGAAAGCTGTTTCCCGGCAGATCGGGGTGGGGGAAGGAGGGAGGAAGCGCCATGATTATTGTTATTATTATTAAATTTGAGCCTCTGCAGTGAGGTTTGCCTGCCCGGGAGGGGATGAATTCAGGCGGGGGTGGGGAAGTGGATTGGATTCCTTTCTCTCTCCTCCCAAAACGGAGCTGGCAGCTCCTGCTCCTATCCCCTATGGTGCGAGCTTTTTGTTTCCTTTTTTATTCTAATGATAGTGTTTCCTGAGTTGTAATTTGACAGCTGAAAACCCTGCGTGTAGTCAAAGGAAAACTCTTACGTATGCAGTTCGCAATGCTGCTTCTCTTAACACGCTGTAAATTTCTGGAATGGGTTTGCTATGGGCGGAGGAGGAGATTTTTTTCTTTCTTTTATAGGAAGCTGTTTTGGCGGAGGATTCCTACCTACCTTTCCCTCCTTCACCGTTCCCTGCCAGTTTAGGATATTGAATTGCAGGGCTGCATGCTCTCTGGGAACTGAGATAAAGCAGAAAAAGTTTCCTCACTGTTGCAAAACAGACTCCGAAGAGATTGAAGGAGGCCTCCATTAAAGCAAGTCTTAGAATCTAGGACTCAGATCTAATGATGGGCTGAATGTTTACAGGGTCAGAAAGTGGGACATTTTAAGTCTCTCTCTTCCCCAATACTTTTGGGGCTGTTTGTTTCTTTTGAGTACGGAAGGCCATTTGGACCCAAGTTTAGAAGTTACATGTAATTTTTGCTAAGTGGCCGGGTGACATAAATTGCATGACGCCCTGTTTGTCATGCGCTTCCCGGAGGGAGGAAGAGGCCTAACTTGCTGCTAAGGTATTGGCCTCCGTCCGTCTCCGAGTAGCTACCAGCTCAGGTGGAGCGCAGAGTTTCTGAATCTGAAAGCTGGGGGCTTAGTTTCTGGCATTGGGTTCGGATTTATCTAATCTTTGCTGTAGCCGTATTTAACATGTTTGTGAAACTTTTGGAATACTTTTTGAAAATACCATTTGAAGTTGTCATATAGTTCCTTTAAATACTGAAATCAGTTTTGTCATTTAACATTTTGTTTTGTGATCCTTACTCAGACCTTATTCTTATTACAGATAGATTTTTTTTCTAAGGCTTAAATGGAAGATTTTTTTGTGAATTTTAGAACTAGGCTACTGGTGAAGATAACTGCTGTCACAGATGGAACCAAGTTGGTAGTGCTTGTAGTGTAATTTGCCTTGTAACTTAGAAAATTGCATCAGGGAGGAGAGAAATAGGGCATGTTTTCTATAGTAGTCCTATTTTATATATACCAAGAATTCTGACGAACTTACTCAGTTAGTTGACTATGTGGCTCCAGAGCCAGCCTATTTTGCACTTGTGTTGTGCGCTTGGATTTATTTTTGAGCCAGCCTTTTGCTTCAGCTAGCCTGAGAAATTTACAAGTAGTGTATCTTTTTTAAAGCTACATTTTCTTCTTTCCTAGTTTAAACAAATAATGAA
Source organism: Manis javanica (assembly GCF_040802235.1). Classification (NCBI taxonomy): domain Eukaryota; kingdom Metazoa; phylum Chordata; class Mammalia; order Pholidota; family Manidae; genus Manis; species Manis javanica. The sequence continues at coordinate 186,666,773 of NC_133157.1, read as the reverse complement.
CTTTGTTTTATTCCTGTGGTGTCAGTGAGCAATATTAAGAATAAATCATTTTGAGTTTTCATTTCATGAAATAAAAGTGGATTGATTCAGATCATTTAAAAAAATGTGCTGTTCAGGATGTTTGGAAAAATAGAGTGCTGTACGTAAAATTTTAGGGACCTATGGTTGAGTAGCACCAAAAATACCTGATCTGTGGAGATTTGTGAAGGCAGTGTTTGGGACAGTCACACACCCTTAAGTTTTGAAGTAGTTGACTTGTGGTAGAGCTGTTTTGTGTGTCTCCTTCCAAAGGAAAGGTCCTCCTTGCATACCTAATTGCAGAGTAATAGGATCCATATATTACAGCATTGCTTGAGAAAAATCAACACTGGTGGTCTGGAGCCTTTTAACTAACTGGGACACGAAGCCCAGAATATTTTCATCATCAGATAAAAACTTTACCCAGGTTTAGTGAGTTTGGTAAATAGAAAGGAGTATGCCACGATAGCTTGATTTTTATGAGAAGTGTGTCTGTGATAGTCACAAATGTGATAAATGATAGGTTTGGATGAGAAAGGGTATAAATAAGTAGATTTTATTCTTTACATGAAAAGCAGTCAGATAGGACATGCAATATGGTACTGCAAATAAATTGCTCAGTTAAAGAAAACTTAGAGGACTCAAAACATCAGTATTTTCTTCTCCAAATAAGTTTTCTTTCTTTAAATAGCCACGTCCTGTTAAAAGTCAGATATTTTGTTCAGTGTAATAGTTTGACATCTTAAACCTCTAAAATGTACTCAGTGTGAAGAAAAAAAGTTGTATCTGTTCTTTGTGTTTTTAAACTTGCCAATTCTCTGATAGTCTTTGGTTAAACTCTTTAGTTTATTGGCCTTGGCCCAAACCAAATAACCAAATGCAGTTTATGTTTATAGGTGGGGATGCCTAGGGAAGAGAAGGGGAATTCACAGCCTACTATGTTGGATGTGGCTTCTTGGAGTGATGACAGTCCCTAGGGTTGAGAGGCTGGCCCTTTGCCACTCAGTACAGTTCATTGTATTGAACTGAAACCATTCCTTGCCCAGATACTTCTGTGCATTTTGATTTTCTTTCTAGCGAATTTCTTGAGCTAGTGCTACTTTCCTGCTTAAAACATTGTCTCAGAGAAATAGTAAAAGGATACCAAGAACATGGTTCTGCATTGTTGAGGTTGAAGGGAGAGCTGGAAAGTGCCTAAGAAGCCAGTGGAGACCAGTCTTTTCACTAATGAGCAGAAAAAAATAGGCCCAGAGACCTGCGGAATTTATCCATCCGTACCCAGTGATGAGGTCCACAGATGGGTCTTCTGCATTTTTTTAAAAGTCTAGAGCTCTTTTCCTCTATTCCACATGTCCTATGTTCTGGGATATTTCTGATTTCTGAGGCATCCCAGCCCTAGATCAGCCATCTATTACAGAGTTTATTTCTCCTTCCACTCAACTCCTCCCTCCAGGACCTCTTAACCCTTTCCTAGTACAGTTTAGGAGAGGCCTTTTTAAGGTGTAGGGTATGGAATGATTTGTTGTCTCTATCCTGAATTACTCCTTGAGATGCAGGTTGGTTACAATACAACCCAGTTCTCACTGTCTGTAGAATTTTCCTGTGAGCTTTGCTATTTGGCATTGTAATGTGTTGTGCCATCATACACAGTATTGGTTGACATTGTCATTTGATCAAAAGGGTTTATTTCTAAGGAGCTTCTCCATCAGGTGATGTAAGGCTACAAGGTAAGTAAGACAGGAGTTTGAAATTTGGAATTCCTTAGTCTGGGTTTGTCTCAGCTCTGCTACTTACTGTTTGCTGATAGGCGAGTCATTTAAGCACTTAGAGCCTCACTCGTTGTCTGACCTCCCCTAACACCTCAGTCTCTAAACCAGGCTTGGTACTTACCTTTAGGTCAGTGAGGGGCCCTTAAGCTAGTGAGTGGGAAACCCAAAGATTATAATGTGGATTCTGTGGAAAATATTCTGAAGAGATGGTTACTTTTAACAGCCTTTTGTATTTTGTCTAGTTTCCAAATAGAAAAGGAAGGACTCAAAGCAATTGCCCTTTAATATCTTTAGTGTTGGGTGCAGAATCCAGACTCCGTTTTAGATCAGTGGTTCTCATTTGGGTAGTTTTGCCCCCAGGGGATATTTGGCAGTGTTCGGGGATGTTTTTGATTGTCCAGCTGGGGTATTGCTACTGGCTTCCAGCAGATAAAGGCCAGAGATGGTGCCTAATGCTGTACAACGCATGGAACAGCTGCAATCTTGAAGAATTATCCTGTCCAAAATGTTAGTTGCGCTGAGGTTGAGAAACTCTTATCCTAAATTACCTTGAATACATGCAGATGTAAAAGGAAATAGAAATAACTTGTGAAGAAAAATTCAAGTAATTTAAGTTGTTAGCTTCAAATTGTGACTATTTAAATAAAAATTAATTAAAATTAAATAAAATTCAGTTCCTTGGTAACACTGGCCACATTTTAAGTATGCTGTAGCCGCATGCAGCTAGTGGCCACCATATTGAACGGTGCAGATACCTGTCAGTGCTGTCATCCCCGAGAGTTCTGTTGGGACAGTTTTGACACAGTGCTTTTTTTGCACAGGACATGGCAAAAGTAAGTGCTCCTTACTTGTACTAGGCTCTGTTGGTTTTTAATGACTCAGGAATATCCTGCCCTCCTGGTTGGAACCTGAAAATACACCAGCGATTAGGTGGAGCTGAACAAAGGTTGTGGTGGGTAGAGGTTATAACAGTTGAAAGTTGCCTGAAATTTCAGTGTGCTGCACCAAAAAATGCAAGTATTAGTCCATGTGGATTAGAGCATCACATCACCAAACCAGTGGGAAATCTCACTATTTGATTATTGAGGTTGTTACCTAAAAACAATAACACCAGAGCAACTGGACTGGGAAAGTACAGTTGGGCTTAACTAAAATGATTAAATAAAGTTGATTAAGGAAAGTAAAGAGTAAAGAACAGGGTATGAAATAGCCAAACAAAAAATTCAAAATCAAACAAAGGGAGATCAATTTTATAAATCAAGAAATCAGTGACTAAATTGAAGGCTTGGGAGTAAACAGACACTTGCAAAGGTAATAACATGGTACAGGGGAGTGCAGCCAGGAATGATGGGGTGAATTGACAGAAGGTCAGGACTTCTCCCGAGCAATTAGGTTTTTTAGGAAATTAGTCTCTAAATGAAGACCAAAGACAGCGTCAGATTATGCCTCAGTAGATCTTACAGGGTGTATTGAAGGAAGCAACTTTATGTTGCTGGAGGATGCACTTGCGTCGTCTTTTCCCCGTTTTTATCATGCCTACTTCTAATTAAGAAAAACAGACTCCATTGTAGTCTTGTGTCTCTGTCATTTTGACACTTTGGCATCCTGAGCAAATGAAAACAGCCTCTCCTGGCTTGCTGTGATTATGGATTGTTGATTTATTTTTATAGTTGATTCTTTTAAGTTTTACTCAGAAAATTATTTTTTAAGTTTTTTATTATGGAAAATGTCAAGATATACAAAAGTAGAGGGAATGCTATAATGACCATCCAGGTACAGCAGTTATCACCCAGTGTTAACAGTTACCAACTCCGTGGCGAGTCCAGTTTCAATACTCTCCCCATCAGATAATTTAATGATGTATTTTCAATAGGTGTTTCAAAGATGGAGACTTAAAAAAAAAAGGCATCTAAAAAAACATCCCTTAAAATCAAAATTGAACCTGTTCAGATTTTCCTTTTGCACATAAATGCTTATTGTGTAGTTACAGTTTTATGTGCTAAAACTAATTGGGTTCTAACATGTTACAAAATTTGACATTCCTAAGACTAAGAAAATTTGGAATGCAGCCTCAGAAGGAGGGGCATCATCACACTGAAAATTTAAGGTTCCTTATAGCTCAATGCTGTCACTTCCTAACTTGCAATGTGATGGCATTTTGTCAGGAGTCACTTGTAATGGTCATGTAATGATGGTAAAATGGGATTCTTGAAATTATTTGCTGTGGGACATATTGAGGAATAAGATTAAGTGTGAAAAGTTTGCAACATTCTTCTTAGTTAATACATAGAAGTGAAGCTATTAATTAATTGAACTTGGCTATAATAATTTCATATTACTTGATAGAATCAGTGCAGTGGTAGTAAACCTTTTGAAAATGAGACATGGTAAATTCTAGATAACTGCTTTGTGACATTCTCATTTTTTTTCAGGATATTAAGTAAAATGTTAAAATTTAATGTTACTTCACACATAGTTTGTCTTAGCTGCATAGTGAAAGTGACGTTATTTGGTCTCTGATGGGTTTCACCTTAATAAAATGTTTTCAACCCTATTTTGTAAATCAGCCTTATTGAAGCATAATTTCCATACAATAAGAAGCTTACCCATTTTAAGTGTATAGTTTGATGAGTTTTGACAGATGCATAATTGTAGAAACTACCACAATCGAGATATAGAATTACTTTCATCACCCCCCAAAAAACTGAGTGCCCCTTTGCATTCTCATTTCCTATCCCTTGCCCCTGAAAACCAGTTTTACTTTTCCTCACTGTAATTTTGCCCTTTTTAGGATTTCATAGAAATAGAATCGTGTGTCCAGTGTCTTCTGCATTAGCATATGTGCATGTAGTAGTTTTTTTCCTCTTGTATTAATAGTATTTCATTGCTTGGCTATACCATAATTTTCAAATCTGATTTTTGACCAATATAAATTTGGGTTGTTTTCAGTTTCTGGCTATTCCTTAATCTTTATTTATTTATTTAAAAAAGTTCCTTCTTACAAAAAAATTCTTGTAGAAGATCTGGAAAATACAGATCAATTTAAAAAGTCTTAACAATAGTGCCATCACTGTTAATGTTTTGGTGGCTTTCTAGTTTCTTCTATATGTAGATAGTTTTTGTTTTATATGGTTGTGATCATCCTTGGTGTAATTTTATATACTTGAAGTTTTTCTTAACTTTAATATACCAAAATATTTTTCACAAGAAAAAGATACCAATAGTAAAAATTTTACATTTTTCTTGACAGCAAATTTTTATATTAAAGTACGTGTAATTGTATTTGTAAAGAGATTATATTTTAGAATTCCATTAGTAGTGGTTGTGGTCTAGATTGCTAGGTGTAGAGGTTATGATACTGTCTAGTGTAGGAAGCACTGAAGTGAATGAAAGATTTTTATTTACTTTCCTATCAGTGAGTCCATGCTCCATTTTTGTAGTTCAGGAGAAAAAGTGTTTAAAAACCTATCATTTCAAAAATTAGCTTTGCTCTAGCATGAATTTGATGTTCCAGAATTGAGGCAACGAGGAGTTCGAGGTATTGGAGGTGTTCTAGGTTTAACTCAGATACTAGGTGGTCTCACAGACAATCTCAAACTCCAGAGAGGCCCTTTGACCTTTGAACAGCTGCAAGACCCTTTTACACCTGAGATTTTCTTTGACAGTCTGCTTGCTGGGTGACAAGTGGGTTTTGTAAGCCTTAAGAAAAAGTTACATTTGAGATTAGGAAGTTTATATAATGAAAAAAGTTAAGAAAGCAGAGGTAATATGGTAGGGTTATTTTAACATCTAAACCATGAAAGCAGGGTTTTATATGAAAGACTTTGCGGGGAGAGGTACTGGGTTTGTGCAGTTCATCATCTATATTCTGAGGTTGTAGAAATGTCTTTGTTGTCCAGAAGTGATTTGAACTAGTTCAATTATTGCTCTGTTTCATCTGTGTATGGAAACCCTACTGTGCCTTTAAAGGAAGTACTGTGCCTTTAAATGAAGTACCAATCAAGTGATTTTTCTAAAATTATATGCAAATTAGTTTAAATACTCATTCTCTTAGTAGGCTTTTATTTCTAGTAGTGTTTAAAGTCTTCATCTCCTAGAAGTCCCTGATACTTTATTTAAGTGATCATGTTTCATGTTTATTAAGTGTTCTGATTATTATATACAGGTAGAGTTTAATTGGTGGGGAGGAGTGAGTAATTCAATGCTATGGACATTGTGATCGTTTCTTCTTGTAAGGTTGTTCTTAGGGGAAGTATGGGAACTGCATTTTCTTTGCCTCCCGCAGTTGCCAGTTGAGGATGAATCCAAATTGCTGCCTCATGATCCTAGTAATTCTGTGCTAGGTTTCTGTCACTGTTAGGGGTTGCAGAACCTCGAATGGGTGTCTCCTGTTCAGGAGGTTGACATCCCATGGTCTAAAGGTCAGAGGTGACACATGGGCTGATTCTGTTTGCAACTGCGGAGGAATATGTACAACACCCACATCCAGAAACAGGAGTTAGTGTGAGGTTAGCAGCCACTCCATACCACATGCCATCCCAGAATGTTTCTGGTTTCACAAAACTGTTGAGTTGGGAGTGTGCGTGTGTGTCTAGAGCAGTTGGTCTTCTGCTTTTCTTCTGCAGGGCCTCTTGACTTCCCAGAAGAGTCTTCAGAAATGTAAAAAGGTTCTTCAGTTGACATGAGGATTCAATCATTTTTTGGTGAATTTTGGATATTCTTGAGAAGTAATAGCATTTGTGTTTGGGCATGATTTGTTTTAATCTTTTTTTTTTCTTGCAAGTGGAAAGTTTTTCTGCCAATAATGTTGAAGTTTTTTAAGAGTAACACAGCCTAACCAAATTTTAATGACAACAGTTACTGTGGTTTTTCCTGATAGAGGTTCTTTGATTTAAAGTATTGTAGTGTTCAATGGACCACAATCATTAGGAACACAAAAGTTTGAGGTCTACTGTATAAAAGGCTCTATCCATATTTCCTTGTCCTAAAATTAATCGATGACAGCAAATAGGGCCTTGCTCGCCAGTCCTCACTGCCCCCAGCCTTCTTTTCCCCATCAAACTACAGATTCTGTAGCTGTTAATGATTGAGATCCTTCCTGATCCTTGAGGCTAGAATAATTTATTTTTGTTTGCTTTTTTTGTTTTTGCTAACAAAGTTTTAAAAACTTGATTTAAGTTATATAAATACTATGTCCTCCCTAGAACTGTAAGAAACTGAGAGGATAGTTTTTTAAAAACACATGTCAGTGCACATAGGGTAACAGTCTAGCTGGGGGAGTGAAGCTGATCCATAGATCGGTAGTAAACTATGAAAGACTGGGGAAGAGGTAGTTGAGTTTGGCCTGTGTAAATATTTGCTATGTGTTGCCAGCACAGAGATTGAGAACAGTGTTAGGTTAGTTTTCCTTGTTCAGTAAATGTGTGCTTCTTGCTTCAAACCTTGTGCTAGGCTGGAGGTGGCTGCTGTGTTTCACTTGTTCCACCAACCCTTCCTGGAACTTTGGGTTGATAAGTACTTGGAACATTTTACGGCTCATTGGGAAAGTTTGGAGAAGAGTGAGATGATGAGTTAGTGGGCCCAGGAAGTGGCATCAGGTTGGTGTACCTTTTTTTTTTTTTAACTTTTTACTTTGAAATAATTACACACTCACAAGAAGTTGTAAAAGTGCAGAGAGGGCCCGTTTCCCTATAAATAACCCAGCTTCCCCAGGTGGTAACATCTTGAGTGTACCAAGTATTTGTGACATCCTTGTAAAGTATTAGAGATGTCAAGGAGCATTTTCCCCTTATGCATCTTTGGAAATGATTTGTTTCTCTGCTAAGACACAAATTTAAACAAAACTTGGTTTTCTTAGATGATTTTGAATTGATGAAATATACTAGGCAGCGATTGAATTTTTAGTCAGTCTTTGTCTTTAACATGGTGGTGAATGGAATATAAATTGGAGGAAGCCAGTACTCAGGGATTTGGGTTTTTTAAAAAAATCTGACACAAACTGGCCATGTGACCAAAGTAAATGTGTATAACTTTGATTTGTAAAACGAGAATTGGGTCAGATCACTTAGGTTTTTCCTACTCAAGTTTCTGTACTTTTAGGATTGTGGTAGGGAAAAGGATTTTGGTATCATAGAATGGCTCAGAGAGAGAAGGAACTATGAGTCTATGTTGTCCATAATTTCTTTCACTCAAATTTGATAAATGAAAAATGAACAAGGAACGTAGGAAAATAAGTTTTACTCTTTTGCTCAATTCAATGAGGATTTTGCCAACTAAATTATATACATTGGGATACAAGAATGATGGCCTCTGCCCTCATGAAGCTTTTGTTTTAGTGGGGAGACAGTCATGTAAATAAAGAATTAAGTGCTGAAAGATAATACTAAGTGACAGGGAAGAAGGATCTGATGATTAGACCTGGTGCTTAAAGGGCTTTGAAGACAAGGATGCAGGGTGTGGGGACTGGTTGATCCTCTCTGGGCTCTTGAGCCCAGTGAATTTTCATATACAGGCATTGAAGATACTGTTGGCAACCAGATGTTCACCACAGGTGTCTGTATTGGCTTTGGTAATCAGTTTTAGTAGTAGTCCAGAACTCTTGCACTGTATGAGAACAATTTATGTATAGACAGTGATTTTGTTTCTTTGCTTTTTGTTTGCAAAAGATACTGTCCAGGGATAAGACAAGAAGATAGGGCTCATCAGGGTATGAAAACAGGTTGCTTCATTCTGATGCTTTGACTTAGCATTGCAAGAGAAGCATCTATAGGGAGTTGGCAAGGAAGGGGAGAGGAGATACATGAGGAGCTTGCGTGGAGAGTCTGTGCTCCCGTCTGTTCACTCATTGTGCACAGGCTGGGACAGACCCTGTGGCCGTCTCAATGCTGTAAGGAAAGCAGTGTCAGAGCACAGGGACACTTAACTGTAAGGCCAAGTGTCCTCTGACTCTTTCATTGTTAATTGTTTTTTTAAAAAAGTACTTAATTTCATATAGTGCACTGCCAATAAACATTTCAAGGTTATTTATAGTTATAGATACTCATGTGATAGAACTTTTTTTAATGGATATAGAGTTTCACATCAGATTTAAGACCCCTGGGTGAGATGAAATAGTCAAAATTAGAGCCTTTAAGTTTTGAAACAAGATTTTATCTGTCTTCAGAAGTTTTGTTTATGGTATTGACATTCATTATCAAGTATTAACAATCCCTACAGAATTTGAGAGTGTTACTCTGTATCCGAGAGATGTTGTGTACCATAAACAGGTCCTGATGGGGAGAGAGCTCCAGTTATAGCTGGTGTATGTTGGTCAGCTTTGCCATTTTAAGATTTGATTTTATATCCTGCCCCAGTCCTGCTCTTCTACCCTCTTGTACCCACTCTGATGGGTATTTAGAAGCAGTGGACATTCTAAACTCTTGTACCACCTTGCTGGTTTAACTGGAGGGGGGCTTAGAAACCAGCCAAGCTCTTTTTAAAAAAATTTTAAACTTCTAGGGTTGATGTGTTTAATTTGACACGAATGAATTTAGTACAATTCTTTTAATTATACTTTCCTTGTAAGTTTAATGGGAGAAATTTCTGTATGGCAAAAACTTGCTTGAAATAATGAATTATAAAGCAAAAGCACATTGACAGTGTATCACCTCCTGAGGTTGGGAGTATTTGTTCACCATTTCTAGTGGGTGGAGACTTCTTTTTTGGAAGGCTGTTTGTTTAGGAGGTCCTAGTACTTTGGAGTGTTCAGTGGAATTCATCTTCTGTTTTCCAGGGTACCTGTGATCACTCTGTATGTTAGGCTGTAATAATTGATACTATCTTTTGACTTGATTTTGACTGCTGCATAGAAAGTCTCTTTTTAATGTTCAATATTGTATACTGAGGAAGAGTTTAGGATGCCTTTCTGTATTTTACAGCTGAGGAAATTCAGGGCTTGAGTGCCTAGATGATTAGTGAAGTTGTGGAGAGTACTCAGCATTAACTCAGCTTTCTTGCTTTTCCTTTTCTTTCTTTCTTTTTTTTTTTATTGATATATAGTTGATACACAGTCTTAATTGGTTTCAAGTATACAACACAGTGGTTCAACAGTTACATACGTTGTTAAATCCTCACCCCCACTAGTGCAGTTACTATCTGTCAACATAAGATGTTACAGAATCACTAGCTATATTCTCCGTGCTGGACTACCATCCCTGTGACCAGCTTAGATTATGATTCAGAATTTTTGTGCTCCTTTATCCCTCTCTTCTTCCCACCCTAACCCCTCCCCCATAGTAACTGTCAGTCACTTCTCGGTGTCCTTGAGTCTTGTTTTTTCTTTTCTTTTTTGGAATGGGCATGGGAAGTTGCTTTCTGACACATAAGTATGTCAGTATATATAAATGCAATTAAATATTAATATGTTCACACACTCATACACACACACTACAGTATCACATCATTTAATTCAGAAAATTTTGGGGGGCTGCTGCTACATGTCAGTTCTAGTCTTGGATGTATGGTGGTGAAGCTAAGTCTATGGGAAAAACAGGCCATTAGGAGGCAGTGTGATTAATACAGTGAAACATGAAGTTCAGGATTCTTCCCCCAAGCACATACCCTACTGTGGGAGGGATGGGGCTGTGCCATGAGGGGTAGTGCCTTGAAGACTGGAGGCAGAAGGAATAGCATGTGTGAAGACTGAAAGATAAGAGAGTGTGGTACCTTTAGGAATTAAGAAAGCCCAGGATGCTTAGAGTGGTGAATGCATAGGGTTTCAAAGCAGTTGAATAGTTTTCTTGTACTCTGTTAATGTCTTCAGTAGTGAGGTTGGTATTAGCCTAATAAAGTAAATTTGATGTGCAGGGTCATATATTGGTTTTGACTGATTAACCTAAACCAGTGCAGTAAGGATGTGAATTCCCTCCCAGTTTAGGCCTGTTGCTTGACTTCATGGCTACAAATAGCATCCTTCACCTCTGTCCAGCCAAGTTACTTGTGTTTGCTGCTGTGGATGAGGATGGACAGACTTGGGTGCATGGTTCAAGTCAATGCCACATTGCTGTTGGGAAAACACTGCAAATCCTGCAGATGGTCCAATAATATCACTGAGGTAAATACAAGATGGTGTCTTTTTCTAAGAGAGAAAACAGTCCACCTTGTTACAGACAAAAGTTTCATAAGTGCTGAAGGAAAATGACAGCATATTCGTCACTGGGTTATGAGAGGTTACTTTTGATGTGTCTTAATAGTTTTAGTATTTACTTCCATATGAATATGTACTTTTAATAATAGAAAAAGAATAAATCCCTAGGAAAGTGTTTTAGTTTAGTTAACAACATTAAAAGCACTGAATAAAGAATACTGGTTTAATGACATTAAATTTTTTTTCTCTAGAAGTGTCTTACAGGAAATATAATTCTTTGTGTAAAACTAATTGAGGGATGATTTTTTAAGTAGGTTTTTTTTTTCAATTATTTTGAGCTTTGATTTTAAGCAAAGCCCATTAGGATCATATATTTGGGCATAATTTCTGACTTGAGTTTACAGAAATGTGTTTGCAGCCCTGTCCCAAAGAAATATTGTGTGTAATGAAAGCCTTTTGGATTTGGACAAGAATTTATCATTTCCATTTTACATACAGAGTTCACTCAGGGAGAAGACAGCTTGTATAAAACATTGTGGTAACATTTAAACACTATTTTCCCCCTAGTAAATTGACCAGTATTTCATCATAACTTAAATATAAAGGAGCACTCTCAGACAGCGTTTTTAAAAATGCAACTTAACATTTCTTTCATTCATTCATTCATTCATTCTTTAATTCATTGTTAGTCAGTCTATCTTTGTTGAGGGCTTGTTCTGGCCCAGACATTGGTGCTACATCAGTAAACAAAGAGGCAAAAATTCCTGTACTTGTGGAGCGTATATTCTAGTGACATACTTTTTGGGTGTAAGTAATTGGGAAACACTTCTTTCCAAATGTGTGGTGTTTTAATTTCCATACGTGACATCTGTTTGAAATGCATTATTAAGATTGTTATCAAAAGTGATGGTAAAGCCCACTAAATTAATAGTTCTTCGTAATACCCCTAAAGGCTTGATTAAGCATTTTCATCATTGCGCAGGGCCAGCCTTTATACAGCCCCTTCCCTCAGTTTGACCTTGTGAGTTCCAGTCCAGGAGAGCTGAGAGGTGGCTACTTTGAAGACAGGCTAATTGTATCAGATGGTCTTAAGATTCCTAATACCTGATGTATGTTAGTACATATTCTTATTAAATTAATTTGAACTTCAAAAGCAAAATATTTAATTTTAATAAACATAAGTTGTTGAAACTGTTTTGATTTTTGGGATAAGGAGTGAACTAAGTGTCGTGATTTTTTTTGCATGTGTTATTCCAATAACATTGGAAGGTACCACTGTATAACTTCACTTTTTTCCCCCTTCTATGTTTCATCTAGTAGGCCTTCCTTAAAGAGTGAGCCTTGATTTTATGTGTGTATGTTTTTGGTGTGGTTATTTTTTTTTTTTTGCTCCAGCATTCTATTGTAAACATTTTCAAACATGCAGAAAAACTGAATGAACAATCTGTTCATTCAGCTAGATTCAATAATTGCTAACACTTTACCAATTTTGCAAAATAAACACATATATACAGTTGACCCTTGAACAATGTGGGGGTTGGGATGTCGACCCCTTGTGCAGCTGAAAATCCACCTAAGTTTTGACTCTCCAAAAGCTTGACTGCTTATTGCCTACGGTTGACTGAAAGCCTTACTGATACCATAAACAGTTGAGGCATATTTTATATATTAAATCTATTATAAACTATCGCAATAAAGTAAGCTAGAGAAAAAATGTTTTTTCAAATTGTTGCAAATCTCCAAAAAATTTTCCAGTGTTATTTATCGAAAAAAATCTACTTGTTAGTGGACCTGTGCAGTTTGAACCTGTGTTGTTCAAGGGTTAACTGTATAAATTACTTGGTTGGACCATTTGGAAGTGGAGCAGTCATCATGATTCTTTATCCTTGCATTTTCCAAGAGTCCAGACTTTCTCCTGGAACAACCACCATACCATTATCACACCTTAGAAAATGGACAAGAATCCCTTAATAGTCTGTAGTAGTCGGGGTATATTCATTTTTCTCCACTTGTCTTCAAAATATCTGTATATGATAGCTGGGTTTTTTGAACCAGAATTCCAGGCAAGTTCACACGTTGTATTTGGCTTCATTTGAATTTTTGTCATGGACTCATTTTTACAAAAATATTTTCAGTTTTTGCAAAGGCCACACTTAATCACTGAAATATTAAAATCTTTTTCTTTACACAATTGTCATTAAAAAAATTTTTGTGAACTGTTAATTGGCCTATATAAACAGTTTTCATTTGTCCGTGGTATGTGTGTTTTGATGAACTTCCCAGTTACTCCTTTTCTCCAGATCAGCATGAGATGTTGCATCTTTTGCAAGTTTGCAATTTCACTTTTTACATATTTTGCATTGTATTGTTAGATGATGTCCTATAATCAGCAACAGTTTGAATCCAAAAGATGTGGAGTGATAGGCCAGGTTGTGTACCTCTTAAGCTTGCAGGGATGTTTGCTGACTATTTTCTTAAGAGATAAGTAAGAGGCTGGTGAAAGTTTTGGCCTTGTCAGCTTTTCTTTCTTTATGCAGTCTCCTGACAGCGGGGATGAGGAAATGAGAACATTCTGTCGGTGTGTGTGTTTCCTGGTGTGGTAGGAGATTGGCTTTTTGAGCACAGATTTACTATTCAGATGAGTCCAAGGTCAAATGGATTTAAGCTACTGGGAATAAATGTTTCAGGAAGTTCACAGGTGTTTGTGCTATAAAGTTGTTTTTTAAACTTAGCACAGTTAAAGGAAGCCAGTAAGGAAGATACCAAAGATGAAAGACCTAAGTGAGGCCTTGTTCATATACCAGTGGGATTAGGACCAGAGAAAATGTTGAGGTTTTCTTTGATCATCATTCTGTTTTTTTTATTGGTCTGTAATCAACCACTCCAAACTTAATGGTGTAAAACAACAATCATTTATTACTATTATTTCTGGGGATTGACAGTAACTCAGCGAGTGGTTCTTACTCTTGTTTCTTATGCAATTGCAGTCAGATAGTAACTGGAATCATCTAGAAGACTCAGACAGCTGGGATCTGGCCCAGCTGAGGTTCCCGAGGCAGGTCTGCCTCTGCGGCCTCTCTGTGGCGTCTCTGCAGCAGGAGACTTCTGGTGGCTGGACTTGCTGTGCGGTGGCCAATAATTTCAAAGGTGACAGCCATGCTGGAATGCCTTTTTATGCCATAGCCTTTTAAGTCATGCAGAGTCACTTCTGCCCTATTCTTTTGTCAAAAACAAGGCATAAGGCCCATTTCAAGGGGAGGGTAATTATATTCCAACTCCTGTGGGAGGAGTGTCAAAAAATTTATACTTTTTTTTGGACCTACCATTACCATTTTAAAAGATGAAAATTAATAATTACTCAAGGTGATTTAGGTTTCATGAAAGTTTTAGAAAAGATTGATACCATGTATTTGAAAATGGAAACAACGAAGACTTGACATTTATGGCTGGAGATGTAATAGTGCATTTTGTGGTAGTAGTAATTGTTAATGAGCATAACATTTCCAAAAAAGTGTTGAAGTCCACCATTCAACAGTTTAACATCACAGAGAACACTCCCCTACTGACCCCCTCTCCCCCCCCCGAAAAAAACATCTAGATCAGAATCACAAGGGAAGAATCAAAATATAAATGTGCTTCTTTGACATCACTGGTATTACTCATAGTCAGGTGGTTGACTGGGTGTATTATTTTAGGAAATTTAAACATTTGATATGTTCTGAGACTTAAAAGATCAAAATGTAGGCTAGCAATTACTTCTTTACTATGACTGTGCTCAGACGCAGGGTGTGTTTCCTGTGAAACAAATTTTCTTTGGCCAGAGCAACTTGGCTTCATCATCCGTTTGATTAGTCAACCTCAGGATTGAAAGTTTTCTATTTCCAGAGACACATCTGCCCTGAAGTGATTAGGTTTTGTTGCTAAGTCTTTTTGTTTTAATAATCCTTTACATATCTATTATGCGCCAGGCTTTGTACTAGCTACTGGCTGTACGTGGCATTCAAAAGAAACCTTGCAACCAATTCGAAAATGAGAATTCCAGAAATTTTTTGGACAGGGTCATTGAAATAAATGTATGGTTTTCCAGTATGATTAATATGAAGATGGATCTATTTGCATGTAAAGTTTGTTAGAAATAGGCTTTATCACTTCATAGCTTTGCCAAGGGTGGTATTTTGATGTTATTTGTGGTCAGTGTTAAAGGGATATTGTGTGTCACTTTTCTTGGTGTTTTGCAGTTTTTATGAAGTGGAATAATAATTTTATTAAATGTGATGAAATTCATACATCTTTTGTGTGAATGTGAAAAAGAAAGGCCCTATTTATCTCTATATTCAGTACCTTTGTGGGCCTGGACAGTTTCTAAGGGTCTTTCCAGGACTACCACTCAAAGCAGGAAACAGAGTGGGTGGAAGTTCTGGATGGTAAAGGTGGTAGGAAGTGTCACTGAGGTGTCAATTTAAAGTTGGATCATATTTTGGACTTTTTAGAAGGCAAGACAAAAAGCAGTGGCTAAGAAGTTACAATGCATATTATGTTACAGCAGAAAGAAACTTTTAGTAATGCTCTAAGATTGTTTTCAGTGAATCTTTTTTATATTTAGATATATTAAAAGGCCCAACAGACAGTGAGCTTTATAGATTTTCTTTTTGTGACTATATTGAACACTGGTAAAACTGGTAAAAACCGAAGTTACGATGAGTTCTTGTTTTGTGGGAGAGCCCTTTATGGGGACTGAGGAGTGTACTTTCTGGGTTAGAACTGTGTAACATTCAGAGGCCCTCCTGTAAATCATGAGGTGTGCTCATTTCAGACATTATTTTTAGCGTGGTTGTTACTCTTTACTATGTATGAAGGACCAAACGTGTTTTCCAAACGTCTCATTTAACACCCTGGCAGCACTGTTGCGGAGGGAATGAGAGCAGTAGGAGCTTGAGTGTGGCTCTGAGGCCACACAGCTGTGGAGGGCCAGGTCCCGGGTGCAGGCCCTCAGTGATGAGTAAGTCTATTTAACGGGCTTTGCTGCTGAGGCACTCATGGATGCTTCTATGTGAACTAAAGTTTTAAGCATTTGTAGATTAAAAACAAAATGTCATAGTAAAGGGCTGTGCTCTGGTCTTTAAAGTTGAGTAAGAACTGTTTGCTTGTGCTGACCTGAATACATTTTTTTATTGCTTTAAATGTTGATCTGTTTGCAGAGAACAGGATCATCATTGTCTGTCTTTCCTTTGGCCTGGTGTTTGATGGAGGAGAGGGTGCCACGTATAAAGTGATGGGTAGTCTCCCTCCTCAGATTAGTGTTGAACCTTAGAACCACTGTTCATTTCTGAAGCCAGTGTGGCTGCCCCTGTTGCATTAAGCTATTGCTGGATTCTCTGTGCTGACATGTGGGGGTCTGGGGTGGTGGGCGGAGGACACACTGGACTCATTACCATAGTGATGTAGTGTTTGATGTGAACTTGGGTGGGATAGAGGTAATTCTAAATATAATTTGGAGAAGTTGAGGTGACCAGGATTTAAACAGATGCCATGGCTTCACATTATTTTTACAGTACAATGAACTAAGAATAAGAAGTACAGCTTTATCCATGAACTTCAGTTATGCCTAGTTGGTATTATGTGTTAGTTGTGAGGTCTGTTCCCAATGTCTTTCACTGCTTTTTGAAAAATTAATTTATTATGATTTTTATTGAAATATCATTGATGTACAGTCTTATGTTAGTTTCAGATGTACAACACGGTGTTTTAACAGTTACCCATGTTATTAAATCCTCACCCCCTCTAGTGTGATTACTCTCTGTCAACGTAGAACGATGTTACAGAATCATTGGCTGTGTCCTGCGTGCTGTACTGCCTCAGTGCTCGCTTTTCCGTGGGCTGTGATGGTAGAGGTTTGGAGTCACACTCTGCCTTCTTTATTTAAAGCGGCCCTGCCCGGCAGTGAGGGACGTCTCGTGCCTCCAGGTTCCTTTTCACCAGGTCGCGTCTAGTGGTTCCTTTTCTTTCATTCAGTCCAAGGTGGTAAGGGCAGTAATAGTGGGGGCACTAGTGCTGCGGACCAGGCTCTGAGCATACAAGGTGCTGCCATACCCTGTTGTTTCTAATGTTAAGTAAACTTTGCCACAGCAGAAGTGAATTTATGGTCCAAATTAATTCTTGGATGTGTTGAAGGACTCAACCCTTTCTAGGTATTTCAGATCAAAACTCTTGATTTAGTTTAAGGGTCAGGATTTTAAGTCCTGATTGTGTGGTTAGAAATTTTCTGGCCTAATCTACAGGCTCTGATAAGGCTAATACCTCCAGAAGCTAATAAAAGAGTTTAAAGAAGTAGGGTCAAGGTGTTTTAAACATGCTGGTTTCAGGAAGGAACTCCTTAACTTTTGAGGAAACTTGCCCCTGGCGGGGAGGTCTGTTCTGTTTCATTTTAGCCTTTGTTCCTGCACTCCCTTTCCCGTAGCTCCTCTTGGCTTTGCTGATGTACAGTAACCTTGAGACTATTTAAAACCCCTGAAAGTTGCACATACACATTTAAACGCAAGTCGTACCATTACTTTCCTATCACTTTTGTAGACAGGACTGCAGCCACTGCTATGAGGCTGGGTGGGCATGTGAGTCTACATACTTCTGTATTTGTAAAGGTAGGAGGGTGGAAGGTTTTTTGTTTATTTCTAGCTTAGTTAACTGTTTTGGTGGCATTTTAAGAAATTTTGGTTCTAGTTTTGATTGTTAAAAAAATTTTTTAAAACTTTTTCCTATCCTGTCATCAGTGTGCCATTTTATTACTTTATTTAGATGAAAGCAAATTTGATTTTTGCCTATATATTGTTACTGGTTGAGTTTAATTTTTCCTCCAGATTTTGAAGGCATTGCACAATTGTCACATAGCTTTCGGTACTTCATTGGAAAGGAGTCCAGTGCCTTTTGGACTCCCAGTCCCTTCTACTTGACCCACCATCCCAGCAAAGCTTTTGCATTCTTCTCACAGTCCTTTGTGCTGAGAGATTACATGTTGGTGTGCCTGATATCAGTCCTTTTCTCATCCATTGTACTTTGGGCCCCAAACACTTAACTGGTCGCTTTATTTTGGAAACTCATATTCAGGAGATTTATTATATTATTCTTTAATATTTCTTTCTCCCTCCATTTTCTCATTTTCATTTTTTGGAACTCCTGGTAGTTGGATGTTTGACACCTCCATTGCTGCTCTGATTTACTTACCTTTTCTCTCCTATTTCCCATCACTTTGACTTTTGTTTAACATAATGTTGAAGGTTTTTTACCTTCTGTGGGGCCAGTTTCCCCAGACAGGAGTCCTGAATGGTGAGAGTGTGGCTGTAAGCATTGTTGGATGGGGTGGGGGGACTCCTTTCAGTAAAGAGCTGCCAGTTCTTCCTGAGCACCTGTACCTGCCTTGCTAGGTGTCTCCTTGCTGTTACTGTATTTGAATTTCTGTAAGTAGGGGATAGTTTGTTTGGAGTTTGGAAAGGGCAGTCTCTCGCCTGTAGGGTAGGGAATCTTAACTGCTCGATATGCAAACTTGAAACAAACTCACAGTTTTTTTGGGTTACCCCCAGACTTCAGAGGTACCTGGTAACTCCAGTTCCTAAGAATTGGTCTGCTCACTGTTGATTCCCCCTCTGCACACTTTAGGTTTCAGTTTTCTCTCATCTGCTAAGTAATTTGCCACTTCTCTATCCACTTTCCAGCTTCCAGAATTTTGTTGGCATCTCTTGCTTGAATGCTCTAGCCTCCTTTCTTTCTCTTTATCCTCCTTGTAACTTTAAAATTCATTTTTGTCATGTTAGTGGGGTTGCAGAAAGTAGTAGAGATAAACACATGATTAACTACACAAGAAAAATGATTGCTGTTAGCTCTAATTACACTGGTTTTTCATACCCAGTGTCTTAGTCTCCTCAGGCTGCTGTAACAAAATAACAGAAGCTGCATAGCTGAAACAACAAATACTCCTTTCTTCCAGTTCTGGAGGCTGGAAGTCTGAGGTCAGGGTGCCATAATGGTTGGGTCCTGATCACAGCCTGCTCCTTGGCTTGTAGCTGACTGTCTTTTATCCTCCGTGGGGGAGGGCAGAGAGAGAGGAAGTGAGTTCTCCTGTCTCTTCATCTTATGGCATCAATGCCATCATGAGTGTTCCACTCTCACAGTTTAATTACCTCTTGAAGACTCCCCTTCTAGATGTCATCACATTAGGGATTCGAGTTTCAACATAGGAATTTTGGGGTGTCACAGACTCAGTCCAATTTTTATTTCTCTTTGGTTTGTACACTTGTGCTGTAATCTCTGCTCATGTAGCAGCTGTGTTCATGGTCATGGTCCTCTTTGCTCCCAGGAGAGGCTTGATGCTTGCTATTGGCTTTGCTGTAACCCTACATTTTCCTCCTGAAAATGAGTGTCCCAGAATGTGCAGGTTTAGTTAACTTTTCAAAAGATACTCAAGCCTGACTCAATTAATTTTGGGAGGCCTCTTTGGTCTTCAGACATGAAAAAAGTTCTTCAAAACTTGTTGTAATCAGGACTTGTGTTTCATCACCTGTTTTGAAGTGTTTTCTATTTTCTCCTTCCTCTTGCGAGGGGCAGGAAGAAAGGTTTTCTCTTACCATGTGCTAGCATTTATTAAGGTTCTCTTCAGAGCACTCGTTCTGTCTCTTCAGCCTTTGCTTTGTATGATTTCACATCCATACCAGGTAGCAAAGTGCGAGGATTTTCACATCTGTCCTGCTAAATGAGATCTGCACCTGTGAAGTAAGCTGGTCTTTCCTTTTTACTGTTTTTGTCATATCAGCTACCTTTAAGTAGTCTATTTTTGATACTTATTCAGGTTTCTTTGAAGGGAGATTTTGATTCCAAAAAGAATAATTATTTGATCACAGTTACAGTTTGTCTCCATTCCTATTCTTGCAGTGGTATTTTGACTGGCAGACAGCTCTAGCAATATCCACTGTTTAGATGATGTGTAAAAAAATTAAATAATTTCAAATCTTAGAATTGTCTTCTTGGCTTCCTGAAGTGTTTTGGAAAACTCTTTTTATTTCTCTAAGAGACAAACCTTTTTGTTTAATACCTACATCATGATTAGATGTTTTCATTCACGTATGCCACTTTTTCTGAGATGATTAATTCCATCACCCTCCAAGGCCCATTTCAAAATCCTGACTCTCCTGAATTCCTGACCCTCACAGAATTCTTCTGATCCAAAATGAATGCTGTCTTCTTTAGCAATGTGTGATTATAGCACTCATCTTGGAGCCTGGTTTGTTGTTTTACTTTTTCTTTGTCTTCTACACATAAACTTTTACAAGTATATGATAAACTCCCTGAGATGTGTGGATTGAGTCAGTGGGCTCTCAACTTGCCATCTTCCCTGGGCCTTTCAAGGGGTCAGTCTCAATGTCTTCTGTAGCTGTGTGACTCCTGATTAGGGCCTGATTGCCAAGTAGGTAGCAAACCCTCTCCGGTGCTTCTGTTTGGGTGTATCTTCTCCCCATCTCTGGTCTCCTGTCAGTGTGTTTTATAGTGGTTTATTTCCTGTAATACTTAACACCAGGCCTTCTCCTCTGGGTGTTCAGGAAGTATTTGTTGATTGAATTGGACCTTTGGCAGGTACGGGATGATGCCAAGAATAGAGGCCTGGAGAGGTTTTGTTTAACACTCTCCCTCCCACCTCTTAATTGATAATTACAGGTAAATGACAACCTCTCTAGTCTGCTCTTTTCTCAAATGGAAAACAAGGACACTATTAATATCAAGGGCTCCATATTAAATGAAAAGATCTGTATGTGTTTTCCTGAGATCAAAAACAAAATAAGTATAGTTTTATGCTGGCTAGTGAGAAAAATTATTTAAGTTATCTTTCCTACGTTTTAAATATTAAATATATCTTTCTTCTTATGACATATTGGTAATAGTAGTTTGTTTTTTCTAAACCTTATTTGGCAAAAGTTGGCAATCTTATGTTTGTCTCTTTTGAAGGAAATTTTATTTATTAAATTTAGAAGTCAGAGATAAACGCTTTATGCCTTAAAAGGTCTTTGACAAACTTCAGTTTGGGGACAGGATCTGTATATTTATTTGTTGGATCAACCTTGTGAATTTTCCTTTGCAAAGTTTCTCTTTCCTAATATTTGTTATCAGTGTCTGATAGAAGTATGTTAAATTTCTCATTGGAGTTGACAGTTTCCCAAATTGTCAGTTTTTACTAGGTGTATTTTTGAGGTTATGGTATTTGGAGCATTGAAATTTATGAGTGTTAGAATGTTCTTAGTATATTATTCCTTGATAAGCAGTCTCTCTTTTTTCCTGTTAAAACTTTTTTTCCCTTCACCCTGATAGTCTTTGACTTTTAAGATCTGAGATAAACCATTTGAATAAGTAATTTATTTCTACTGCCTGAATTTCTTATTTTCTGATCCTTTTTTCTGCCACTTTTGTTTTTTTCCTGTTTAATTCCTAGACATCTGCATTCCCTTCCCCATCTTTTGGTTTGGAAGTCAGGGATCCTATTTCTGTTCTCTTAGTGGTTACCATTAAACTTCTCAGCTATGGTATTTTCTAACAAACCCAGGAGCCCAGCCTCAGCTTCTAGGATGTACCTGGCTCTGGTGCCTAGTCTTATTTATGGAGCATCTTTAGCTCCATTTCCTTTCTGAGGGAATTATGTTTGATCTCAGCTTTGTCTTTTGTTTTCTCCTTTTTACACTTTTCTTTCATGGCTGAAAGACATGAGCTCACTGTACCATCTCCTTTCCAACCATTCTTCCACCTCCCTGGAAGGAGAAAAAGAACCACTCAAACTTTATGGAAGGCCATTTCACTGACTGTCCATGTCAGGCTTGATGGAGTGAATGAATACTCACATGTTAAGAGAAGAAAGGAGGTATAGAGAATTTAGTCTGGAACAAAGCAGCTGTGGGGTCCTAGTGTGAATTGATAATATTTATTATTAATATTCTGATGTTAGACTATCTTGTCTGTATGTTAGAGACTGCCTGTTGAGTCAGTCAGCTTATATTGGGTTGAGTATTTATTGCAAGGTGAAGAATATTGGAAGGTCAGACTGGGGCTCCAGGCCTTTGCTGTGGTAGCTGTGTGGTCAGTGGAAAAATCTGGGCTCAGTGGTGCTCCACAGTGCTAAAACGGAAGGGATCTGGTAGAACTCTTAAATGGGATCATGATGGTTTGTAGTTTTGACATTTGTTTTAGCTTTCTGAATTAAACCTAAAGGAAGACTTTCTGGTTTAAGAGACCCAATGTTAAGAACCTTAATAGGAGCCTAGTAAACATAATATTCTGCATGTAATTGTAGATTAATGATAACAACAACAACAACAACAAAAAAAGAACCTTAATAGGCTCAGATTCATTTCAAAGAAGCCATTTGATAGGGCTTTCAAATCCCCACTGGGCTTACCTGTGAGCAGGCTTTCAGTAGCCCGGGAGGTGGCTGGCAGTTAGATTGTAATGCTCACTTGCTTTGTCTGGCTTCATGGGACTGAAGATGCCAGCAATGTCTGCTTACACTTTAGAAGGAAAATATGATACTGAAATTTTTTGCTTTCTCCTAAAAACAGAAGATGTTGAATCATATTTAAAGATCTTTTATTTTTCTACTTGAATAAAAATGTGTGTTGTTATAGTATTTGAATTAAAAAAATTATCTGCAGTAGCTTGCATTTTTTAACAATATTATTCTAGGCAGAGGGGGATTGTTTATGCTGTATTTTTACCCTTAAAGTTGTTTTTAAACAATACAAAAATTGGGAAATCATTTATGTTTAGATAAAGAGAAAAGACAGGAAAGACAATTTGTCACTGTTGAGCTCTACCTTTTGGAGAGGGTTTCTCTGTGCTAGGCTCTCTCCATGGCTTCAGGGTGAAGGAACGAATAAGACATGGTCTCTACCTCAGGAAGCTTCTCTCTCAAACCAGTGTCCTTTTACTAGAAAGAATAACTTGAGCAGTGTTCCATGTTCACGTTCAATTTGTAAATTAAATGGGTTTCTTTATTTTATAATTCATTAGAGTCTAAAGAGGTATGTGATTTGTGAATTTCTAAGAGATGGCTTTCCTAAGTAACATTTCCAAAAACTTGAAGTAGTAGGGTTATTAATATCTTCCTAAAAGGACTGCTAATATTGTGAGTATATTAAGAAGTCCTTACCTGTATTTGTGGTATTTAGAATAATGATTTCCAAACTTAGTTGGTAACCAGGATCACTTAGGATGCTTAGAAATATATTTTAAAAATTTGAGTTGGTATGTTTACATGGTGTGAGATTCAGAAGTGTAGACTGGCACACAGTGACACGTTTCCCTCCCTGCTCTGTTCCTTGTCTGCCCACTCCCTTTCCTCAGAGGTGACTGATGTTCTTTCACAAAAACTGAACGCATGTGCCATATTTATTTAGCCAGAGTATAAATCACTGAGACTTGTATTTGGAGATTTCTGATTTAGTAGGTTTGGGTGGGCCTGAGAATATTTCTTTTAAAATGTTCCCCAGAGGTTGTGATGACCAGCCAGTTTTAGACACTACTGTTTTAGATGGCACACATTGCTTATGCATGTGGTATATTACCTAATTCTTAAAACGACCCTGTGAAACAGATATGGTAACCACCATATTTTTGGCAGAGGTGGAACCATGAGAGCAGAGGATGTTCAGTGACCTCCTCAAGGTAATGCCCTGCCTTTTAATGGTGGGGCCAAGACTCAAAACCTAGGGCTTTTTTTGGGGTATCTAGGTAGGACCAGGCTGACACTCATCATGCCTTTTTGTGGCTATAATGCTGATTATTAGCTAAATAACAAAAAAAATCCCAAACAAGTAAATTCATATGGGTACTTATTATCCAACTCTTCCTATTACCGTACAGCGTTAGATGGTATTTTATTGTGCTGTTTGCCATAGGTGTCCAGTGATTGGACTTTCTCTTGTCTGCGTGCTGAGGCAGGCAGCCTCACACTGACTTTCATCTGTGATTTTGCTTCCCCATGAGCTCTCCTTTTCTCTTGCCTTTGCTTCCAGCTTCCTTTCTGTTCCTTCAGTACATTTCCCAAACGTGAACCCAGATTAAACCACAGAGTAATAGGGAGGGAAGGAGAAAAGACTGCCATCTTAGTGCCTGACTGGGAGAGTACTCCAGGCTGTAAAGTCCTAAGTGATTTTCCTGTCTGCCGGGTAGTCTCCTTCTGGCCATGATTCTCAAAGAGAGTTAAAAAAAATTCCTCACTGTATTGCAGGACCATTCGAATTTGGGTGTAGCCTCTGGGGGTAATTTCGTAGGACAACAACATTCCTTTGGTGTACTTAAAAAAAAAACCCGGTCTCCTAATTTTGGCCACATTGCAGAACATCTAAAAATCTTTACAGATGACTAGGAAAAGAACAAGAAAGCTGTGAATGTGCCATTTTGGGGCAGTGTAGGACTTACAGCTGAGACCTGTGGATGTCCATCCGTTTGTTCATCCATCCATCCCTTGGCATCTAGTCACTAAGGATTTGCCATATGTTGGCAGCTGGGAATTTAGAAATTAGTAAAACATGGTTCTTGCCTTCAGAGAGTTTGTGGGGCAGTGAAAGAGACAAACACTTCATCAAACAAATAGAACATCAGAAGTGCTGTGGAGGAAGTGCGCCCCAGGTATGGCTGGTCTCAGAGGTGCCTGGTTTAGTCTGGAGGGAAGGGGAGGAGGTGGGAGTGGGGGTGGGGAGGGGCGGTTCCCACAGGTTCTTTCAGCCTAGCATGGGAGGGATTAGTAGTAGTACATGTGTAGAAGGTAGTGGAGTAAAGTTAACAATAGGCTCAGGTAACAGGTATGTCCAAGAATTAAGAGCGGTCTGGGAGTATGTGTAGTTAAGGAATTGTGAAAGTGTAGTGATGCTTGGAGCGTAAAGTGCTCTGGAAGAGTGTGGAGATGAGATTGAGAGGTAGTCGGGGCAAGAAAACTCATTCTTTGTGAAATAAAAACCTATGCACAAGAAACGGGGAGTTAGAGTGCAGATACAGATTTCCAGTTCCAAGAATTCCTGGACTTAACTCTCATTCCCTCGACCCTCAGGTTCCTACCCTTGATCTCAGATTAGATTTAGTTTGGCAACCAATTCAAGAACTGGGTAGATTCAAAGCAGCAATATATATATATAGCAAGCTACCCAAGGATGAAAAATAAACTTAAGTAATAATGATAATGGCTGTCACTTACTGAGCATTTAGTGCTTGGCTCTTTCCAAGATAACTTTACAAAAAAATTACCTTTAATTCTTACCACCACACTACCAGATGAGTGGTTTCCTTTCTGTTTCAGAGATCAAGAAACACTGCCATGCTCTGGGAGGTTAAGCAAGCTAGCCCAATGGTACAGAGCCAATCAATATTTGGTAGGGAAGTAATCAAACCCAGGTTTGTCTGACACCACAGCTCATGCTTTTCCCACCCCACCAAGCTGCCCCTCGCAAGACTGCAGGTGTGGTTCCTGGGGCAGATGGATGGCAGCTGGGGCATGTAAAAGGATCGTGTCAAACGCCGTAAAACTGCTATTTCATCTTTGATGTGAAAAGGGCAGTAAGAAGCCATCTCAGTAGCTCTAGCTTAAAGAAGCTCTCCTGAAATTCATATCATCAAGATGAGTCAGGAATATAACCTCGTAATTATCAGTTTCTATGGAAAAATCAGCTTTCATTACAGGTATGTTATTTCAGTTTATAGTTCTATCTCAAGGACTGGGTAACATGCCAAATGGCAGTATTTATACTATAAAGTACATCAGTTATCTCATGAGATATTTGATTTGTATGTGAAATTAAAATTGGATCTGTAATGATCTGAGTACATTATCTGCATTTGGCAGACACTTTAATTAATGGTGTTGAAATTTTGGCTTTATGCTTCACTTTTTGGATGGGAGTTCTGAAGAAATCTTCTCATTCTATATGTTAACATAGTTTGATTCTTGTATGTATGTATACACTTACTGTCTTAAGAAAATGAAATTAGCTGAGACAGAAGGCTTAATGAAATTGTCAAGAAGAATTAATGTATAAAGGACATATCCTGTGTCTTTTTCTACCAAATTTCTTCTTGTCTTTGGCATGTGCTTTTCCCCCATTTTGAATGGAGCTGAAAATAACATCGTTGGTTTGGCTTTAAAGGAAAACGACTATTTTGTTGCATTTAGCATTTAGTTTTCTGAGAAATGTGTTTAGCTTTCATATGGCACAATAGTTTGGGATTTTAGTCTCTTTAATTTTATTAGGAAAAATGTTATTTATGATACTATATCAGAGTTTCTAATCAGAATATTTTCCAGGTTAGGGCAAGAAATTATTCCTAAGTATAATGCCATTTTTTTCTATGATAGTTAGCAAAGTGTTTCTGTAATATAGATTTTCTCATCTTAGTTTTATGAAAATCTTTTAACATTTTCAACTGAAACCATTTTAGGGAAAGTAGTTAAAAATATTTCTATTAAAAATTTATATTATTTTATGAATTTATAATATTTGGAAGCATCTCTTCTTTTTTGTTTTGAATGCATCTTGAAGGTGAAAGTGAATGTCCTGTATCATTTATGTAGAGTAACAGGAACACATATAAACTGGCATTTGTCATCCCCATAAGCATAAAGTATGTATAAGTCCTACCTATGATTGTTACTCAGGAAGCTGACAGAAGAATTTTTTCCTCTACAAAGCTACTGCTTGTATGATCTGGGGGTCATTTAAGAGTAAAGTCAGGTGTTCACTACTTTTCTTTGGGTAGACAAAAACTGAGGAAAGTCAGACTGCTAATTTAGAAATTAACGAGTCAGAGAAATAAAATGTTAAGACTTACAGCTGAGCAGATATCTACTAGGGGATCAATGTACAAGCTGAGATTTAAATTATAAAACTGATTAGATTCATGTTCACTAAGGAAAGGACCTTTATCAGAGGCTGAGAGGAGTAATCCTTTATCAGTGGTTTGAAGCCTGATGCCTACAGGTGCTAGGCAGGTAAGCGCACCTTTAGTCACCACTAGGGAATATAAACTCAGTTGATAAGGTCTCATTTTTCAAGAGAAGCTAGAGATCTGAAATTTTGTATGGTATCTTCCAAGTTTAAATATTGGCCAAGAATTTTAAAAAATCTTTAAATTTTAAATGCCATGTGATTCAGTATTATGTATACTTCTGTAACAAGGCAGTTTGTGACATCTCCTTAAGTGCCCCACCCCACCTTAGTAATTGACTGTATTATTTGCATGTATGTAAATCTTAAAGAGGTTCTTCTCTATCTGTTCCCCTCCAGCCTCTCCCTCCTTTATTGAAAACCACTGGCAAGTGAATGATTAAGATGCTTAGTGCCTTTTATGGGAGCTTAGTACTATCAGGGAGCAGTATTAAATTTTTAAATATGCTTATATTACTTTATGATGCTTTGCTGTGCCACTTTATACCTAAACAGTCATTGTGGGTAAATAAATTCCTCAGAGTGCAAGTTGGACCAATGGGTTTTAATGTAATAATATGAAAAGCTCATTGCTGGATTTCAGATTCTGTATTACAATCAACTTTTAAGAAATCATCAGTTTGTTGAGTTTTGGTGTAGTATCAAAGAATATCCATAATTTAGAAAGTATTTTGAAAGTGCATAATTAGGTAATTTTGGTTGACATTTTGTCTGTAAAACGTAAGAAAATGAGTGTCTTGACAAATGGGTTTCAGCCCTGGGCCAGTTCACTATGGATTCAGTGTGACCAAAGAAATGACAGTAGAATGTTCTTGGGGTGAAAGGGTTATATCCAATTTTATTTCCACAGTGGCAGGTCAGTCACTAAAATCCCATCCACTCAGAGCGAGTCTGCACGCAGCAAGCCGGTCTCTGCCTCTGGGCCTGCACAACCGCTTTGGACCTCTTTATCCGCACAGCTGTCCTCTGGGTCACTCTACCTGGACAGCAGTCTCTGTCCTCTGCTCTGCTCCCCTGCAGCCTTGGAGCTATGCCACCGTGTTGTGCAGAACACTGGGCGGAACTCTTTATATAGCGTCAATAACATGTCGCCCACACGTTTGTAGTGAGATAGCTAACCAGGGCCAAGTGAGAATCCTGGACACAGGAACTTTCATTTTATCCACAACAAGCAATTATTCTTCTCTAACATTGATTTAGCATTGTTTTTTTCAGTGGCACTATGCATTTTAAAACAGTACTGCAGTTTTCAGAGTGTGTCTGTGGGCCCTGGAGTCCCAAAGACCCTGAGGTCAAAACTGTCTTCATAATAGTACTGAGATTTTGTCATTTCTCACTGTTTTTTGAAATTTGTGCTGTTGTTCAAAAGTAGTGGGTGTAAAATACTGGCTTCTTAGAGCACAAATCAAAATAGTGGTACCGAACTGTATTCAGAATTAATTGTATTCTTCACTTTTTTGCACTTACAGGAAAAAAAGCCAGTTTCACTTCACAATGTCCTTGATGAAGCAGTCAAAATGACTAACTTTATTAAATCTTAACCTTTGAGTACATGTCACTTTAGTATTGTACATGATGTGACAAAATGAGGCGAACATTGTCTTGCAGAAAAGCACTTTGGCAGTTGTTTTAGTTGCAAGGTGAACTAGCTGCTTTCATCATGGAACACAATTTTTACTTGAAAGAGTGACTGACAAACTGGTTATTCAAATGTGGATATGGACAGACATTTCTTGGAAAATGAAGTGAGTTTGTCATTTCTAAAATTTAGAATTTTGGGAAATGTGTCTTCATCACTATGAATTTGACATATAGATTAGTAGTGACTTTCACAGGCATAATTTTGAAGGTCGGCATTAAGTCAGTAAACCAATATTTTCCAAATGACTAGTGCATGCTGGTACTGATGCATGGATGGGCAAAAGATACAACAAAAGTTCATTGAGTTGTAGATTTCACATTTGCCCCAAACTTTAAGAAATTACCACTTGTTAAGTTTTGGTATAATATCAAAGAAGGACATTTGCAATGAACTGAAAACAATATTAAAATATCCCTCCATTCTCCAACAACTTGTTTATATAGGGTCAGCTTTTCTTGATATACTTCAGCCAAAACAATATATACTGACATACTGGCTGGAGAAGCAAATCTGAGAAGCCAGCTATTTTATATTAAGACTGGAAATAATGAGGGCAGCAAAAATGTAACAGTTCCCCATTACAAATATTATTGGGAAAATAGTTTTCTTTCATAAGGTAATTTATGTCAATATGTAAAGAGCTTATGATTTTAAAAATACTCAAATTTTTCTTCATTTTTACTTTAATGGTCCAAATACCAGTAGATGTAACCCATATAAATGCTTTTGGGGGTCCTCAGTTCTTCAGAGTGTAATATGGTCCTGAGATCAAAAAGTTTGAGAATCTTTAAAGTACTTTATGAAGGGTTGGGAAAGGAGGCTGTGGAAAAGACTTAATATTTGGGGAGGTGGAAAATAGGTATCCAGAGATTCTGATTTTATTTTTAAAGAAAAACCTATAGGAGATATAAAGAAATAAACTTAATAGTCCCTGCTTTCTTAAATCCTAAAGTCTTTGATTTTGCTTCTGGTAACATTTTTAGTTTCTTTTTGGCCATTATAATAATCTTACTCCTTAGTTCTTTTTTTTTTTCTGGTGTCATTAATCTGTAATTACATGAGGAACATTATGTTTGCTAGGCTCCCCCCTTCACCAAGTCCCCACCACAAACCCCATTACAGTCACTGTCCATCAGTGTAGTAAGATGCTGTAGAATCACTACCTCTCTTCTCTGTGTTGCACAACCCTCCCTGTGCCTCCCCTCACATGATACATGCTAATCGTAATGCCCCCTTTCTTTTCCCCACTCTTATCCCTCCCTTCCCACCCATCCTCCCCAGTCCCTTTCCCTTTGGTAACTGTTAGTGTATTCTTGGGTTCTGTGATTCTGCTGCTGTTTTGTTCCTTCAGGTTTTTCTTTGTTCTTATACTCCACAGATGAGTGAAATCATTTAGTACTTGTCTTTCTCCACCTGGCTTATTTCACTGAGCATAATACCCTCTAGCTCCATCCGTGTTGTTGCAAATGGTAGGATTTGTTTTCTTCTTATGGCTGAATAATATTCCATTGTGTATATGTACCACTTCTTCTTTATCCATTCATCTACTGATGGACATTTAGGTTGCTTCCATTTCTTGGCTATTGTCAAAATAGTGCTGCGATAAGCATAGGGGTACATATGTCTTTTTCAAACTGGGCTGCTTATTAGGGTAAATTCCTAGAAGTAGAATTCCTGGGTCAAATGGTATTTGTTTTCTATTTTGAGCTTTTTGAGGAACCTCCATATGTATTGCTTTCCACAATGGTTCAACTAATTTACATTCCCACCAGCAGTATAGGAGGGTTCCCCGTTCTCCGCATCCTTGCCAGCATTTGTTTTTGCTTGTCTTTTGTATGTTGGCCATTCTAACTGGTGTGAGGTGATATCTTATTGTGGTTTTAATTTGCATTTCTCTGATGATTAGCGATGTGGAGCATCTTTTCATGTGTCTGTTGGCCATCTGAATTTCTTCTTTGGAGAACTGTTCAGCTCCTCTGCCCATTTTTTAATTGTATTACTTAATTCTTTAATGTTACACTTTGGAGCTTTCTAAAGACAAAATGGGGACTTCTAAAATTAGCTAAAAATTGATTTAATATTTATTCTAATATGGCTTTCTTCCATTTTTGCTGTGAAAATGGGGTGTAGTGATTCTTCTCCCCATGTGTGTATTGTCCAGATAGCTTTATTACTTCTCTCTTTAGTGATCCCCACTCCCATTGACTGTTTTGAGAAATCTGAAAGTTGAGGAACCCATGATGAAGGTTAAATTAAGATAGAAGCAATACAAAATGAATTTCAAAAAATGTATCTGAAAATTGAATGTCTTAAAGTCAACTTTCAGATCTACAGTGAGAGTCTTTCACAATCACAGAGATAAAGAGAATCAGCCCTAACTGTTGGTGCTTCTTGCTTGGGCCGAGGCCACCCTAATCCTTTCCAGGTTCTTCCCACCACCCTCAGCCTCAGTAATCAAGGTAGCTCCTGATAGTTAGGTCACAACACAGAATGGGTGGGTAGTGGGTGTGTCCCCTTCACACAAAACCAAATCCACATTGCAGCATGTGGAGGAGACTCAGCCGACCCCCTTCCATTTTATGCCCAAAAGCCCCTATGGGGGCTCACCTGTGGGTGCATCACAGGTGGTTTGCCATTCCCTATAGAACTGTGTGAGAAAGGATGTGGCGTTGGGTGTTCTCTGGACTGGGTGGAGTAAGTTGTCCAGTGTGGGTGGGGTGTGCCTGCTAGATGCTAGCTCATGCCGGTGACCCATCTCAGAATGCCCTCTGCAAACTACGTGAAGCACAGCCTTTCCTCCCAGTGACAGTGGCCGGCAGGTAGGGCTACCCCATGATAGCTTGAATTTATTGATTATCAGAGATAATGTGAACAGGTGGTATGCAAAGAAGCAGTTCAGAGGTGGCAGTGTAATAGTGTGGCACAATAGTTGGATGAAAGAACAGTTTCTGAAAAGTTTAGGACCTACTGCCTGTACGTAGGAAAGTGATGATGAACAGAACACCCATGGTCTGTGAAGAGAGATGGGTTTGACTCTAGTATCTCCCATCTCTGGTAACATAGCCATTGCTCCCCTCTCCAGAAATAAGCAGCTTCATTACTTCTTGAGTTTTAGGCTTTAAAATTTAGAGAGCTTGTCCTTGGAGTGATGCCAGAAATATTCCTTCAAGAAAAATGTATTTTCTTTTCCTACAAGAAAATAATCTGGGCATAAGTTCATAATGTACTACATTTGAAATTTGGCAATACCTGCCCTCTCTGATGTGGTGACAAGAAGTGAGCTTTAAGGCATTTTCTGTATGAATCTGTGATTTAGTGTTGTAGGTTACCTTATTACCTGTTGACTGTTGTTTCCTTGTATAGATTGCTAAGGCCTTTATTCCAGAATGAAATTATATTGGTTTGTGAAAGTTTTATTCCATCAACGGATATCTGGAGGTTGGAGGTGAGGTCCCTTTAAAGGCTGTTTGCTAATATGATTATTGGGTAAGTGGTGTGTTATTAATCTTATCTTTCTGTTAGCTGGTCTGCTTATAAGTTA
Organism: Manis javanica; assembly: GCF_040802235.1. NCBI lineage: Eukaryota > Metazoa > Chordata > Mammalia > Pholidota > Manidae > Manis > Manis javanica. Next base: position 186,634,717 of record NC_133157.1, on the reverse strand, counting down.
TATGGGCAACTGTCCTAAAAGAACTCTGTATTTTCACACTGTTCTTGCTTGTTCTAAACTTTAATTTGAGGTGGGAGACCTGGGGAGGGAGCTTTGTTGAGATTAAGATCAGGAACCTTTTCTGCCTCTCAGAAATGTGCTGTATACAAGTAATTATACATTTTTCACTGTTGGAACTATATCTAAAGAACTGGAAGATTGGGAGAAGATTTGGTTAAATTTTATCCTTTCTTTGCTTACTGTCTGTAAAGCCAGTTCAGACACAAATGACTGCAGTGTAGACCGTGAAGGTCCTATGTGAGGGAGAAGCTATATAGACTTACCACGGAAGAAAATTAGGGCTACCAGGAAACGTTCACGGACAAGGTAGCATTTGAGCTGGGCCTGAAATCGGTAGGAATGAGACTGGAGTAAATGTACTGGTGGCAGATGATGCTGATCAGAGTGAAACATGGGCAGTGCACCTTCTTTTACAGTTCGAGATACCCTAAAACCATCAGTTTGTGGAAGGTAGGGTGTCAGGAATACCTTTCTGTCCTGGAGAATTGAAACCTTTTAGGGATCTAAATACATCTACATTTTTTAGTTTTAAAAATTGAACTAGAAATCCCTACGGTTGCCTTCCCGTCAGGCCTTTGTGTGTGGCCGTGCGGTGTGTTACCCTGTGGGGGTAGGCAGACAGGACTGAAGGACTGCCCTGAGTGCTGGTGCCACTGAGGATCAGGGAGAAGGTGGATTATCTTTGAAATTGTAGTGTTGAATTTGGGAAAATGGGACTGAAATTATAGGGAATTTCAAGGGCAGCAACAAAATATGTTAGTTTCTAGCAAGTACTGTTCAGTTTGATTTCTTGTCTCTCTGTTAATAGCAGTTTGCTGTTAACCTTACCTTGGTGCTTTAGAAAAAATTTCAGCCTCTGGTTCTGTACAATGTATATAAATTTAAAGGAATAAAATAGATTAGAGAATCAGAATATGGAATAAATCTTGGGTGTAGGAGTACTAAGGATTGTCAGAACCTTATTGCTAATCTATCCGTTGTGTGTTAAAAGCTACCCCACAAAGGCTTTCTTGTTTGTCCGTGAATGAGATTAACTGCTGAGTTATGAGGTTGTTTTGTACTGTTATGCTGTACTCTTAAAATTGTTTTTCATCACAACTGCATGTAAAAGTTTATTCTAAAAAGGAAGTTGGTGAGCTCTAGGGTGGTTTTCTGTTTATTTTAAAAGTGGAAAACTTGTTAATGTTGCTATGAGAAGAGAGAAAGTTAATATCTTTAAGCATTTTAAGCTTTTGGAGGAAGATTCTGTAGACAAGCACCTAATACTTATGTAGAGACATTTAGTAACTATATTTAAATGAATGTGATCATTGGCCTGCAGTGATTATGTGATTTGCATGTCTGCTGGGGACTGTAATGTTAATAGGAAATAAATAGTCCTTGTTTTATTGCTAGCTTTTTTTGCTTTAAGGTTTGTCACTTTTATGTGGGATCTGTGTAAACTAATGTGTAGGTTTAGTCATGACAACTGTTTCAAGATTTAGAGGAATGATACAAGTTTTGTATATATATATAAAAAATTTTGTATTAATTTTTGGGATTGAATTTAAGAGATTTAAAAAACTTGATTATTTAGGGGAACATTCTGAGTGTCCATGTAAATCAGTTTGTATCTGAAAGTTTCAAATAGGTGAAATGAATTGAATGTGACAATTACTAAGTGATCTTTCCATATAAATGTTACATGTATATCCTCCATTGATATATTTGCTTTTTATACATCCATAAGAATTTAAGAACTGAAAAGAACCAGAGTTGAGACTATTAGTCTTTCCTTGCATAGATGAGAACCTGAAACCTGATGGCTTTTGTGAGGCCAGTTAATAGTAGGTGAGGTGCTATCCAGTAGGTATTGATTCCAGTACAAATGGGCTTACATATCAGATGTTTTAGGAATCTACCATGATTTTTCAGATAAAATTTAACTGAGGGCAGTAGCCATTTCTTTTATCCCTTACTAGTCTGAAATTTGCTGTTGAGTTCTTCAGCTTCTACTTTGTAACATTTTGATGTCCTCAAAAGCTTATTTTAGTTTTATAACTATTATGTAGGTGGAATGATATTTGGAGCCATGATTATTGTCCAGCTTTGAAAAGGCTTTAACAAATTTAATTCCTTTGTGCCCACCCCCTCCAACTGTATACTTTGTGAAGGCTCTATCTAGCAACAGTTGTTGGGCTAAGAAAAAGGAATGGAAATGAATAGATTTAGTTGTATGCCCTTGAACAAGTACTCCCTGAAAGTGTTTCTACTATGGTTTAGGGGACTAAAATCTTTTTAAGCTTTTTCTCACCTTCTGGCTGGAGTCTGAGAACTTTTGTAAATTACTCATAGTAAATGTGGGCCCAGGAGAGAGAGAGCGAGCTCCTGCCTCTGCTCTGGGTCTTCTGAAGGCTGTTGTGATTGCCCATTTTGGAACCTCCCAGTTTATTTTTTTCCCTGTTTTCTAGTCAGCCTCCTCTCAGAGCTCCTGAGTTCCACAGTACATTACTCTTGGGGTGCAGCAGTGTGACTTGTCAGTAAGCTAGCTGGGATTCAGTGAAAAAGCTTGTCTCTGTAGCACATGATGAAAACACATTTTTGTTGATGAAAGTAACTGCAGCACTAGGTTGTGAAAATGAAAATGTACTGAGGCCTAAGCCACACAAGATAAGAAGCTGTTCTTGGGAGTGAGAATAAAGTTACCAGTGAATAGGTACTTCTTGGGGGAGAAATTAAGAATGGCATCGTTTGAAAGTTATTCTTGCATAGGACTAAGATTCTGTGTTGGGCAATATACTGAAAGATGCTCCTCAGCACTGGACAGAGGATTTTAGAGAATAAAGCTGAGAGACAGCTGGCTTCTACTAGAATTATTGAAATTATTAGGTTATTTGACCATATAATATGTAATTTGTGGCAACTTTTTAATCCTCAGCTGGCTTTAAGGTATAATTTATTTTTGGATATGTATACCACTTTGATCTTTAAGAGAGTTATTTCAGAAAAACTTTAGAAAGACCAGGTGATTATTTGGTAACTTAATAGAATGGAACTCTTCAAGTCTCTACATTTGATTATATCTTTACATTATAAAATGACTTCTTAGGTTGACAGAAATGCCTAGTTTAAATGAGTATTACAGTATTTTATATTCAAGATGTTTCTTGAGAGAAACAGTAAAATAACATTAGGTAATATGAGTTAATATCTTTTTGTTATATAACCTTTTGAGGTTTTTCTAAGCATACTCCCACTCTTAAAAATGGAAGGGGTCATTCTTTTTTTATAGATGTAGCTGTAGACAGATTGTAACTTACACAGTTTTGTGTCATAAGGCCTTTCAAGATCTTGAGACTTAAGTCTTAAGTCATTTAGGCTTTTGGGCTTTTCTTGCCTCACTGTGTTAAATTCTTAGTAGATATATGCTTGTGAAAGATTTTCATTTCATGATAAGCATATATATTCCAGACCTCTTTGGCATCTGTACACAAGTGTTTAAAAAGTGGTTTTTCCCTGGGTGTTGGTTCAAGTACCTGCTCTGCTGCCACTGTTGTTCTGTAAACTCTAAAAACTTCAGTTTCCTCATCTGTTAAATGAGATTAAGATTACTGTTGAATTTAATAATGAGGAGGTGAGAGAAGGAAGGTATAAAGTTGATTTGTGATCTTTTTTGGAGCAAAAAAATCAAAGACAATATTAAAAACATTCTTTCCATGGCAAGTTTTATGTATATTACTGTTAGAAATCACCCAAATAAAGGCATAAGTACCTAACAGAACTGTTCTTTTTGCAAAGGATCTGTACATATGGTTTATTCACGTTTTGTTTTGTTTTTAAAGGTTACGGGAAGTTTCAGAGAAACTGAACAAATATAATTTAAACAGGTAAGAGTTTTAAGATACTTAAATTTCTTGAATCATTTTTCTTTATTAGGAAAAAACTCATTTAGACAGCAGCTATTAAGAATATTTTAAGTTAACAATCAACTTTTTATGAATTGGGCTCATTTGAATTACAGTTTCTGTTCATACCGATTTTTTAAAAATCTGGCATACCAGGGAACTATAAAGACTAGGGGGATATGATTGTTATCATCTTTCAATTATTGCTTTAAAATAAGTAAATATTACTTTATCAAATAGGTTTTGCCAGTGATTTTTTTCTTCTGTTAATTGGGTTAAAAAGGAAAAACCCCAGGATGTATTTGCTATTAAAAAATCTTACCTGCGTTCTTTTTTTTTTTTAATTCCCCAGCCATCCCCCTTTGAATGTATTGGAACAGGCTACTATTAAACAATGTGTGGTGGGACCAAATCATGCTGCCTTTCTTCTTGAGGTAAATTGTTTGCTCTAAGATAGAGAAGTGGAAATAAAGAGTTAAAATACAACTTCACATTTTAACCATGGAAAACAGCATTTGCAGATCAGAAAACAGATCACCCAGTTCCATTTCCTCATTGTGTAAATTCTCTTGGCTCAGAGAAACCTTAAATTATTTAGTAGAGCTTAGAAAATTAGTAACAGAATGGAGAAGTTCCTGATACCCAAGAATTTCCTTGCTCTGAATGCTGCTAGATTGAGATTTCCTAAGTCATGTTTACTTATTTCTTGATAATGTCTGTAAAACGTATTTCCCCATGTTAGGCGTGAGCACCTTCTCCAAGGGAGCTTGTTGTCTTCAGAATTGATGGTGATAGGTACATAATCTGTTTCTTGAATAAATTCACATTTTAATACACATTTTTACTTTGGAAATTTCTATTTTCTTTGCTTTTAGGATGGTAGAGTTTGCAGGATCGGTTTTTCAGTACAACCAGACAGATTGGAGTTGGGTAAACCCGATAATAATGATGGGTAAGACATGATGACTTTTTTACTTAAATATTTAGCTCTTGAAAGGTATTCTGTTAAGCTTGTGTTTTGATTTTGGTAACCCTCAAGTTAAAAAAAAAGGATTGTAGAAAATGAGACACTTAAAATAGAGTGAAATGGTTACTTTGTAGTTTGATTTTAATATTTATGCAAGCAGTGATTTATAGCTAAAATATTAGCATTAAAAGTAGCAGAGGAGTCCATGATCACTTAACAGAATAGGTTACCAGAAGAATGATGATGTATTTGGTAGGTCCCAAGTCAGATCTGCTCTCTTTGATTGAAATGACTTTTTAGATCATGTTTTTTCTCCCTTTTAATATTTCAAAATCAAGTAATTCAATTTGAAAATGACAGGGTCTTTAAAACTTTGGTCTTATTTTATAAATGATGGCATATTAAAAAGGTTGCTAGGTAATATCTTAGTTTCAGTGATCACTTTTAAGGAAAGCATGGTTACATTCAAAGATTTAAAGTATCATTTACAGACAATTCATTTGCAGTTGAACTAAGAAAACCATTTCAATCAGGCCCCTGGATTGTTTTGAGGCTTCAGGTTAGGTTTGTTCTTTGATGTGAAGCATACATTTCAGGAGGAGTAATCAGAGAATTGTTAGCTGTTACTTCACCACAGTTAGAACCCAGAATTGAGGGCTTTTCCTAGGCAGTTGGGGACAGTTCTGTGATTGTTCCACCGCTTGTTGTTTCCCAGGTCAAAGTTGAACAGCAACTCAGGGGCGGGGAGGACATCGAGGCCGGGTAGGACAAGTGACTCTCCATGGTTTCTCTCAGGTTCTGAGACTCTGGGCAGGCTGGCAGGCAACACCCTGGGGTAAGTTGTGGCTGGTTAATGGTCTGCGCTGGCTGTTGCTTTGTGAGTGCTTTTCACTGTGAGTGATCATCTTCAGTACCTGGTGGTGGAGTGAGGAGTCACCTGAACTTGAGGCCAGAGCTCATGTTGCTCATGGTGTGCCACTATGGTTAGCCACAAAGGCTAATTACAGTTAACCCAGGTTCCTAGCCTTTTAAAAAAGACATGGTTATCATCATGTCATTTATATTATTTATGTTTTTCAGTGATGCCGTCTTTTGTCTTCTTTTATGACAAATTCTTGGGTAAAAATATCTAACATATATTTCTGATGCCCAGATCTTTCAGAGTTGATTTAGCGAGGTTTGAAAATCATGTAAGTAAACCTTATAGCCCTTAATAAAGTTACATTTACTTTTTAAAATTGAGGTATATTGACATAAAACATTAGTTTCAAGTGTACTGCATAATAATTTGATATTTGTGTATGATGTGAAATGATCAACACAGTTAAGTCTAACATCCATCACCATACAGTTACAAAATTTGCTTTTTTCTTGTGATGAGATTTATTCTTCTAGCAACTTTCAAATATACCATAAGTATTGTTAACTATAGTCACTATGCTGTACATTACATCCCCATGACTTATTTTTCCTAAGTTTGTACTTTTTACTTTTTAAATTATTTATAAGATGTATACCCTTTAAATTAGATACTTAACTCTTATATTTTATCCAAAGTTGATAATGCTATCAAATTAAAGAAATGGTACACAAATTTCAGGCCAGATAATTTCACTCATTTTATACTTTAATTCTTGAAGAGCCAGATTTTCTGAAATTACCCAATTAATGATTAAATAATGTTGAATCAGTCAAGTCTGCATATGTGTACAAAGGCTTATCAGAGAAATATAACTAGGAGCAATTTACATTGTTTTAAAATGTAAATAAGAGAAATAGGAAGATTTTAAACATTTTTGACACAGAATTTCTAGGTAAAGTTAAATTTAAAAATTGAGAGCCCAAAATGTTTTCTTTATTTGCTTTTTTGTTTAGTGCTGAACTAATTATTTTGAGGTCTAAAGGAGGTCAATTTAGTTAAATGCCACCTTTAGCTCATTCTGTGCTGGAATTATTAATAGGAAGCTTAGCTATGATCTTTATTAAACTGTTATGTGTCTCTTTTTAGTGGTTCTGTGCACACAGTGAACATAATAACAGTGTATGATAAAGAATTCTGAAAAAAATAGCAATAATAGATGAAATTTCAATTTTATTTGTTAAAACCTGGAGAAAGTTTGACATTTATTTAAGAAAGAACTAGGGTTTATGGTACTATGTTAAACTTTTGAAAGATCAAAATCTCTGTTTAGTTGTAGAGTGAGCAAACTGCAGCCTCAGGCTAAATCTGACCCCTCCTCCTCCTCCTCCTCTTATTGAAACACAGTCAAGCTTGATATTTTACTTACTGTCTTTGGCTGCTTTTGTGCTAAGATGGCAGAGATGAGTAGTCATGACAGAGACATTTGAGACATTTAGCCTACAGAGCCTAAATAAACTGCTTGTATTTAATTAGGCTATTAGACATTAGCCTAAATAAACTATTTACAAATCTACTTTTACGGGAAACGTTTGCTGACCTCTTGTTTAGTTTATCCATTTATGTGGTGGCATTTGTTCCTAATCCTGTATTCTTTATTTTTAAATTTTAACTTTTCTTTTTGAAATTGTTTGACTTCTAAAAAGCTTCAGAAACTTTCATGGGGCTTCTTCAAATGTTTACATTTTATAAACATAGTGTACTTAATCAAAACCGAGAAATTAACACTGATCACTGCTTAATATACAGAGTTCATTCAAATGTTACCAATTGGTCCACCCATTACCCTGTCCTGGTGCAGGATTCAATGCAGGACCCCATACAGCCTTTAGATGTCGTGCCTCTGTAGTCTCCTCCAGTCTGGGGCAGTTTCTCAGTCTTTTATCTTTCCAGATCCGGATGAATTTGAAAAATAGCTGGTTATTTTGTAGCATGTTTGCATTTGTCTGTTGTTTCCTCACGATTAAACCTAGATGATACAATTTTTTTAAAGCATTTTTTTGGGCAGTTTTCAGGTTCATAGTGAAAATGAGTGGAAGGTACAGAGATTTCACATATACTCCCTGTCCCCCTGCATATGTATAACATCACCCACCAGAGGGATTTATTTGTAACAGTTGGTGAACCTACATCGGTTGACACATTATTTCACCCAGAGTCCATCGTTTACTTTAGAGTTTGGGTGTTGCACATTCTGTGGGTTTGGGCAAATGTATAATGATTTGCATCCTCCATTATAGTATTATTTAGAGTAATTACACTACTCAAAAACTCCTCTGTGCTTACCTGTTCATCCCATTTTCCCCCTAACTCCTGGCAACCACTGATCTTTTTACTCCTCTGTAGTTCTGTCATTTCCAAAATGTCATATAGTTGGAATGATACAGCATATAGCCATCTCAGGTTGGCTTCTTCCACTTACTAATACGCACTCAAGTGTCCTCCATGTCTCTTCATGGCTTCATAGCACATTTCTTTTTAGTGCTGAGTGATATTCCAGTGTCTGGATGTACCACAGTTCATTTATCCGTCCACCTGCTGATGGATGCTTGCTTCCAATTTGGCTGTTATGAATAAAGCTGCCCTAAACATTGTGTACAGGCTTTTGCTTGGACATGTATTTTCAACTCGTTTGGATAAATACCAAGGGGCCCTATTGTTGGATTGTATGGTAAGAGTGGGTTTATGTTTGTAAGAAACAAGCAAACTTTTTTGAAATGGCTGTATCATTTTGTATTCTCATCAGAAGTGGGTGAGAATTCTTTTTGCTCCACATTCTTGTCAGCATTTGATGACATTAGTATTCTGATTTTGACCATTCTAATAGGTGTGTAGTAGTGTCTCATTGTTTTAATTTGCATTTCTCTAATGACATATGATGTGGAGCATCTTTTCTTTTGCTTATTTGCCAACTGCATGTCTTCCCTGGGGAGGTGTCTTTATTCTCTTCCTCTTTGTAATTAATACGTTTTTTGTGGAGATGTACTTTTTGACTGTAAATATCTTATTTTTATGCTTCATTAGCATCCATTGATGATTTTTTGCCTTAATCATTTCTATGGTGTAGGCCAAAGAGTGATTTTTTTTAAAAAGAATTTCCATCATTCCTTTTACACTTACTAATTGGAATTCAACTGTAAGGAATAACTTTGCGTCCTTGCTCATTCTATTCTATTCTGTTTTTATTCATTTATTTATATCATTATGGCCTCATGGATATTTGTTTTATTCTATAGTTTATAACCTATTACTGTTATTTATTATGTTGCTCAAATTGTCCTAGATTTAAATTCTCTTCTCTTTATAAGTAAAATTTGGATATAACCAATTAAAATAGACTGCATGACAGAATGACTGAAATAGAGCAATGAGATTTTATGACTTTGCTAATAAAATACGCTACAGATGTAATAAAGCATAGTACATTTGAGCTTGAATAAAACCTCTGTAGACCTACTCCAAAGAAGATTAGGGCTAATTTTAAGACTTTAGAATGTAGAGAATCAATAATTTTTGAGTCCCTTTACCCATCCTTGCCCATACTTCTTTTTCCCATCCACATTTTTGTCTTGTCCTTTCCTCCCACCTCCCTCCTCTGTCCCTCTGTCGCTCTCCCCCCTCCCCCACCCCTTACCTCTGAAGAAGCTGTGTAAGCTTTCTTTAGCATTGGGTTCATAAATTATGGAATTGAAAAATGTCACAGCCCAGTGACTAAGCCATTACCGGTCATTTGTTTGCCTTTGTTGGGTCTTGCAGATGTCTACCAAGTGTAAGCATTTAAAGACTTATGTTTTACTCAGCCTCTATGAAAATTCTTCCCTGTTTGTTGATGATGAACTTGTGATTGAGTTATTTTATAAATAAATTTTATAGTCAAAAATATTTTCCTTCCTAATAAATTTTTTCCACTTGAGTTGTATAGTGAGTTTTCTCTCTTTTTGTGTTGATTACAATAAACTTTGGAGAAGTTTGCAATTTGTAGTATGTGCTAGAGAATCTAGGACAAGCAGATCTTGAGTCCCTGAAAGGGATTCTTAGCCCTAAATTTACTAAATACAATCAAATATGAGAGACCATCCCCACACACCATAGTTCCTACCTCCTCCCTTCACAGTCTAGGCTGGCTCCTTTTGGGTTCAGAGAGGTGTTGTGAATTGGAGCAAGTGGTCTCTGTTTGACTGCTGCATTTGATACATTTTGGGATAATTAGTTGTTTTGCTTTTCTGTCAACATGGAGAATTGAAAATTGATCATTTATTTTGGCTGATCATTCTTAGGAATGCATAGCAGTCAGAATTTATGGGAATTTATATATTTGTCCCTTTGGTGTTTTTTGCTATTCGGAAGGTTTGTGTACTAAAGATTCCTAACTGCTGCTGTTTTCTCCCTTTCATGATTAGTCAAATTTATCATGGGAGATGTTTCAAAAATCTTCTAGGTATTTTCATTAAACTCATTTCAAACCATGGTAAGGGTAAGACACCACCAAAAATATTTGGGAAAGAGAGTTTGTGTTCAGTAGTAAAGTTAACAAGGAGATAGTAATATCTAAATATCTGTCATTTAGTATGTGATCTAATTCTGTTACTTGTTGTCACTGGACATAATAGATGGTAGGTTTAAGCTGCTTTTCATTCATTTGAGGTACTGTATTTTCTTTGGAGTTTAATCTGAGCTAATAATTAGTACAGGATTTGAAATGTGAAAGCCAAGCAAGTCATTGTAATTAAAAGTTGTTGAAGCTGCTAGCTTGGTGGGTTAGATAGTAGGGCTCTAAGTGGATGCCCATTTTTAAAGTATGTAGCTGATCAGCTGATTGTTCCCATAGGAGAACATAAGGTTTTGTTGCCAAATGCAAACCTCTCCACCTCCCAATCCACCTTTTTGTCCTGAGGGTTTTTATGTGAAATCTCCTGATTTAAATGTTGGAACTAACTAATATCTTCATGGAAATAAATATACACATATAGACAGGCATACACATACCAAGCATATATAGTGTGTGTGCGTGCATGAATCTGTGTAGATGTGTATATGCATTTAAATGAACTTTATTTTAAGACAGTTTTAGATTGACAGAAAAATTACAAAGCTAGTACTGAGACTACTAATACACTCCATACCTAGTTTCTACTGTTACTAATATTTAACATTAGCATGGTACTTTTTTTTTTATAATTAATGTATATTGACACATTATTATGGACTGAAAGCTATAGGTTATTCACATTTTCTTTCAGTTTTTCCTAATGTTCTTTTTCTGTTCCAGCATATCACATTACATTTAGTCATCACTTCTCCTTAGGCTGCTCTTGACTGTGACAGTTGCTCAGACTTTCCTTATCTTTGGTGATCCACATGTATTTTTTAACCAGCCAGCCAGGTATATGGACAAGACTTGGCCCATGGGCTTTAAGTTTGCAAGCTGTGGACTAATTCCATAGCATGTATGATTTCATCAATTGGTTTTGAGTTAATTCTGTTATCTTGAGCACCATATAATAGGATCAAACTTACAGGATTAATTTGATAAAAGTATAGCGAGTAGAAACTAGTTGTCCCAGTATTTTTGAGTTTAACATTGAAAGTTACATAGCTCCCTATAATTGCAGAAAAAAGAATCACTAATTCTAATATTGTCTTTTGTAACCACTGATGAGCCTGTTAGTGTATGCTTAGTTTAACACAGTACTGTTTCTCTAGATAGCAAGCTAGTTACTGTTCAGAAGCAGTCGAGGTAGTGAGACTGGTAGGGTGGATTCTGATGGAAGGAACCCTGCCGAGTGGGTGTGAGTGGGGTGTGAATAGTCCTGGTGATAGTCAGACTAATGGGCAAGCCAGAGAGATTTTTGATATTTGTCTTTCAACTAACCTCAGTTGAGAGTTTATGTAGCATAGATTGCAAATTGGCAACAGTGGTGTTTAGATGATTAATCCAGCAGTGAACTCAACTGTTTTAGATAGGTTGGTACTCTCCACTCTTCCTGTCATCTTGACTTCACTTAATTGCATAATCTTTCTGTTCCGTGTAGAGATTTGAGTTTGTAATACTGTTAATGTCTGCCCAGGAGGTGTGTGTACTGGAAGGTATATCTGATCAAGTTCTAGCACTATTTGCTTGGGGGGAAAAAGGTATGCATGCCTTGATGGAAATAAGTCATCCCACATATCTATATTAGCAATATAATTTGTTGTCCAAGCTGGGACATTTTGGAGTGAAATTAATAATTAGGCTGATGAAATGAATAATTAGGCTTCAAATGGCACAGTCTCAGGCAAACTGGGACGTATAGTCATTAATTATGTCGTTTTTTAAGACTCTTCAGTGTGGTTCCCCCTCTTTTCAAGTTGAAGTAGTACATTTACCTTTTGAATGTTTAAAAGTTTTAAGAGTAGTTCCACCTGAAAGAATTAGTTTTTTACAACTTACAGAAAACCATGAAGTAGAAATGCTGATTTGAATACCTAGTGATATGTTTGATTGATCCTATATTATTTTCTGTTTCTTAACAGTCACAGTGCATATGTATAACTTGAAAACATATCTACTTGGTAAAATATTGCTGTCTTTGATAGCACATGGCTTTATTTTTTTAATCATGGTAAAAATCACATAACATAAAATGGACGGTGTTAACTGTTTTTAAGTACATAGTTCAGTAGTATTAAGTATATTCAAATTGTTGTCAAACAGATTTCCAGAACTTTCTTATCATGCAAAACTGAAACTTTATTTTATACTCATTAAACAGCTTCCCTTTAACAAAGGCAACCATCATTTTACTTTGTTTTGTGAATCCTTTAGATACATAAAGCTTTAGATTCCACATACAACTGGAATTATATAGTACTTGTCTTTTTGTGACTGGCTTATTTCACTTAGCATAAAATCTTTAAAGTTCATGTGGAGCAAGGATTTCCTTCTTTTTTAGGGCTGAGTAATATTTCAGTGCATGTATACACCATATTTTGTTTATACATCCATCCTTTGATGCACATTTAGTTTATTTTCACTTCTTGGCTATTGTGAATGGTGCTGCTATGACCATGGGCTTGCCAGTACCTCTTCGAGACTCTGCTTTCAATTCTCTTGGGTATATATATATCCAGAACTGGGATTGCTTGGTTATATGGCAGTTCTGTTTTTAATTTGTGAGGAACCTCCATACTGTATTCCATAGCACTACACCATTTTACAATCCCACCCAACAGTGCATGAGGGTTCCAGTTTCTACACTGCCCTGTGCATACTTGTAATTTTCTTTTTTTTTTGGATAGTAGCCATTCTAATTGGTGTGAGGGCTATCTTACTATGGTTTTGATTTGCATTTCTCTGATGATTAGTGATGTTGAGCATATTTTCATGTGCTTTTTGGCCATTTGCATATAATCTTGGAAGAAATAATTGTTCACATCCTTTGTGTTGATCCATTTTTAAATTAATTTTTGCATATGGTGTAAGGTAAGTGTTCGGTTTCATTCTTTTGCATGGGGGATCCAATTTTTCCCATAATTTGTTGAAGACATGGTCATTTCCCCATCGGGTAGTTTTGGTGCCCTTGTTGAAGATTTTTTTGACCCTGTATATCAGTTTTATTTCTAGGCTCTCTAGTCCATTCCATTATTCTGTTTGTCTTCATGCTAGTACCACACTATTTTAGTTACAGTAGCTTTGTAATAATAATTTTTGAAATAAAAAAGTGTGAGTCCTCCAGTTTTTTTGTTCTTTTTCAGAATTGTGTTGGCTATTTTGGGTCTCCTGAGATTCCACATGAATTTTAAGATGAATTTTTCTATTTTTGATTGGAATTTTGATATGAATTGCAGTGAATTTGTAGACTGGTGTGGGTTGTATAGACATATAAATAATATTAAGATTTCCATTCCACAAACATGGGATGTGTTCCCATTTATTTGTGTTTTTAATATTTTAAGCTGTGTTTGGTAGTTTTCTGTCTTTCCTCCTTGTTTAGATGTATTCCTAAATACTCTCTTTGATGCTATTGAAAATGGAATTACTTACTTAATTTCCTTTTTGTCAATGTCCTGTACTTTTAATGCTCGTTTGTGTGTGTGGGTTTTTTTGGGGGAGTAGGGGAGGTCTGTGAATAGTTCTTTATCATTACATTTATGAATGTCTTGCTACATAGCTGAAATTAAGTGATGTTTTATACTGCCGCCTTTCAAATGCATAATATTATTTTTTTCTAAAATTATCTTGGGCAGTTCTTAGGCTGTAGGTAGAGAATCCACATAAACATGAATTGATAGAGTACATCAACAAGTGCAGAAAGGCTCTAAAAAGGATGATACCAGGTTTCTTGGAAATATTTTTTTTCCATTGTACTGAGGAAACTATTTACAAAGTTTTTTGTTTGCTAAGACAGAGGTTGAGCTTTCCAATTAAGTGAGATGAGAGACCCAGAATTTGTTGTATAGTTGTTTGGGAATTGTTACTGGTTAATATATTCAAACATTTTTCAGGGAAAGAAAAGGAAGGCTTGGAAAATCAAATCTGCACCAGATCGGTTTGCAGTGGGAGGTTGAAGGTTTTAGCTTTTAGACAACTGCAGTGAAGAAGTATTGGGAGTAAAGTACCTCTTTCTAGATTGGTTCAGAGTATTAGATTAATTTTAAAGAGGACTGGCACTGTCATAATTTATAAGGTTTATGTGATTTATATGACCATTTTTTAAAAGATCTGACTGAATGCAGAAAAGCAGTCATTGTGTGGTTGGTTATCTAGCTTACTTGATTTGGGGATTCTTAATTCTCATGATTGGGGCAATAAGTAAAGATGTAGATGTCGTGCCCTTTCCAAGTTGTTTTCTTGTACTTTAGAGAAAATTATGAATGTATTAAATAGTGGCATCTACTTGGCCAAGGTGGTTAATAGTGCTAAATATTAATAAACTAATATCTTTGCAAATCAATATTTTATTCCAGGCAAAGAACTTTGAATCTTAAACCCAGTCTTAAAAAGAGTTCTACCTCTTGTGTATCAGATTGTTGGTAGTTATGTTTAATGGGTCTTTCTTGCAAAGACTGGATGTGTTCTATAACTCATTTTAGAAATGTGACTAGAAATATCTGGTATGAGGGTCTTTAAAAAATTATTTCAAAAGATGTAAAAGTATGATACTTAGCTTTCCAAAAATGAATTATTTTAAAGCTCAGTTCTGTTACTTTGTTATGTCAAAATACTATAAAATATGTTAGACAAATAGCTTTATCTTAGCTTAGAGGAGTGAAAATGAGACCAAAGTATTCTTTTCAGAATGATTGTTTAAAATGCTAATTCTGTAAATTCTCCAATATTTAGAAGTCGCTGGAGTTCTGGAGTAGGTGGAAGTGGAGGAGGATCTTCTGGTAGGTCATCTGCTGGAGCTCGAGATTCTCGCCGACAGACCCGAGTTATTCGGACAGGAAGGGACCGAGGGTCTGGGCTTCTGGGCAGTCAGCCACAGCCAGTAATTCCAGCATCCGTCATTCCGGAGGAGCTGATTTCCCAGGTACGGCTCTTGTAGAACACTTAATGTAAGATAAAAGGTCAACAAGACAATCATGAGAGAAATTAAAGAAGATACCAATAATTGGAAACACATCCCGTGCTCATCAATAGGAAGAATTAATATTGTCAAAATGGCCATTGTGCCTAAAGCAATCTACAGATTCAATGCAGTTCCTGTCAAAGTACCAATAGCATTCTTCAATGAACTGGAACAAATTGTTCTGAAATTCATATGGAATCACAAAAAAACCCCGAATAGTCAAAGTTATCCTGAGAAGGAAGAATAAAGCTGGAGGGATTATGCTCCCCAACTTCAAGCACTACTACAAAGCCACAGTAATCAAGACAATTTGGAACTGGCACAAGAACAGACCCATAGACCAATGGAACAGACCTGAGAGCCTTGATATAAACCCCACCATATGTGGTAAATTAATATAAAATAAAGGAACCATGCACATACAATAGGGAAATGACAGCCTCTTCTACAGCTGGTGTTGGCAAAACTGGACAGCTACATGCAAGAGAATGAAACTGGATTATTGTCTAACCCCATACACAAAAGTTAACTTGAAATGGATCAAAGACCTGAATGTAAGTCATGAAACCATAAAACTTAGAAGAAAACATAGGCAAAAATCTCCTGAATATAAGCATGAGCAACTTCTTCCTGAACACATCTCCTTGAGCAAGGGAAACAAAAGCAAAAATGAACTCATGGGACTAGACCAAACTAAAAAGTTTCTGTATGGCAAAGGACACCATCAATAGAACAAAAAGGCATCCTGTGGTATGGGAGAATATATTTGTAAATAACATATCTGACAAGGGGTTAACATCCAAAATATATAAAGAACTTACACGTCTCAACACCCAAAGAGAAAATAACCTGATTAAAAAATGGGCAGAGGATATGAAGAAACAGTTCTCCAAAGAAGAAATTCAGATGACCAACAGACACATGAAAAGATGCTCCACATCACTAATCATCAGGGAAATGCAAATTAAAACCACAATGAGATATCGCCTCACACCAGTAAGGATAGCCAGCATCGAAAAGACTAAGAACAAATGCTGGTGAGGATGCGGAGAAAGGGGAACACTCCTACACTGCTGGTGGGAATGTAAACTAGGCTAGTTCAACCATTGTGGAAAGCAGTATGGAGGTTCCTCAAAAAACTAAAAATATAAATACCGTTTGACCCAGGAGTCCCACTCCTTGGAATTCATGCAAAGAATACAACTTCTCAGACTCAAAAAGACATATGCACCCCTATGTTTATCGCAGCACTATTTATAATAGCCAAGATAATGGAAGCAACCTAAGTGTTCATCAGTAGATGAATGGGTAAAGAAAATGTGGTACATATATACAATGGAATACTGTTCGGGCATAAGAGAGAAACAAATCCTACCATTTGCAACAACATGGGTGGAGCTGGGGGATATTATGCTCAGTGAAATAAGCCAGGTGGAGAAAGGCAAGTGCCAAATGATTTCCCTCATTTGTGGAGTATAGCAACGAAGCAAAACTGAAGGAACTAAATAGCAGCAGACTCACACACTCCAAGAAGGGACTAGTGGTTACCAAAGGGAAGGGGTGTGGGAGGGCGAGTTGGGATGGAGAGAGAAGGGGATTGAGGGATATTATGTTTAGTACACATGGTGTAGGAAGTCACGGGGAAAACAGTATAGCACAGAGAAGGCAAACAGTGAATCTGTGGCATCTTGCTGCACTGATGGACAGTGACTGCATTGGGGTATGGGGGGACTTGATAATATTTGTAAATGTAGTAACCACATTGTTTTGTCATGTGAAACCTTCATAAGTGTATATCAACAATACCTTAAGAAAAAATAAAAAATAAAAGAAAGATAACAGGCCAACGTGAGGTTTAGCTGAGTATAGTGGGCTGTAGTTGTGACTCATGCTGTGAATTGTGAAGTACTGCTTCTCTGTATTGATTATAGAAAGATAATTTTGATAAAGATTTTAATTGAGAGAAGCATAGCACTCTTACTTGTTTTTTATTTTAGGCCCAAGTCGTTTTACAAGGCAAATCCAGAAGTGTCATTATTCGAGAACTTCAGCGAACAAATCTTGATGTAAACCTTGCTGTAAATAATTTACTTAGCCGGGATGATGAAGATGGAGATGATGGGGATGATACAGCCAGTGAATCTTATTTGCCTGGAGGTTGGTGGATCACCGTCAATGGCTTTCTCATGTCTGGAGAGAGGTTTTTTTTTTTGACTAGGGAATGGAATTTTAAAGTACAATGGATTATTCCTTCCAAGGTGATAGATATTTTTTCACTCTGATACCTGATTCACTTGTAAAATTCTTTTTAAGGGGAAATGGGGGCATGTTTTTGCCTAGTGGACTTTTGTTTGGTCCCAGTAAAAGGCATGCATGTGTGTGCATGGCTCTTATCACTGGCTGGCAAGGTGACCCTGGAATGTTATTTTTTGATGCCCTTATTACTGAATGTGTAGTAATAACTGAACTGCCTTTGGATTCTGACTGTGTTGTCAGTGATGGTCACACATATCGTAAGAAGAAATCCTCTTTTCTTGTGATTATTTAGTAGGTAGCCCAAGTGTTAAAAACGTGTATTTCAGGTTCCTTAAAATTTTTAATAATGTTTAACTTTATTTGCTAGGAAGTTAATGCTCTTTTCCCAGGTTATGTCAGTAGTCAGTCCTGATTTTATCTCTTTTAACTTTCAGTGACTTTTCAATGGTTTGCAGGTGTTTTTTTTATCTCTGCCTTATTGATATTTGTTTCTGTTTATAGAAGATCTAATGTCTCTTCTTGATGCTGACATTCATTCTGCCCACCCAAGTGTCATTATTGATGCAGATGCCATGTTTTCTGAAGATATTAGCTATTTTGGTTACCCTTCTTTTCGACGTTCATCGCTTTCCCGGCTAGGCTCATCTCGAGGTAATTTTGCCTTATCTCGCTATGCTCGTTGGCTGGCTGTGTGGAAACTCAGTGGTAGAATTCACTGCTTCTGCAGTTTTAATATTAAAAATAGATGAAATCATTACTTGTTAGTGTTTTTAGATGCTTTGTCATTAAAACTAGTTATTGTTGATTTTGAAGAGCCACAAATAGTAATTTAGAGATGGTCTGACCTACATTGTGGAATACTTTCAAGGGTTATGATTTACCTAACTATATTTTTAATTAGAAATATGGATTCTGAACTAAAAGCAGAATTCTACTTTACAGTGACATGCAGCATTCAGAAAACAAGTCTCTTTAGTTTACTTGATTAAGATATTGTGTTCATTTTTAAATCCAGGTTAAATGGAAGGGTGAAATATGGAAAAGTTGATTGGAATGGGATTGGCCAATAATAAATATATAGAAATGTTTAGCTTATTCAAATGCTATTTTCAAAAGTTTGAAACCTTACAAGATGCAGTACATAATAGAGGTTAGAAAGAAAGAGTTTGAAATCATAAATATATAAGACTTTCTCTGTATAGTCTTGTGTAGTATATGTTGGTATAGATTTATCTTGCTTTTTTAACTTAAGTCAGTAGTTTACTGTCCATTTTGTAAAACTGCTTGATTGAAGTAACAGACAAGAATCAGCTATATTATTTATTGATCATTAGTAACCTGGAAAAGATGCCATGTTATTTTAAAACCTTGATGAAAATACCTAGTACTTAAAAGCAGAGTTTAAAAATAACAAACCTATGATCTTTAAATATACTGAACCTATTAATAAAACAGCTTAACAATTAAAAAAAAATAAATGTAGACTTTACTGTCTTAAATGCATCAAGTATTGCAATTTCAAATAATATCTAACACAACTCCTTAATCTCCCTTTTGCATTTCCTTAGGTCTTTCTATGTAGGTATTATTACTTCTAGTTTGAACCACTTGAAATTGCTGATACTTGATCATTTTTGACGTGTGTGGATGTCAGTTTCATATGGTTCAAATTAATACTGTTTTTAATCCTTCTTATCCAAGTTTTGGGCAGTACATTTTGATTTCCTATTGAAAAAAATAATGTTTGAGCAAATTGGAAAAAACTGGCTTTAAAGAATTTGAATGTCAATTTGCAGGAGAAGCATTTTTGTAGGGAAATCTTTCTATAAAGAGTCTAAAAAAAAGTCTGTCTTGTTTCTCAAAAAATTGAAAAGAAAACTTATCCATAAAAATCCAGCATATGAAATTACTTTTAACAGGAGCTTGGATGATCAAACATTTTATAGTTGATGCTAATGGATTTGTATTTAAACCTTTTCAAATTTTTTCCCTGTATGTGCATTAAAAAGAAGAAAAAAGACTTTCTAAGAAATACTTTTGGTTTACATATGTACATTATCTAATGTGTTGAGATTCTTATGCATGGTTTCTAATGGATACTGTTATGGTAAACATTTTTAAAGAAAGCCAAAAATTTTAAACTCTATTAGAAATATCCTTTTTATAATAAAGCAATTCTGCTCTAAAAGTATGTAGTTGGAAATCAAAAAAGTCTCCCTCAACATAGTTCTTAAAAATATACTAGGTCAAGAGTTAATGTTTTGAATGTTGCATGTCAGGCTTATTAGATAAACATTTACATTAAATTTTTGTGAGTAGATAAACTGCTGTTAGGTGCATCCTGAAGGGTCTTTACTAGAGAGTGGCTTACTTTTATCCCACTGGTGTGACCCAATTGCATACCAGTTCTCCTTCTTCCCTTAGAGAGAGACTCTGAGCTGTTGCGTGAACGTGAATCCGTTTTACGTTTACGTGAACGAAGGTGGCTTGACGGAGCCTCATTTGATAATGAAAGGGGCTCTACCAGCAAGGAAGGAGAGCCAAACTTGGATAAGAAGAACACACCTGTTCAAAGTCCAGTATCTCTAGGAGAAGATTTACAGTGGTGGCCTGATAAGGTATTTGGAAAAAATTCCCACCCTTTCTGTTTCAATGGATTCCTGGCCACCCTCTACTCTGAAGTTACTGTTTTATTTTGGATTTTTGTACTGCCATTATAAAAAAGGAAAAAAAGACATAAAAATGATATTTTTATTTTGTTTTAAATTACAAGCATCTTCATTTGGTACTACTACATGAGTCATCTTAATGAGGTGGGTTCAGTGGTGCTCATTTTTTTTCTGATGAATTAATTCAGTGAAATCAGAATGGTAGTTCCAGATAACACATCAGCATTCTGGCTTCTCTTCTCGAGGTGATTACACTGTGAATGATGGCATACCCCTTGGTAGATACTTGTTTGGTAATGTCAGGTGGACTCAAGCTTGTGCAGGCAGTCTGTAGGCATTGATGCAGTGATGCAGTCCGGGCAAGATGAGGGATCTGTGTTTCTTTGGTTAGTTAGCTGCCCTGTTGCATGGTAGTGATTCCATGAGGCCCACTGTGCTAAATGCTATGGGAGACTTAAGCAGGCTGACCTGGAGTGGACTGGGGGAATTCTGCTGTACATCCTCAGGGAAAGCACAGTGACTGGCATCTAGAAAGCATCCAGGATTTTTAAGTTGATTTGAATCTCTGAAAATCCATCGCCACCACAAGTGAACAGTGGGTGCATCCTGTTGGTGGTGTGTAGGTCTCATCTGGAGTGGCTGGTGGCTGTCTTGAGGAGCTCCTGTAGCAAGACGCTGTTGCTCTTCTTTTTGGAGTGCCTGTTTGTCTCACTCCTGGAGCCAGTTGGGTAGGAAGTTGCCTTAAGTAGAAATAAAGTAAAAGAAGATGAGAACTTTGAGGCTATTCTCTAGCAGATAATGAGATTCTGATCAGGATCCCTTTTATTTCTTTGACATTGATTTTGAATTAAGATATTAAAGGAAAATGTTTAACTTACTGAATTGATTTTTCTTAGTTATTGTGAATTTTGATGTTCATCTATTTTCCTCTGCTCCAGCTCATGTGAAAAGCTTGAATGCAGGAAGAAACACGAATTTCAGTCAGTCTCTTCGTAAGTGAAAGGTGGTTCTGTTTTCGTGGCAGCTGACACACTTTCCTTGAATTGCATTGTCTTACTTATTTCTATAAAACTAGAAATGTTCCAAGTTTCACTTTTACTTTGTATGATACAAGGTAATTTAAACCATTGGGTCCTTCCTTTTTTCATACATTGTTCTGTATCCTGCTTATTTTGCTGGGATCATATCAGGACTGTGCCTAATTCATACTGGCAAGAAGTATTGGAGGATTCATGTATCTATTTTAATAGTGCCATTGCATATATGTTAGTCTAGGTTTCCTTATCATGTATTATATTTGGTTAATGAAAGTATTTTTGAACAGTACAAGTTTGTAAGCTTTTTTCCTGGCTAGCAGACCCTCTGTTTGATTTTGCCACTCTTTGTTGGCTTTTACTGATGGGCATGTTTTAGATACAGCTCATTTTCAGAGAGAATTACAGTCACAAAATCTTGACACTGTGCAGACCACTTAGTGTATTACTTCCTTAGTTGGTTTAGCCATTGAACAAAGGAGGAATGTCAACTAATATATTGAAGTACCTATGCCTTTTTTTCCCCCTTAAAACACCTTATTTTAAAATACTATCATTGAAAAAGAACCACGTTTTATTAGCTTATGACTGAAATTTAGACATCAAAAATTTCAGTTCAGGGAAAGAAAATAGCTTAGGGCCAGTCCAACTGGTAAGCATTATCATTTCTCAACAAGTGCCATGAGGTGACTGTTCGCAAGCCTGAATGCTGCACTCAGGAGAAGAATGCATGGAGCTAATAGGGGAAGAAAGGTCTTAGCTTCAGGTAACTTTGGGGTAACATGCAAAATTGTCATGCAGGGGTAGAGGCTAAATGCCACATGAAGAAACAGGCCATACGTGGGACCATACTGGCCTCCAAAATGGGGAGAGTGATTCCTGAGGAGTAGATTTTTGGGGAAAGCTGGATCAGAGATGGAAATGTAGGTGGAGAAGGGCGGTGGAGAGGGCAAGGAGAAAACACGTCGTTCCAATAATGATTTAGCATAATACGAAGTGATACACAGATAGGCAGTCTATTTGTACCTAACTCTGTGCCTTGAAGTCCAAGTCCCTGATGTTCACAGGTGAACCAGCCAAGTTTATAATGGTTTCTGAATAAATTTACCTAAAAATATCAATTTCCTTATTATGCTTATATCCCATCCATCCTCCCTTCCTCTCCCCTCCCCATTTGTGTCCCTCCCCATTTTTGTTTATTTTATATTTCTGGAAATAACTGTGATAATACAGTTACTTTGATGAGAAGATGAAATCTTTCCATTAGGTGATTTTCTAACATGGCTCCATTTTCTTTTCTCAGTCATTCTTGAAATGTACTTTTCTCAGACTAGAAGTTGAGTTCTGTGTTCCTGAATACATATAAATATTCATATAAATTGTAGCTATATATGAATTTATACCAACCTACTTCCAACAAGAATCAAAGTAACTTATAAGGGAGGAAAATGCAGCTACTGTAGTAACAAAGACTGCTGAAATTAGAATGCAAAGATAAGAGCTAAGTAATAAATGTTGAGAGGAGGGAGAAAAATTAAATGGAAATCCATGCTAAGTAAATCTGCTGTAGTGAAACACATAAACGTCACTTTGTGCCCTGTAACAAAACAAACGCTGTCAATTTGAAGGATGCACACATACTTTATTTTCAGGAAATTCTCAGAGAAGAGCTTGCTGAGAGTGTGTGCTGGTGATGAAGAAGCAGAACTGTTGCAGCAAGTCAGTATTGTTAATTTACTGTCATGTATGTCCCTTACTGTTCTGGACCTTGAATTTTTTTTTAAGGTTGGCCACTAGGTAATTTCCATCATATTTTGAATGGTTTCTGTCTCCCTTCGGGAAGGGATTTCTAATTTGGTTGATGACCTGTTTGTTGTTATTCAGACAGTTGCAATTTTTTTTTGGTATCATTAATCAACAATTACATGAGCAACATTGTGTTTAGTAGACTCCCTCCATCATCAAGTCCCCCTCACATACCCCATTACAGCCACTGTCCGTCAGCATAGTAAGATGCTATAGAATCACTACTTCTCTTCTCTGTGTTGTACAGCCCTCCCCATGCCCTCCCCCCTACATTATGTCTGCTAATAGTAATAACCCTTTTTTCCCCCTTTTCCCTCCCTTCCCACCCATCCTCCCCAGTCCCTTTCCCTTTGGTGACTGTTGGTCCATTTTTGGGTTCTGTGAGTCTGCTGCTGTTTTGTTTCTTCAGTTTTTTTCTTTGTTCTTGTACTCCTCATGTGAGTGAAATCATTTGATACTTGTCTTTTTCCGCCTGACTTATTTCACTGAGCAAAATACCCTCTAGCTCCATCCATGTTATTGCAAATGGTAGGATTTGTTTTCTTCTTATGGCTGAATAATATTTCATTGTGTATATGTACCACATCTTCTTTATCCATTCATCTACTGATGGACACTTAGGTTGCTTCCATTTCTTGGCTATTGTAAACAGTGCTGCAGTAAACATAGGGATGCATGATATGTCTTTTTCAAACTGGGCTGCTGCATTCTTAGGGTAAATTCCTAGGAGTGGAATTCCTAGGTCAAATGGTAAATCTATTTTGAGTTTTTTTGAGGAACCTCCATACTGCTTTCCACAGTGGTTGAACTAATTTACATTCTCACCAGCAGTGTAGGAGGGTTCCCCTTTCTCCACAACCTCGCCAACATTTGTTGTTTGTCTTTTGGATGGTGGCCATCATTACTGGTGTGAGGTGATATCTAATTGTGGTTTTAATTTGCATTTCTCTGATAATTAGTGATGTGGAGCATGTTTTCATGTGCCTGTTGGCCATCTTACTTTCTTCTTTGGAGAAGTGTCTGTTCAGATCCTGTGCCCATTTTTTAATTGGATTATTTGCTTTTTGTTTGTTGAGGTGCGTGGGCTCTTTATATATTTTGGATGTCAACCCTTTATCAGATCTGACATTTATGAATATATTCTCCCATATTGTAGGATGCCTTTTTGTTCTACTGATGGTGTCCTTTGCTGTGCAGAAGCTTTTCAGCTTGATAAAGTCCCACTTGTTCATTTTTGCTTTTGTTTCTCTTGTCCAGGGAGATACGTTCATGAAGAAGTCGCTCATGTTTATGTCCAAGAGACTTTTGCCTGTGTTTTTTTCTAAGAGTTTTATGGTTTCATGACTTACATTCAGGTCTTCGATCCATTTCAGATTTACTTTTGTGTATGGGGTTAGACAGTGATCCAGTTTCATTCTCTTACATGTAGCTGTCTGGTTTTGCCAACACAAGCTGTTGAAGAGGCTGTCATTTCCACATTGTATGTCCATGGCTCCTTTATCGTATATTAATTGACTATAATTGTTTGGGTTAATATCTGGAGTCTCTATTCTGTTCCACTAGTCTGTGGCTCTGTTCTTGTGCCGGTACCAAATTGTCTTGATTACTGTGGCTTTGTAGTAGAGCTCGAAGTTGGGAGGGGAGATCCCGCCCACTTTATTCTTCCTTCTCAGGATTGCTTTGGCCATTTGGGGTCTTTTGTGGTTCCATATGAATTTTAGAACTATTTTTTCCAGTTCGTTGAAGAATGTTTTCGGTATTTTAGACAGTTGCAGATTTACTGATTAGATTCAACTTCTGATGATTTGATTTTTGTTAAAAAATAGAGCGAGCTACAAACTACTGATCTTTAAGGAAACATACATATCCACCATCTCCAGCTGGGTGGAAGCAGGCCCCACCTTGCTCTGTAGCAGCTGTTAGTATTTCATTCACACAATAAAAGCATTGTTTTCACACAAAAGCATGACATTATGAAATGAGTGAGCTAAAATATGATCTCTTTTTGTGACTTCTGTCATTTTCCCTGCATACAAATCTTAAGTCAGGTAAGAAGCAGTCCATGCTATTTCTGTCATTTTCCTTTGGCTGCAGGTTGTGTCTTCCATCCGCATTTGTCCTGAATGGATTTTCGGGGCCTTCCAGTTTTCACTTAGCTTGTTCAGTACTTAGCATCCTGGAGACCATTGGCTCATGCTTGAAGGAGATAATAGCCAGTTCTGTGAGGTCTTTGTGTGCCATGCTCCTGGTATTGGGATGATTTGTGCAGGATTGTACTGCTCTGGCAAAACATTTACTCATTGAAGCTGGAGTCAAGATTTGTTTGTTTGTTCATTTATCAGTGTACTCTTACTCTGTGCCATGTGCCTGACTGGCCTGTGGGAGTGGAAAGGTGGCTATGATATGGACCCTCACAAAGGGAATTTAGTGGGGAAGACAAACATTCACATGTAATGCAATGTAATCACAGTGTGATCAGTGCTAGACTGAAGGTGTGAATACTGTGCCTAAGGGTTCAGAGTGAGGAATGACTAATGCCACCTGAAATATTCGGCAAAGACTCCACAGAGGAGATGACACATAAGCAGCATTTTTAGGGTTAAACAAGCGTGTATTGGGATACATTCAGGCAGTTGGGAACATACCAGGCGCAGGGCCTATGGTCATGAAAGGTCAGGGGAGTTTGTGGAACAATGAGAAATTGGGAATTGCTGCCATGTTGTAGAGAGTAGAGGAGAGCAGGATGGGGTGGGACTGTAAAGGATCCTAGTCAGTTTGCCAAGGGGTTCAGGTGTTGTGCTGTAGTCATTAGGAAGCCTTCAGGGTTTTTACAGCAGTGACAGGGTGAGCGCCAGTGGGGTTTTGTTTTGATTGTTTTTAAGGAGGTGGGCACTGTTAGCATTGCGGGAGAAAGCAGGAATAGGAAAAACTAAGTCAGCTCGGAGGCTGCTAGAAAAATTGTTATAGGAGGAAAAGGTGGGGGAATGGTGTCTTTCCATTAAATCTAAAAGGAGAAATAGGAAGCTTCTGCTTGCTCGGTGAATGGGAGATGAAGTTGGGAGTGGAGTAATCAAAGAGGAATTTGAGCATGCATTTGTGCTGGGCTCTTGCTGTGTACTTTATAAATGTTACTTTATTTGGTTTTTTACTCCCCCCGAGCCCATGCATAACATTACCCATTTTAGAGGTAAAGAAATGGGTTCAGAGGAATTACAACACTTTTCTGAAGTTACATCCTTAATAAATGCTGGATCCAGGCTTTGAACTTACTTGGTCTGATTCCATCATCCTTTTAACAAAAGGTCAAGAAGGATGTGTGAGGTAGAAATGTTAAGATTGGATGCAGCAGCCATGGAGAAAGGCATTGGTTTTCACCTATCCCTGGTCAAGGGAAGAGAGGAAGTGCCAACTTGGAGAATTTCAAATTTGATCTCTCTCCTGTCTCCCTCTGTAGAAGTGCTTGAATGTAGGGTTGACTGGTACTGGTAAAACAGAAGATTAAAATTAGTGTTGTTTCTCTACAATTCAGGAATAACCCGTTAATTATGTTATATATCTTGGCCAACTTTACAGCTCTAGCTGAGGACTGTAACCCATCTGACCAGGTAAAATTGGAATTTGACAGAAAACCAGGTGGCACCATTAGTTTAGCACACCTGGAGCCAGAATTCCAGGGCAAGCAGAGGAAGTAGTGTGTAGACCCAGAGCAAAAAGTATAGCCTAGCACCTGTTGTTGCCAGGTTTTGCTGTGAGACTTGCAGGTAACTTTAGGACTCTGAACATACTGGTCTTATATTTAAAAATGATATCATTGAGTATGTTTATTTACATTTATTATCCAAGTTTTTTATAATTTAATTGCATTCCAACTCATTGCATGTGCAACACCTCAAAAACAAATGAACTTTTACCTTAAAAAAACAACATAGACATTTGTTTCAGTGGCTTGGAAAAGCCTGCAACGGAAGGAATCTTCTGTCTTGACCCTTGACTTCGCCTGCTTCAATTACTTATTCTGTCTTTTTTTTCTTTTATTCAACACATTTATTGAGCACTGCCTATATGTACTGTTCTGAGAACTGAGTATACAGTGGTGAAAAAGACTAAGTTTGTATTTGAGTGGGATATGCGAAACAAGTATTGTGTCAAGTTGTGAAATGCTATGAACTGAAAAGAAAACAGAGTGAAGAGGTAGAATATCAGCATGCTGGTTCTGTAGACAGCGTGGCCAGACAAGTTCTCATTTGAGCAGGGTTGATTGAGGAGAGGGAGTTGAGTCACCTTGAACAACAAGCACATGGTGGGATTCTGGCAGGAGCAGGAAGCAGGCAAGTGATTGGAGGTCTGAGAGTTCAGGGAGGGAGCCAGGGCCTATCGTGGAGGGCCTGGTAGGCTGTGCTAAAGACTTCTTGCATAGCTGTGGTTTGTGTTGTTCACATAATTAATCCAAATATGATGTAGTGACCAAAGTGTCGTATCTGAATCATTAGGTTTGGCAATGGTTATATTTACACCATTGTATTATTTTTACTTTTCAGGATGGAACGAAATTCATCTGTATTGGGGCTCTATACTCTGAGCTTTTGGCTGTCAGCAGTAAAGGAGAACTTTATCAGTGGAAGTGGAGTGAATCTGAGCCTTACAGAAATGCACAGGTATTTTATTATATTAAAATTTGCATCGAATAGCTCTACATATCAACATACAAATGATAATCATTTTTCTTTTGCTTTCAAAGAATCCTTCATTACATCATCCACGAGCAACATTTTTGGGGCTAACCAATGAAAAGATAGTCCTTCTGTCTGCAAATAGTATAAGAGCAACCGTAGCTACAGAAAATAACAAGGTATGAAACACTTTGCATTGACTGATAAACATTTCATGCTTAAATTTTTGTGTTTTTTTCCTTTACCCTGCCTCTTCTCCATCTTTTAATTTTCTCTTTCTAATTAGATCCACAAATACAAAGTGTCTCAAGCCTTAGTATTGTAATCCAGTGTATTATCTTTTTATTGCTGGTTTTTCTCTATATTATATAATCAAACTTTAGAGGTAACTTTTTACTTAAAGGAAAAGGAAAACATTCAAGATTAATGCTGACAAAGGAAGAGATATTGATAAAGCTATGATAGGTAGAGGATGAATATTATACCTCAGGTTATGAGTTTGACTTCAGAGTTACTAAATTCTTTTAAAAAATACTGGAGCAAATGCTTACTTTTGATTAATGCCTTAGAAATGGCTTTAGACAGTCATTTCAATAACTGCTACTTAGATTTATTTGTATGAAAAATATTTTAGTTTCTAGTCATATGAAGAGCCTTTGAAATTATTTTTCTACTGTTTAGCTTAAAACATTATAGAATTCCAGTCCATAGAGTATGTATGCCTTACCCTGGTTTTGACCACAATCGTTCTGGAAAGATTATTTGTTCTTACTTAAACCTCTAATATTTTATTCTTCAGGTTGCTACATGGGTGGATGAAACTTTAAGTTCTGTGGCTTCTAAATTAGAGCACACTGCACAGAGTTACTCAGAGCTTCAAGGAGAACGGATTGTGTCTTTACACTGCTGTGCCCTTTATACCTGTGCCCAGTTGGAGAACAGTTTGTATTGGTGGTGAGTACCAAAGGGAGGGGAGCTGCTTAGCTGTGAATGCTTTTATGTGCGTAGGTAGGAGCTCTGAGCAGTGAAGTACCAACATGAAGTGGTCAGTCAAAAGATAATGCTTTATAGAGAGGGAAATTTCACTTTGGAGCAAAGTAACATTAAGAAAAATCTTTAAAAAAGAACATTGAGAAATAATGCATACTTACTGATTATAATGGTGGTGAGATTCTGTAATTTAAAAGTAGAAACAAAATAGTCTATAGTCCTACAACCCAAAGAATAATTATTGTTAACATTTTTGGGATTTTTAATCTTTTTTGTTCCCCTTAAAATAAACATCAACTTTGCTTTTACATAATTGGTAGCATAGGTTATAGGGCATTTTTTTACTTAAAATATAATTTTAAAAGGTTATTACTTCGTTGTATGAATATTCTGTGCCTTATTTCTTTACTGTTTGAAAGGATTTTAAATGTATTCTCTGTATGTTTTAAGGAGTTACACTAAATTTGCATTGACAAATAATGCATAGGGGGACTCCACTAATGAAATATAATTACTTGGAAGAAAATATCAAATGAATTTCCTGTAAATTTTAATCCTAAAGGTTTAATAAAAATGGATCCAATTATGTATTAAGCCTATGATCAAATTATGATTGAGAATAAGTTGTACATGTTAATATTCTGAAGCAAAAATTTTAGAGAAGGAATATATCAGAAATGCTAATAATTATATGTATAATTTCAAATTTAGTTAATGGTTTCCTTGCTGTTTATTTAATCAATTCATACTTTTCCTTTTCAGGGGTGTAGTCCCTTTTAGTCAAAGGAAAAAAATGTTAGAGAAAGCTAGAGCAAAAAATAAAAAGCCCAAATCTAGTGCTGGTATTTCTTCAATGCCGAACATCACTGTTGGTACCCAGGTAAGTAATTAAAATTAAAGCAGTCCTAAGGGACAGTGTTTTATTTTCCAGAACACTTTCTTCCCCTGGAAGACATTCCCCTATCAGCAGTTTCATACATGAATTTCATTTGAAGGACTAGGTTTCAGCAGCATGTATGTGCCTTATCACTCTATCCAATAGTAGAGTAACATACAGATTCTGCCCCAGGGTTGGTAGGTTTCCCTGTGGGGCAAGGTTCTGAGATTTGCCTGGTTCGAGAATCATTTGGTACTTAAATGCAGAGTCTGGAGCCCCATACCTGAAATGTTTACTCAGTTTGTCTGGTAGAAGGGCCCAGGTATCACTGTGTTTGAACAAACAAAAAATCCCAGGTGATTGTTTCAACTGAGCAGTTTGAAGGATACTGTTGTCTGGGGATATTGTGAGCAGGAGGCACAGAAAGCTTTGTCAAATCCCTGTGTACCACCAGTTTATTTTTTTGGCTCTGAGATGGCTTTGGGCTCCATCTTATGGAAGGTGGTAAGTTTTCTGATACCCCATTGGTTCTTAAAGTGTGGTCCAAGAACTCCTTCTGGTTTCTTGACCTATTCAGAGTTTGCAGAGTCCTTTTTTTCTCAATTACATGTCTGTAAGGCTGAATTGTCTCAATATATTTAAGTCAAAGTAACATACCACAACAAACTGGATGTAGAAGCAGAAATGGGATCCAGCTGTCTTTTCTTAAATCAGACATTGAGATACAAAAACGTAAATAAAAATGCCTCCTCTCACTGATTTAAAAAAAAAATATAGTTGTTTTTCCTAACAATTGTTTATATTAACACAAAGCTTATTACTGTTAAATATTTTAAAGTTACTCCATTTTAGTTATTAATACATTAAATACCAATGACATATGACCCACATAAACAAAAGATTTTTAGGCCCTTAGTAATATTCAAAAGGGGAAAAGGGTACTAAGACCAGAAGAGCTTGAGAACTATTGTTACAGTACTTCTAATTCATTAGACTCATGGAAGTTTATCTTCAGGAGAAAACTTGATGCTTATTTTCATTATAGCAAATGCTGCAATGAATGTTTAAGACTTTATAATGCCTAACACTTAAGTGAGTGGTAGTTTTTATTACTTAATGTGGTGCTAATGTACTTATCTAGTACTTCCTTTCAATTCTGTTTTTTTTTCTGTCATTCCAATGTGGTATCACTTATATTCCCTGTCTTTTAAAAAGTAGTCACTACTTTAGCTGTTACTTTTCTCCAAAACTTAGCTTTAATGTACCTGTTCTTTATGTTTGTGGCTGCTTTTTTGCCCTATCCACAGTTTGTTCTGGCTCCTTTGTTGACCTTTGAACTAGGAAGTTTTCCACGATTACCCACTAGTTTGAATATTATTGTTCAGACTTCATATTTATGTCAGTTGCTTTGGATGGCTCTCTCTCTTCTAGGAGCTCACCTTTTCCTGTTTAGTTCAAATACCAATTTCTCACGTTCTCAAGGTTCCTTGTTCACCAGACTTCCATAAAACAGGACATCCTAGATCATCAAAAAGCCTCCACAGGGATCCGGACGATGCTGCGGTTGTGGCTGCATCCAGCCCACCGTCTCCTGGACTTGCCATAGGAATGAGGAGGGAGATGTCTAGGCTGGCATGTGTATACAGTGAGACAACGAATTTGACCGGATCTGTACTGTTGGAACTCAACCAGGAGTTGGGAGGAGTGCAAGTTGTAGCACCCCAAAATCTCATGACTATAGACTATCTATGGTTAAAAGAACATATGGGATGTGAACAGATCCCAGAAATGGGCTGCTTTAATTTGTCTGATGGTTCAAGTACAGTTGGAAAATATCCATCATATCATAGATAAATTTTCACAAATGCCTAGGGTGCCTAAATGGTTTTCTTGGCTTCACTGGAGATGGCTGGTAATTATAGATTTGCTTTGTTTATGTCACCGTATTCCTATTATGTTAATATGTGTGTGCAAATTAGTTAGTAGTTTAAAACCTATACATACTTAAGGTACTATACAAGAAGATATGTCAAAGAAATAATCAATCCTCCCAAGTTTCCTTCATATGCTACATCTATAGCTTTTCTTCTTCCTTCCTAATTACAAACCTTAAATAGAATTCGTGCCTCATATCGAATTTACCGAGTATCATAATTCCTCCAGGTGGTAAAGATACCTCGAGACAAGTGCTGGGCATAGAAGCCACAGGGCATAAATCTGCAAAGAAGTAAAAAGCTAACCTTTGCAAACAATATGGCTTCTCTCTCACTTACCAACTTTACATTTCCCTGTATGGCCCCGGAAGATGACTGGTTAGCCAGAGACGGGTAAGATTCCTCAAGGGAGGAACAACCTAAGACAGGCACAGTCGCAGGGGGGCCATCAGGTGAGAATTTGGGGATCAACAGAGGTGAGGCTCAGAACCTCACCCCCCCTGCTTTGAGAGAAATCTTCTGCATCCGTGGATGTCTTGCTGCCCTTGTCTAGCCTGGATTAATACTTAGTCCATAGGCACACACCTGATCATCTGATCATCTACATTTGCCTTCTTACAGCACTAAACTATGTTTTCTACCTTTATCTTGCATCTACCTACCACTTCAGCATTTTATTAAAAATAAAAATAATAATAATAATAGGAGAAATGTGGGATCAACATATAAATCAAGTACAAAAATCAAATGAATATTCATATTTGACCTGATGGTTTATAGGTCATATTGCATGATCAAAACCGAAAGTTTCTGTGATGAATGCCCTTGTACTGTTCACCATGTAAGAATTTATTCACTCTGTAAGAATTCGTTCACCATGTAAGAACTTGTTCGTTATGCTTCAGAAGATTGAAGACTGACGAGAATTAGGCTAGAGATGGATTAATGATTGTACATTGAGCATTGACCCCCCTATACTGAATTTTATTGTTGTTAACAACCATTTGATCAATAAATATGAGAGATGCCCTCTCAAAAAAAAAAAAAACAAAAAAAACAGGACATCCTAGCAGTTCCTTATTAGTATGTAGGATGACATCACTGTAAAAGGAAGGGCAGAAAGAATACTTTAAAAATGCACTAAAGAAAAACTTAAAAAAAAATAATTTCGCAGTAAATTTATGAAAGCAGCATATTAAAATATTTTGGCTCAGAACTAAGAACTTGTTTTAAAGAATTTGTTTTTAAGTAGAAAACTGGAGGTTTAAGACAGTCACAGCCACAATAAGCAAAACATTTATGTATTAACATGAGAAAGAATTGTTGATCACTTGGAATTTTCAGCTTCACCTGCACTCATAGATCATAATTGTTGAGAATAATGTATTTAGCTAACATTAATTGCATGTCTTGTGATATGCTGGATCCTGACACACACTTCCTTGTCTTTAAGGTGCATTTATTTTTATAAGAAGGCATTCATAAATAGCTTTTCTTTTAATATATCTTGCCACCTTTCTTTTCAAGTATAATCTTCTTTCTTACTGATCTGATTTAGACTGAGCTTTCATCAGTCTTTTCTGAAAATTTGTAGATGAAACTTTAAGGCACAGCTAAGCAAGACATACCTTTTTAAAGAGGTTAGCTCTTATGAACTATTCATTTTATGCTACAGAACTATATTTAGTGACACACAACTATTTTTTGACAGAACTGCAACTCTACGCCAGTATTTCCAGTTCCCATACTTGTCAAGTATACTGCCTTTTTCAGTGTCACTTACATATTTAATTATAAACCACCAAAAAACATGATCTGCCATTTATGCCACTGTCAAATACAATATAGTTATTGGATGACTAAACAGGATGTTTGAAAGATTGAGCTGATGGAGAAATCAAGAGATTTCCAGAAATAATGCTGCTGTTTCATTTGGAGCTCTTGGTGGTGCATTTGGCAGTGCCACCTTGCAGGTTTTGAGTTTTAGAGTATGACCCGAGGGTGCTTCCTGGGTAAAAATTAACAGTTTTTTCACTCTTGAATTCAGTTAAGTTCTGACACTAATGTCAACATACTCTTTAAATTTGAGAAAAAAAAAAAACTCTATTGCCCACTGAAGCTTCTGGCTTTATAGAAAACTACAGTCCATGGGGATAACAAACATTTGTAGAGATGAAGTTTAACAGGTTGATACAGCATCATGAATTAAGGAAGAGAATAATTTCAAATTATAAGAAAGAGACAAAAAGTGTCATTGTTTTGATCACATTTCACTTTTTTAATGACAGCCTTTTTAGTTTCTTCTCTGCTGTTCTTACTCTACTAACTTTTAGCCGATGTCTTTTTTTTATACATATGTAGCAGGTGTACTTGTAGTAAATGTGTTAAAGTTATATTCCTGTTGCTAAATTTGGGGAACAGATTTTCTGATGGGGACTTTTTAGTCAATGCTTATCAGCCTTATTTATTGATTGTATTAGATTGTATTTAGAAAACCTAGGAAGCAATTCTTTTGTATATTGTATTTTCATATATTTGAAATAACTAAAAAATTAGGTCATCTTGTTGGTGATTTTTGTTTGCTAGGTATGCTTAAGAAATAATCCTCTTTATCATGCTGGAGCAGTTGCATTTTCAATTAGTGCTGGGATTCCTAAAGTTGGTGTCTTAATGGAGTCAGTTTGGAATATGAATGATAGCTGTAGATTTCAACTTAGATCTCCTGAGAGTTTGAAGAGCATGGACAAAGCTAGCAAAACTACTGACACTAAGTAAGTACTCTATCCCAACTAATCTCGATTTTATACGTTTTTAGTTTGCTCTGTAGATGAAGGGGTTTTCAAGGGAGACTTACTAAGTGTACACAGACAGAAAAGTGCTACATGATGGGGTTTTGTTAATATCCCCAGGCATTTTGAAAGGAATTGCTAAGATTGCAACTCGGTTAATATTTGTATATAGTTGATCCTAGAACAAGCGGGTGGAACTTTTTATCGTTGGAGTGTCCTTTATGTGTTGAATTGAAGTAATAATGTGTTCAAATTTACTGTATTAGGCCAACTGCCTCTTCCTTTCTCCCTGTGTAATCACCTTAATTTTTTCCTAATCTCTTGCCTGCTTCTTGATCATTGGCAGGACTTTACAGGTTAATGTGCTAGTGAGGGAAGTTCTATAAAGGATTTATAAACTTTTGGGTTGGAGGGATTTGTGGACAGAAATACCACTGAATTTTGTGTAGCCCACATTCTGGAGCTGACTTACTATTTATGTTTGGGAGCCAGGTACACAGATCTTAATACCTATACTTTTAGAAGCATCTACTCATCTTTTAAAATATATGTATGTTTTATAATTTGGTTGTTTGGTACATGAGCTTGAAAGCTTTAGTTTTTAAATAATTTTTCCCCTTAATCTTATGAAAATATATGATGATTATAGAAACATGGAAGAAGAAGAATATCACATTCCAGAAATAACATTTTAAATATTTTTCTGTATTTTCTTTTTTCTAAATGTATACAGGCATTGAAAAGAAATGATTAGAACTGTACCGTACATACAGGTCTTTAAAGTTCTGAAGTTGTTTAGTTTTCTTAAATGATGTAAGGATTGTAAATTTACTACCTTTATTGCTGTTATTCCTCTTAATGTTACAAAAATGCACATTGAAATTCAGAAAACATAGAGATTACTCTGTTAATAAATAAGTTAAAAAATAATCTTTACTAAATAAAAGCTATTGTAATTTTTGCATAATTAAGATTTCTTGCTTTGTTCTAATGCTCTCTGTCTTGTTTTAAAAAATTTGTAGATCTTCCCCCAATTACATTGATTTTTATCCTAAAAATAAAAGTAACAAAGCATATTTTCATTGTTAGTGAAACTTGGAAAGAATGTTTGAATTATTTTCGATATGCACAAATATAGATGAGATGAAAATAGATTATGCTATTTAAAAATCTGCTCTTTAAATATTTATGAAAGTTTTCAAGATCTTCCTTGAAATTTGCACCTGTACTAATAAATTTAGTAAGAGCTAAGTGAAATTAAATGCTAAGAGGTTATTTTCATGTCAATAGATTCTTTGCTTTCCCTGAAATGCTGTTACTTTAAGGCATGCCAGTGAGTAGTCAGAATGGACTTATTTTCACCATTGCAGGATTCACAGAGCTGCCATGAGTGTCATGTGTACTTACACTGAGCACTTTGGTGAGTTCCTGGTGAAAATCATTCTGGTTTACTATGGACTGTTTTTAAACTCTGGTGAAGTTCCTCGTGGAGGTAATAGGAGAGGAAAGTGTTAAGGTGATAACCCTGATTATAATATATATCAGAATGATCTAAATGTAACATTTCTGAGAAATAGATGACTTTTCTGACTAAAAATTGGCTTCTGCCCTTCATTGAATAAAAATAATTTTTTTCTCATCTGTAGAATATTGTGTAGTTTAGTTATCTTAAGTACAATTAATGAAGTAATTCAATGATAGAGAGATAGTCTGTTAATCCTATAATTTCTCATTTCAGTTATAGCAAGTGATGGTTCATCACCAGATCAAGAATAAATATTTGTAAACCACTGCATGTAGTTACTTCTTCAAACTCTAAGAAATTAATGATGTAGCAGGCTTTTTATTATTTGCCCTTATCATTTTTCAGTTAAATTGCTGTGTCCCAAGTCAGGGTTCACTGAAGGGCGAAACTTGTTTGCTCAGGAGACTTAAGATAAAGCTATGTTGACAAATTGAGTATAGCTTTTGTTGTTTTTCCTAGATAAGGCTTACCTGAATCATTGTAAGTTGTTGATAAGTTTTGTATGGTATATTTTTGTTCACTATTTTAAAATATTAAAAACTTGAAGTATGTATATACTTTTTTTCAGTACCTTAAGTCCTAAAAATATACCATTTTGTGCAAGTTTTTAATATTTCATTTGTCTATAAGAATAAACTCGAATCTTGAAAATCATTTGACAAGTTCATAATATATTTTCCTAATTATAAGGAGAATCTTATTTCTAATCTCAGGCCTGAAAGTAAACAGGAGCCAGTGAAAACAGAAATGGGCCCTCCACCATCTCCAGCCTCCACTTGCAGCGATGCTTCTTCAATTGCCAGTAGTGCATCAATGCCATATAGTAAGTTTTATGTTAAGTGCACATTGGTCAAAAATAAGGTCCAAGGTAGATTAGGTGTGTTCAGTTTCTCATTTGAGGCAACTCATACCATTTTAAATCTTTTTAAACAAATTATATTTCCACTGGTTTGATTTTTGTATGAAGCTTTATTTAAATGAAAAAACAATATTTACAGTGTTGACTATTTCTCTTGTTTCTGGGAGTTACTAATTTTTACAATATGTAAAATGCATTGCAGTAGGAGAAGGTAGTAATTGCTTCTGTCTAGAGTGTATCTACCCACCTTTGTTGAGACTGTTAACTGTTGTTAATTGGTTACGGTGTGTGCTCATAACTTTGGCTCAGCATTTGTCGAGTTTATAAACCTAGACTTAACTGCTATACCTTGGACTTAAAGGCTTTTTTTAAGTTCCTCAAAAATGAATTTATTTTACAGTGTAGTTGCTATGCATGTGAGGAGATTGAAAGTTAGACTTTAATAGTTCTGTAATAGTTACAGCCCGATAGGTCTTCCTTTTTTAAATCCTGGTCAGGTAGTGCTGTTTTTGAGGGCCTAAAATAAGTTTTTTGTTTCTTCTTTGCAGTTGTTCATAGTAGTATTAATCTTATTAGGCATTAACAGATATTGCTAGTTTTTGCTATGACTTCATTTGAAGTGGCAGTTCGTCATAAAACCTCAAATCATAAAGTGGTAGTTCACAGAATTTTTATTTTTATATTTCAATTATGTATCCCTTTAAAAATAATATCTTTCCATATATTTAGATGAAATCTATAAAGTTTCTTTTACGTTTTCTTTTTGGTACTTACCATTTTGTTGTTGTCTAAGAACGACGACGGTCCACACCTGCCCCAAAAGAGGAGGAAAAGGTGAACGAAGAGCAGTGGTCTCTTCGGGAAGTTGTTTTTGTGGAAGATGTTAAGAATGTTCCTGTTGGCAAGGTGTGTTGAAAATACCTAATAGATAGTTATTATCAGAGCTGTAATGGTACTGGTATCCAGGGATACTGCTTGGTGAGTCCCATCAGACCATTCTCCAGAACAGCTGTGTTCATCACCTTCTGTGGTCTCCTGTCCCATCCTTTCATTGATGCAGATACTGCCTCTGAACCTAAGTGATGAACACATGATGATTGTGCCTCTCCTTGAACATTTATGGTGATATGCTGCTTTTTGAAAAGAAGTGTTACTTTGGTATAATACTAGATTTACAGAAAAGTTATAAAGAGATAATTACTTTTTGAATAATCCATTCTTTGAAATTGACAGTTCTAATGGAGATGATGATCTTGTAATATTTAAAAATCTTCCCTAACACTGAAAATTCTTACTACTTTAAGTCACCTTACGCTTTTTCTTCTCTTCTTCCTGGAGAGGGTCTTGCTTCTAAGAAATGAAGTGAGTAGAGTCCATCAGCTGGAATGCCATTAATTTTACCTTTCTCTCCACACAAAAAAATGGATCTATAGCTGGAGAATATCTGCAAAGTAGAGGTTTTTCAGATTGCTCATTAGTTTCTGAAATGTGATTTCTTTCATTTATACTTAAAAGGAGAAAGTATGTACACCATTCCTTGCCATTTACAGAGACCTTTCTCATACACTGTTCATATGATTCTCAAAATAGAGCTGTGGTGTGGGGGCAGGAGTTCTAAACTAACGGAGGGAGGCTGAGAGAATGTCACGGGTGATAGTTTTTTCAGCTGATTGCTAAACATCATTGACTGTAATCACCAGCTCTGTGGGTCAGTTTTTCTCTGGAAAATAATCCTTAAATGTACACATGAACAGCAAACCTTTGGTGAGTCTGTTCTGGTTAATTTTATAATATGATGATTAAAGAAACAGGAAATGACTCCAGTGTTAAGTTAGTTCAGTGTATGTAATTTGCATATTGACTTCATATAAGTTAGTGTTAACATTCCATATGTTTACCTGTACTTCTAGGTGCTAAAAGTGGATGGTGCCTATGTTGCTGTAAAATTTCCAGGGACATCCAATAGTACAAACTCTCAGAGCAGCTCTGGTTCAGATGCTGACCCTTCTTCCCTCCTGCAAGATTGTAGGTTACTTAGAATTGATGAATTGCAGGTAAGTGTAAAAAAATCACTTGGCAGGTTAGTATTGCGACTTACTCATTGAGATGTTACAGTATTTCCAAGTGAAATTCCTTTTGTGTCATGTCATGCAGGTTGTAAAAACTGGTGGAACACCAAAAGTTCCTGACTGTTTCCAAAGGACTCCTAAAAAGCTTTGTATACCTGAAAAAACAGAAATATTAGCAGTAAATGTGGATTCCAAAGGTAACAATTTTGTAACTTTTTTAACTGGCATACTTCATATCCTGTCAACACTTGTGTAGTAAATGGGAGTAGGATAAAGTATTTGGGGGCATTTGGCAGTTTTTGTGTCCTGAGTGTCATGTCATTGAATGAAATGCATCTACAAAATGTGGCCAGAAATTGTAAAATTTGGTAGGTACTTAATAGAGATCACTGAAGATGTATGACAATTTTTATTCTACATTTATATGTTTCTGAAGGTGTGCATGCTGTTTTGAAGACTGGAAATTGGGTACGGTACTGTATCTTTGATCTTGCTACAGGAAAAGCAGAACAGGAAAATAATTTCCCTACAAGCAGCATTGCTTTCCTTGGTCAGAATGAGAGGAGTGTAGCCATTTTCACTGCTGGACAGGTACAGAGGCTCATTTTTACATTTGAAAACTGATATGACAACGTAAGCATTTTTGTGAAGCTTGGGTTTGGCTCCAGTTTGCTTGTTATTAAACTGTTGAAGAGTTTAGAATATTTAGCACATTTTCATACTAGGTTTCTCATTTTGTCAGTATTACATACTAATACTAATACTAAATACTAAAACTAATACTAATGTACACACACACAAATGGCATATACAACTAATCTAACTTAAAAATAAATATGTCTATTGTAAAAGTCAGAGATATACTTTTGATTGGGAACTTGTCTATTATTTTCCCTCAATTATAGGAGTCTCCTATTATTCTTCGAGATGGAAATGGTACTATCTACCCAATGGCCAAGGATTGCATGGGAGGAATAAGGGATCCTGATTGGCTTGATCTTCCACCTATTAGTAGTCTTGGAATGGGTGTACATTCTTTAATAAATCTTCCTGCCAATTCCACAATCAAAAAGAAAGCTGCTATTATCATCATGGCTGTAGAGGTACATTGACTGTTGAAACTTCTTAGCATTTTAATCCAGCAGATACTGGTGAAATCTAGGGAAACAGTCTTGAATAGATCGTTCATTGCCCCTTCCCTATATGAACTAATCTTCTAGGACAAGAGAACTGAGTAAACCATTGATTATGGTGTAATTTAAGTGTTTGAGTAAGGCATGCCCCAAGGTTGGAGCACAAATAGCAATCAGACTCTGACTGTGGACAAGGCTTCTCTTAGGAAGTGATGATGCCTTGGACACAGCTTTGAATACCCAGGTAGGGTTCTCCTAGACACAAAGGGAAGGTGGGAGGTGTTATCCCAGGTGCAAAGAGCAGTCTTTGTGAATCTCATTAGTATGTTGAGAGAACGTGTAGATAACTGTTGATAGAACCAGAAGGTAGGACTCATAGGTAAAGGAATGGCAACTGATGAGATTGGGGAAAGTCACTAGGTACTGTGACCTAAGATGTGTGAGTGTTCCCCTGAAAACAAGGAGAAGGATTTTAAGCTCGTTTTTTAAGAACATTTAGTAGTAGATGGAGACCAGCAGTTTAGCGACCAGATAAGAAGGCTTGTGCAGTTATCCAGGTTAGACACAAAGTGAGCTTATTCTTAGTGCTCATATTCTTAGTTTATCTTTGATTGTAACCTCCTAGACTAGTGTGGGGTTAAACAGGTGGTTGTGGCCTGAACTTGGCCGTAAGAAATAGCTTTCACATTATTTAAAAAATTTCATTGGTTGCCAGTATTTAAAAGTCATAGGATTTATATTTAAAGTCCAGATTTTCAATTGCTCTTTAAAAACTAGGAGATATGGTTACATTGGGTCATCATAAAAACATTAGTCTGCCCTATTTAGAGGCTATGTGTGTCTCCAATTCATTGTAGTTCCCACTTAGTTAAAATATATTGCCCTGGGTCCATTTATTATACAGTTCATGTTATGTTTTTTATACCCATTCTCCTCCACCTGTTTATTTTAGTTACAGTGCTTCTGTAGACATTTGATTCTGTGACCCCTGTGCTTGTCAGATTCTCAAGGGTAAAGATAAAATGTGTCATCATCCCATGGGGCAGGATAAAATATGTCATCATTTATCCTTGTACCTCAGTGACTTGGGGCTTGGTGTACAGTAGACCTGCAAGAAGTTTTTTACTGGACTCTCTGCCTTTTGCTACAAGAATAAGTAACATGCAACATACAGTGATGCAGGGTACCCTTTTTTGTTTCTAACACAGCAAAGGGTGGTATTGATAATCTTGGTGTGGAGCCATGTACAATCAGCAGGTTGGAAGTGAGAGTTCCCTTCAACCATTGCTTCCAACCAAGTGACTGGCTGATTGCTCAAAAACATTTTATATCACAGCAGTGTGCAGCAGTTTCTTGGTTTTAGTTACTTTTAAAAGTACTGTGCTTTTTATTCTTTGGGGAGAGTTTGACATATTCTCTCAGCATATTGATGAATGTGTGTTGTGTCACACCTTGGCGAGTTTAATCTTGGCCCACCTCTGGAACTGGATCTTGTAGTTGATAGGGTCACCTCAGAGCTTTAGTTCCATAATCAAAATGGCCTGGCTCACATGTGGCAGGTACTGAAAACTGTTTCTTAGCTGTGTTTTCTCGGGGCCACCCATCTCCCACTTCTACCTCTCCTCCTCCCCAGAGGGTTCAGGGGAAGGTATAGGTTATTTAGGCAGTTTGTGGAGAGGGGAGGGCAAGTGTGCAAATGCATCTTTCTTCTTCCCTTTGTATTTGTACACACATTTTTTCCACCTGCTTTTCTCTAGTTCCTAATTCTAGTTAACTTTTTTTTAACAACTTTCGTTTCCAAAATGAATTCTTTGTATTCAATTCATTAAATTCCCCATACTTGTATATTCTGAAGGAAGTACAATTAAACGCCTTGGTATGTCCATGCTGTGCGTTAGTCCATTCAGGTTGCTACAGGTTGAGTTGCTAATAAACAATAGAAATACACATTTCTCATGATTCTAGTAGAAGTTGGAAGTCCAAGATAAAAGCATGGGCAGACTTGGTGTCTGGCAAGGGCCCTTGTACTGGTTCATAAATGCCCATGTGTTCTTATGTGGTGGACAGAACTCTGGTCTCTTTACCCCTTTTAAGGGCACTAATCCCATCCATGAGGGCCCCACTCTTTAACTGCCTAATCACCTGCAAAGGTCTCACCTACAAACACCATCACATTGAGGATTAGGGTTGAACATAAGAATTCTGGGAGCACAGACATATTCTGCCTTCAGCATGCTGTTGCTTGGGTAGTGATATTTTATAAAAATACTTTATTAGTATTTACCATGTCTTTGACATTGAAGTACATTAGTTGTCACCTTTAGGGGATTGTATCTGTCATGATTTCTGGGGAGTTGAAGGGTTTGATTTTTATGTACCACAGTGTGGTACAACTTCTAAGAGC
The DNA here is from genome assembly GCF_040802235.1 of Manis javanica. NCBI lineage: Eukaryota > Metazoa > Chordata > Mammalia > Pholidota > Manidae > Manis > Manis javanica. The sequence continues at coordinate 186,592,321 of NC_133157.1, read as the reverse complement.
ATAAGAGGGTATGAGTAAGCCCAGAATAAATTGTGTACCTTTGCTTAATTTATTAACAATAACAGGGCTCTAATTGATAGTTACATAATATATAATGTAAACTGGGGGTTGGCAAACTGGTCTGCAGGCCAAATCCAGCCACTCCCATTCACTTGTACATTGTATACGGCTGCTTTCCTGCCATGACCACAGACTTCGTTGCAAAGCTGCAAATATTTTACTGGTCCTCTATAGAAAATATATTTACCCTTTCCTTTCCTGTCGTTTGTGTACTCTGCTTAAAGGGTACCCTTAAGTTCAACTCCTTTTGCCAAGACACCTGAAATTGTCTCTCCTTATTTGCAGACTTGATATTACTGTTAGCGGCCATGAGAAATTGTTGACATGTTGTATAATATACTGATCAAATTGGTTGAATTTTTTTCCCTACTTTGTGTGATGGCAGAAACAAACATTAATGCAACATATCCTGCGCTGTGACTATGAGGCCTGTCGACAATATCTTATGAATCTTGAGCAAGCGGTTGTTTTAGAGCAGAATCTACAGATGCTACAGACATTTATCAGCCACAGATGTGATGGAAATCGGAATATTTTGCATGCTTGTGTATCAGTTTGCTTTCCAACCAGCAATAAGGAAACTAAAGAAGAAGAGGGTAAGGTTAAGACGAAGGTCTTTAAAAGGAACTCTAAGCAGTTTTGAAAACATAATGAGTATTGAAAGAAAAGGGTATTGCTATAAAACATTTGTGTGTACTTTCTCCTGTTAAATCCAGTTTTGGATTCACAGAAGGTAAAAATTCCTGTCTTCCTCTTAGGATGAGACATAACAAGCAAATACAAGTTTTATCAATGTGTGTTTGTTGCCTTCATGTATACGAACAGTATGTGTAATACTTAATGAGCTTTAATGATTTTTTAATTGTAGATGACTTTTATTGCCATGAGGATTATTTGACAAGTTAAGCCAAGTTACGTTGAGGCAAATTTTATCCCAATTTTCAGACTACAGAGGAAAAAATAGCCTACTGACTTGTCAAAAAAAATAAGATTTATTGCCATAAAGCTTTAATTGACTAACTGTAGGCAGAAACTGAAAACCTATAGTATAATTGTATAATGCATAATGCTTTTCCTTATTTGGAATTCTGATGATGATATTCTCGTAGCTACATTTTTGAATAGTGGTTTGCAGGTTTCTGACTAGCTCATCATCATTCAGGGAGTGTAAGTAGTACATAAACTATGACTGAGGTACTGATATGTGGGTCTTTTCTTCCTTGGTAATAAAAGCTACATTTCAGTCTACTTACAAATAGCTTTTTTTCTTTTTTTTTTTTCTTTCTTTTGACAATTAGGGGTTTGAAAAGTAAGGCAGATTAAGGAAATAATATACATTCTAAAGGTCATAGTACAATCTCTCTTAAGTGTCTGTTGCTCTAAGGAAAAATAAAGCTATCCGTTAGTGTATACATTAGACACTAAAATACATAGTGGTCAGCATTTGATGGCTTGTACATACTTAATCTCTTAGTTATTTTTGAAGTTTAAATTGTTTTCCTCTCTTATGTTTCAGAAGCAGAGCGCTCTGAAAGAAATACATTTGCAGAAAGACTTTCTGCTGTTGAGGCCATTGCAAATGCAATATCAGTTGTTTCAAGTAATGGCCCAGGTAATCGGGCTGGATCATCAAGTAGCCGAAGGTAATGTGATTTTTACCAGGAAAGTTTAATTTACAGAAACATTATCCAAGTACAGAAAGAAGTTTTATCTCTTACCTGTCATATGCATGAATTGGTGGTCCTTCCTTCTGTATTGTTTTTGTTCCTCCCAGTATCACCCTGGGAAAAATACCTGATAATACCTAATTAGAGTTTAAGTATAGAATAGAATCTAGAATGCTTCAAAAATTTGAAACAATTCAGATGAGTAGTTCAAGGTTGAGTCCTGAATGTGTTTTACATTTATCATTCTTGTTTCCTAGGAAGTTACCTTCTTTAGTTGGAGAATAGTAATAATGATTGAAAGAATCTCAATTTTTTATTTTCAGATTGCTATTTATTAGGTCAATTTGTCAGATGTCTTAATGATCTGGGAAGAAATAAAAGGATGATGTGTATTACAAAATTTGGTATTTTAAATTTTCAGGCTTTCTGAGTTGTGGGATGAACAAACCTTTATAACACTAAATATTACTAGGCATGTGAATAGATGAAGAAGATAAAGAATTCAGAATGTAGTGTTTGTTTTGTTTTCTTTCCTGAAGAAAAATAAAAGCACATTTATATTAGACACGAGAGTCAAAATTCTTGGATATCTGACAGATCTTTAATGGAAGCACTGCTCACTGTGCTAATGTGATAGGTGGTAAAGTCTACTTAAAATGAAGACTCTTCGCCTATTTTCTGTTCCATATTCAACTTTGCCTTTAAAAATGATTCTTCTAAAATTGGTACCAAGTTGATAGCTTCCCAGGTTCCAAAACATCCTGAAGTGTGAGATGTATCAAAACTATTTATGGGTGGCCAAATTATAATTTAAAACAGTACGAAAACATGATGTTAGACTTATTACAGAATGGAAGTTACCACCGGCTTATTTGGTTAGGACTGCACTAGGCAGTCAAAGTGTTGGTCTAAAGTGGAAAGCAACTTACTAAGTTCTTCATGGAGAAATTAGTGTCTGAATTATTTCAGGTATTTCATTTCCTCAGGGAAAATACAGGTGCCAATCAAGTTGGACTCTGATATGGTTGGTCCAATGCCAGTGCTGCCATCTTTTTTCATGTAAGGATTATTTTGAAGGCAAAGACTAAAAGGAGCTTCGAGAGTGGGCACTGTGTTGCTCACAGAACTAATTTGCAGAGTAAGCTCCTTTGAGGCATTTGCCGAAGATGCCACTGCAGTGCTCTTATCCGGTTCAAGCTCAGGGCTGCCGGTTGAACAGATGAAAGCACAGGAGGCTTATTATCCGCGCCGGGCAGTAGGAAGTCCAGAGACTGCTTCATTGAAGTGAAACACTCCTCTAGCCTACACTGGATTGTCTAGGCGATGCCCCTTGATGAGTATGCAGGCTGGGATTCATGAGCTGTAAGCTCAAAACTGATGCAGTTTCAATGTTGAATGGAGTACTGTTAAATGCCTTCAGATGATGATTTGACTCAGAAGTTTTGTTGTGTGACTCAATAATTCCAGAGTACAAAGGGCAGATTTAGTGGAAAGCTTGATTGATGCATCTGATTTCAGGTGTATGTACTCTAGAGATTGTTAATCTGGAAGACACATGACCTTCGCTTTTTTGTCACAGTGGTATGTTTGAACATGACTGGATTCTAAGGCTTCTGTAGCATGGATATAACGTGCTTACAAAGAGGAAATTACATCATCCTTGAATTCTTCCATATTGTCAGAAAATACGATGACTCCAGGCAAGCCTATACGAAGAAATGTCAAAACTCTGAATCTTAGCAGCCAAGGTGGTATCTCCTCAGTATTGTCCTCAGCCACTGAGGATACAGGTGAATCTTCATGAATTGTGTACAACATCTTGAAGAATAATTTTCTTTTTTTGTTTTTTGTTTTTGTTTTTAAAGAATCTATATGAGGAGCTGGGCGTTGTACTTAAAAATGATCCCAAGACCTAATGAAGAAAAAGAGGTTAAGGACAATTTTTTAAAATGACAAGGAATGACCCCCTCATTTAATACTGAATTGACTACATCACAACAACAAAGTTGAGAGTTTGCAAGTTCAAGATGAGACTATGGTCTCAGTTTATCTTCATTTTATCTTTAATCTACTGTAAACTAGAGGTCGGAGAACAGCCCACATATGTTTTGTTTGGCCTGCGCAATGTCAAAATTTTTTTCTTTAAAATTTGAATGCCTTAGGTGAGCATGTATGCCTCTAGTTTGCCATTACTCCCGACTTTTACGCCTGACTGCCCTTCTCCTCAGTGTATTTTACCTTCTGGGCTCAGTAGGCATTGAGTTTGTGACCCCGTGTAAACATTCTTCTTGATAGCCTGAAACATGCATTTATTTTCAGGTTTTTGCAGTGCCTCCCAATTATTGCTGATTTTTTTTCTCTCTCTGTGTTTTGAGTAAGACAAGTTAGGACACCAGTTGTCTATGTTGAGCTTAATTAAAATTGTATAGGAGCATCACAGTGTGAACAGTCACCCTGGTGTGTGCTGTTACTGGTAAGAAGCCTGCCTTTCTCTGTGGGTTTGATGTCTTTGGACGGGGAGGTGACCTCGACTGAAATACTCGCTGTGCCTGCTCCCCTTGTATCATAAAAACTCTTACACTCAAGATTCTAAATTGAGAGAGAGTAAATATTGATACCATAAAGAATTAACTATAGGTATTTTTAATAGTGAGTACTATAATAACTAATATATTATTTGAAACATTAAAATTTACTTTGCAGAATCTTCCAAAGAATGCTGTTTCCAAAGGTACATCATCATACATAAATTAGATGTGCTCCTTATAAATCAGATGTGTTCCTGAAAGTAACATTTAAAAGATATTTTTGTAAAACATTTTTTGCTTTAAAATTTTTTTTCCGTATAAAATTGAAAATGTATTGATAGGGAAAAACACGTTTACCCTTGGATTAAACAATAATTATAATTAGAGATTCAAACATTAGTAGAAATCTTTCTAAATTACTTATTTGTAGACATATAATGCTCACCTGGTAAGGTATTAGGTCTTAAACATCAGAAATATGTCTTTGGGATTCAGTCTGCATGGGAGAATTAAATCCCTTATGTGTTGCCTGGCCCTTAAAATTGAATTTTTACTCCTTATTCATTTAGAGGCTCTAAAATTGTGGCTGAGTTGAAGGGATTTGCCTTCTGTGCTCTCTCTCAATTGTTGTTAGTTCTTCATGTGTTAATTTTGTAGCTGTTGTAAGCATTTATTGAGAGGTATAGATTTTTTTTTCAGGTAGTTACCACTTCCCTTAACAAGGTCTGTGTTTGTGATTATTTCTTTTTCTTTTTAGTGATGTGCACACCTGTGCAGCATTTTTTTCCCATGTAGCAGGAGAAAAAAAATCACGCCCAGATATTAATCTAACAACACATTTTACAAGCTCCAGTTCATTCATTTCCTTGGGATGCAAGTTGTACTGTTAAAATATCTTTTTTTTTGTATGAAAAATAAATCTAAATTGGTCTTTGAATTTGTGTGGATATTAGTTCAATTGTTTTTGAGATCACAGAAAAGGATTATAGTGGGCTAACTGGGGACAAACAAATTTTTGTTTTTAATGTTCATCTGTTTGTTTATCATAACTGTATGAAAGATTATTTTCTAATCTTATTCACTGCAACTTTTGTTCCCTGTGCCTAAGTTTATGTGGGAGCTTAATATAATGGTTTTAGTGCTGAACTGGGTACTAGGTGCCCCAGTTTGGTTTCTGTCTCTCACCGACTTATTCCGTCATTCCAGAATTGGCATTTGTACTTCACTTCCCTTGCCTGGAGTGTTTGCTTGTAGAACAAACTTGATGAAAAGTTCTGTGCACTTTTTCATTACATTGTGACGTAGTAGTGAGCCCTGATTTTGTCCCTGTTCTTCTAGTTTGCGATTACGGGAAATGATGAGACGTTCGTTGAGAGCGGCAGGTTTGGGTAGACATGAAGCCGGCGCATCGTCCAGTGACCACCAGGATCCAGTCTCTCCCCCAATAGCACCCCCTAGCTGGGTTCCTGACCCCCCTGCTATGGATCCTGGTAAGATCTGTTTCTTGTTCAGTGTTTAACAAAAAGATATGGTCATGAAAGAAAAGAAATTGGACATTTTAATGGGATATTTAGAAACCTGAAATACCTAAAAGTAGCATAATGAGTAAATTATAACTACTTGAGTTATAAAGATTTGGTTTAAGGCTTTTTGTAACTTAAAAATTAAAATTCTAGGAACTCTTCTCAGGTATTCCTCTTTTATTGAAGTGTATATTTCAGTACTGATAAGAAAAGAAGCTAGCTAGTAATATATCAAGATAAGTCAATCATTGGCCTAGTGGAGTCCTTCTCTTATAATGTCTACTTAAACCTCTATCTGATTTGACCTTTGGCTTGCAGAGAAAAGCCTTAAGGCCAGTTAAGAGAACATGTTAGGGATATGTTGCCTATAATGATGTACATCCTGCTGTTCTGTTTACTGAAAGATGGTGACATTGATTTTATCCTGGCCCCTGCTGTGGGATCTCTTACCACAGCAGCGACTGGCACCGGTCAAGGACCAAGCACCTCCACCATTCCAGGTGAGAATCTGCACTATTTTATCTGCCTAGGCATTTGGAAGATAAAAGGACACACTTTGTTAATAGATTTCTGCCGATTCACACTTTATCTCAAGGACACTTCCCTTGGCTTGGAAAGCATCTAAATCTCTGAATTATTTTCCATATGTCAGCGAAATTGTGGTGTTTACGTATGTACGTTTCCATTAGTTGAGATTTGTTAAGTGTGTTAATGTGTTTAAATTCTCTATAATGAAGGTACTAATTTTTACTAGTACTAATTTTCTGGTGGTTTATTTAATAAACACTTGGTATATTACTCGATGAAAATCTTTTACTCTGTCTTGTTTATCTTGTTTTGTTACCAAACGGATCTGCTTAATTACAGGTCCTTCCACAGAGCCGTCAGTAGTAGAATCCAAGGATCGAAAAGCCAATGCTCATTTTATCTTAAAATTGTTATGTGACAGTGTTGTTCTGCAGCCCTATCTACGAGAACTCCTCTCTGCCAAGTAAGAAGTTTAATGCACTTTTGATACAAAGATTTAGCTTAGGTTCTTTTACTTCTTAATATTTAAGATGATCTTCTTGCTGTACACAGACAGCTATCTTATGTGAATTTGAAATAGTTTGTCAGAATCTAGTACTGAATTCCTTCTGTCATTAAGTCTGGGATAGCACCTGGAATCTGTAGTTCACAACTCCTTGGATTATTCTAGTGGTTTCTTTGGAATTCTTGGCTTGTAGTCATGAGGTTATGCAGAGTTTATAATCTAAGAATTCTCTTCTAATTCTAGCAATAAGTGTCTAGAGTAGGAAAGATCCGATGTTACATTTGAGAAAAACGGCTTAGAGCTTAATTAACTTGCTCAGGGTCACAAAACTAGTGAGTTACAGCTGGAATTCCAACCCTGGTCTGTCTCTTGACTGCAGAAGTGAGACTTCCAGTCATCAACCTTAATGCCATGTCTCCATATTTAAGTACAAGAAGATGTACTTTAAAATTTTTATTTCTGAGGGCAAGGGAGTTTTTATATGTTTAAGACTTAATTGACCTTAGGATGAAAATGATCCAATTTATGAATTTTAAATCATTACATTAGTAAAGGCTGCCCCACTAATAAAATCAGTCATTGGATTGTAAGTAAAGTTACTACTACAGAAGCAGCTTACAATTTATTAGTGGTTTGACATATAGATAAAAATGGTATGCATACAAATACAGTGTATCTATTTTTTGTTTTCGCAGTTGTCATTTTAGTTTCATATGTGGTATTTTGAGCATATCGTCTTTGTGTAATTTCCTCAAAATGATTCGGTCTTATCTAAAAACCTACCATGTGTTCTTAGTCCCTTTCTCTGTTTTTTTTTTTTTTTTTGAGAGGGTATCTCTCATATTTATTGATCAAATGGTTGTTAACAACAGTAAAATTCAGTATAGGGGGTCAATGCTCAATGTACAATCATTAATCAATCCATCTCAAGCCTAATTCTTGTCAGTCTCCAATCTTCTGAAGCACAACGAACAAGTTCTTACATGGTGAATGAATTCTTACATAGTGAATAAATTCTTACATGGTGAACAGTACAAGGGCATTCATCACAGAAACGTTCGGTTTTGATCACGCATTATGACCTATAAACAATCAGGTCAAATATGAATATTCATTTGATTTTTGTACTTGATTTATATGTTGATCCCACATTTCTCCCTCTATTATTATTATTATTATTATTTTTAATAAAATGCTGAAGTGGTAGGTAGATGCAAGATAAAGGTAGAAAACATAGTTTAGTACTGTAAGAGGGCAAATGTAGATGATCAGATGATCAGGTGTGTGCCTATGGACTAAGTATTAATCCAGGCTAGACAAGGACAGTAAGACATCCACGGATGCCAAAGATTTCTCTCAAAGCAGGGGGGGTGAGGTTCTGAGCCTCACCTCTGTTGATCCCCAAATTCTCACCTGATGGCCCCCCTGCGACTGTGCCTGTCTTAGGTTGTTCCTCCCTTGAGGAATCTTACCCGTCTCTGGCTAACCAGTCATCTTCCGGGGCCATACAAGGAAATGTAAAGTTGGTAAGTGAGAGAGAAGCCATATTGTTTGAAAAGGTTAGCTTTTTACTTCTTTGCAGATTTATGCCCTGTGGCTTCTATGCCCAGCACTTGTCTTGAGGTATCTTTACCACCTGGAGGAATTACGATACTCGGTAAATTCGATATGAGGCACCCTTTCTCTGTTTTTAATAGATTTTTCATTTCTACAGTTAATTTCTATTTCACTATTTTAGTATCCTCACAGTGGTTGGCCCCCCACCCTGCCACCACCTCCCTCCCCACCAACACACACACAAAATATATACCATTTTCTGGAAAACACTCAATACGACATTCTATTAATAAGCTGGTATTATTATTATTATTTTTTTTTTTTTTGAGAAGACATCTCTCATATTTATTGATCAGATGGTTGTTAACCACAATAAAATTCTGTATAGGGGACTCAATGCACAATCATTAATCAACCCCAAGCCTAATTCTCAACAGTCTCCAATCTTCTAAAGCATAACAAACAAGTTCTTACATGGTGAACAAGTTCTTACTTAGTGAATAAGTTCTTACATGGTGAACAGTGCAAGGACAGTCATATCACAGAAACTTTCGGTTTTGATCACGCATCATGAACTATAAACAATCAGGTCAAATATTATTTGTTTGATTTTTATACATGATTTATATGTGAATCCCATATTTCTCCCTTATTATTACTATTATTATTATTTTTAATAAAATGCTGAAGTGGTAGGTAGATGCAAGATAAAGGTAGAAAACATAGTTTAGTGCTGTAAGAGGGCAAATGTAGATGATCAGGTGTGTGCCTATAGACTAAGTATTAATCTGAGCTAGACAAGGGCAACAAAACATCCACGGATGCAGAAGATTTCTCTCAAAACAGGGGGGGTGAGGTTCTAAGCCTCACCTCTGTTGATCCCCAATTTCTCACCTGATGGCCCCCCTGCCACTCTGCCTGTCTTAAGTTGTTCCTCCCTTGAGGAATCTTACCCGTCTCTGGCTAACCAGTCATCTTTTGGGGCCATACAGGGAAATGTAAAGTTGGTAAGTGAGAGAGAAGCAATATTGTTTGAAAAGGTTAGCTTTTTACTTCTTTGCAGATTTATGCCCTGTGGCTTCTATGCCCAGCATTTGTCTTGAGGTATCTTTACCACTTGGAAGAATTATGATACTTGGTAATTTCGATATGAGGCACGAATTCTACTTAAGGGTTGTAATTAGGAAGGAAAAAGAAAAGCTATAGAAATAGTAGCAGACGGAAGAAAACATGGGAAGATTGATTATTTCTTTGACATATCTTCTTGTAGAGTAACTTAAGCATGTATAGGTTTTAAACTACTAATTAAATTGCATACACACATTAACATAATAGGAATACAGCTACATAACCAAAGCAGACCTACAATTACCAACCATATCCAGTGAAATCAAGAAAACCAGTTAGGTACCCTAGGCATTTGTGAAAACTTATCAATGATATGATGGATATTGTCTAACTGAATTTGAATAGTTTGAGAAAAATCAGTCAAATTAAAACAACACATTCCTGGGAACTGTTCACATCCCATATGTTCTTTTAACAGTAGATGGTCTATAGTCGCAAGATTTTGGAGCGCTGCAACTTGCACTTCTCCTAATTCTTGGTTGAGTTCTGACAGTACAGATCCAGTCAAATTTGTTGTTTTACTTTATGCACAGGCCAGAATAAGCTGGTATTATTGATGGCAGGGTTGAAACAAATTTCAGGAGCAGCAAATTTCTTTTATCTTTTAGGTGATAAACATAGAGATTCCCATATGGGTCCTTTTTATGTTACAAATATAGACTTCCCTGGAGATGCTAAAAAATTTTTCTAAGTGGTATAGCTGGAAAGTAGTTAACATATAGATGACTCAGTTAAGAAAAATGTCTTCCTTAATTGTGTTTGGCAGTACACAAAGTTCTAGGAGAATACATCAAAACAATTGAATGTTACCAGTTCAAGCATGGCTGTGATGGGGATGCATGTGTATGCTGAGGAGGAAGGATTTTATTTTATTGTATTTAAAAAATTTTTTATTAAGGTATTATTAATATACATTCTTATGAAGGTTTCACATGAAAAAAACAATGTGGTTACTACATTTACCCATATTATCAAGTCCCCACCCATACCCCAATGCAGTCACTGTCCATCAGTGTAGTAAGATGCCACAGATTCACTGTTTGCCTTCTCTGTGCTGCACTGTTTTCCCCGTGACCCCTCACACCATGTGTACTAAACATAATACCCCTCAATCCCCATCTCCCTTCCTCCCCACTTGCTTTCCCACACCCCTTCCCTTTGGTAACCACTAGTCCCTTCTCGGAGTCTGTGAATCTGCTGCTGTTTTGTTCCTTCAGTTTGGCTTCATAGTTATACTCCACAAATGAGGGAAATCATTTGGTACTTGTCTTTCTATGCCTGGCTTATTTCACTGAGCATAATATCCTAATATCCTCCAGCTCCATCCATGTTGTTGCAAATGGTAGGATTTGTTTATTTCTCTTGGCTGAATAGTATTCCATTGTGTACATGCACCACATCTTCTTTATCCATTCATCTACTGATGGACACTTAGGTTGCTTCCATTTCTTGGCTATTGTAAATAGTGCTGCGATAAGCATAGGGGTCCATATGTCTTTTTGAATCTGAGAAGTTGTATTCTTTGGGTAAATTCCAAGGAGTGGGATTCCCAGGTTAAATGGTATTTCTCTTTTTAGTTTTTTGAGGAACCTCCATATTGCTTTCCACAATGGTTGAATTAGCTTACATTCCCACCAGCAGTGTAGGAGGGTTCCCCTTTCTCTGCATCCTCACCAGCATTTGTTGTTCTTAGTCTTTTCAATGCTGGTCATCCTTACTGGTGTGAGGTGATAATCTCATTGTGGTTTTAATTTGCATTTCCCTGATGATTAGTGATGTGGAGCATCTTTTCATGTGTCTGTTGGTCATCTGAATTTCTTCTTTGGAGAACTGTCTCTTCATATCCTCTGCCCATTTTTTAATTGGTTTACTTGCTTTTTAGGTGTTGAGGCATGTGAGTCTTTATATATTTTGGATGTTGATCCCTTGTCGGATATGTCATTTACAAATATATTCTCCCATACTGTAGGATGCAGTTTTTTTTCTGTTGGTGGTGTCCTTTGCTGTACAGAAACTTTTTAGTTTGATGTAGTCCCATGAGTTCATTTTTGCTTTTGTTTCCCTTGCTCGAGGAGATGCATTTAGGAAGAAGTTGCTCATGCTTATGTTCAGGAGATTTTTGCCTGTGTTGTCTTCTAAGAGTTTTATGGTTTCATGACTTATATTCAGGTCTTTGATCCATTTCAAGTTTACTTTTGTGTATGGGGTTAAACAATAATCCAGTGTCATTCTTTTGCAAGTAGCTGTCTAGTTTTGCCAACACCAGCTGTTGAAGAGGCTGTTGTTTCCCCATTGCATGTGCACGGCTCCTCTATCATATATTAACTGACCATAATGGTTGGGTTTATGTCAGGACTCTCTATTCTGTTCCATTGGTCTGTGGGTCTGCTCTTGTGCCAGTACCAAATTGTCTTGTTTACTGTGGCTTTGTAGTAGAGCTTGAAGTTGGGAAGCGAGATCCCCCCAGTTTCATTCTTCCTTTCCAGGATTGCTTTGGCTATTTGGGGTCTTTGTGGTTCCATATGAATTTTAGAACAATTTTCTTTAGTTCGTTGACAAATGCTGTTGGTAGGAATTGCATTGAATCTGTAGATGTCTTTAGGCAGGACGGCCATTTTAACAATATTAATTCTTCCTATCCATGAGCACAGGATGTGTTTCCATTTATTGGTATCTTCTTTATTTCATTTCTTTCCTGAGTGTCATGTAATTTTCAGAGTATAGGTCTTTCACTGCCTTGGTTAAGTTTATTCCTAGGTATTTTACTCTTTTTGATGCAACTGTGAATGGAATTGTTTTCCTGATTTCTCTTTCTGCTAGGTCATTGTTAGTATATAGGAATGCCACAGATTTCTGCATATTAATTTTTGTATCCTGCAACTTTGATGAATTCCAATATTAGATCTAGTAGTTTGGAAGTGGATTCTTTAATTTTTTTATGTACAGTATCATGTCATCTGCAAACAGGGACCGTTTAACTTCTTCCTTGCCAATCTGGACTGTTTAACTTCTTCCTTGCCAATCTGGATGCCTTTTATTTCTTTGTGTTGTCTGATTGCCATGACTAGGACCTCCAGTACGATGTTGAATAGAAGTGGGGAGACTGGGCGTCCTTGTCTTGTTCCTGATTTTAAATGAAAAGCTTTCAGCTTCTCGCTGTTAAGTAAAATGTTGACTGTGGGTTTATTGTATATGGCCTTTATTTTGTTGAGGTACTTGCTCTCTATACCCATTTTGTTGAGAGTTTTTATCATGAATGGATGTTGAATGTTGCCAAATGCTTATTCAGCATCTATGGAGATGATCATGTGGTTTTTGTCCTTCTTTTTGTTTATGTGGTGGATGATGATGATGGATTTTCGAATGTTGTACCATCCTTGCATCCCTAGAATAAATTCTACTTGATCATGATGGATGATCTTTTGATATATTTTTGAATTCGGTTTGCTAATTTTTGTTGAGTATTTTTCTATCTGTGTTCATGAGGGGTATTGGTGTGTATATATATATATATATATATATATATTTTTTGTGGTGTCTTTGCCTGGTTTTGGTATTAGAGTGACTTTTGAAAGTATTCCCTCTTCTTCACTCTTTGGAAAACTTTAAGGAGGGTGGGTGTTAGGTCTTCACTAAATGTTTGATAAAATTCAGTGGTGAAGCCATCTGGTCCTAGGGTTTTGTTCTTAGGTAGGTTTTTGGTTACCAGTTCAATTTCATTGCTGGTAATTGGTCTGTTCAGATTTTCTGTTTCTTTCTGGGTCAGACTTGGAAGGTTGTATTTTTCTAGAAAGTCATCCATTTCTTCTAGATTATCCAGTTTGTTAGCATATAATTTTTCATAGTATTCTCTCATAATTCTTTGTATTTCTGTGGTGTCTGTAGTGATTTTTCCTTTCTCATTTCTGATTCTGTTTATGTGAGTAGACTCTTTTTTTCTTGATATGTCTGGCTAGGGGTTTATCTATTTTGTTTATTTTCTTGAAGAACCAGCTCTTGCTTTCATTGATTCCATTGCTTTATTCTTCTCGATTTTATTTATTTTTGCTCTGATCTTTATTATGTCCCTCCTTTTACTGACTTCAGGACTCATTTGTTCTTCTTTTTCTAGTTTTGTTAATTGTTAGTTTAGAGAGCTCATATGGGATTGTTCTTTCCTGAGGTAGGTCTGTATTGCAGTATACTTTCCTCTTAGTACATCCATTCAATTCAAATTTTTGAATTTACCGAGGCTCTTTTTGTGGCCTTAGTATATGATCTATTCTTGAAAATGTGCACTTGAGAAGAATGTGTATTCTTGAGAAGAATGTATATTCCATGTGCACTTGAGAAGAATGTGTATTCTGTTGCTTTTGGGTGTAGAGTTCTGTAGATGTGTGTTAGGTCCGTCTGTTCTAATGTGTTGTTCAGTGCCTCTGTCTCTTGATCTGTCCTTCAGAGTAAGTGGAGTGTTGAAGTCTCCTAGAATGAATGCATTGCATTCTATTTCCCCTTTAATTCTGTTAGTATTTGTTTAAGATAATGTAGGTGCTCTTGTGTTGGGCACATAGATATTGATAATGGTTATATCTTCCTGTTGGATTGATACTTTTATCATTATGTAACGTTCTTTGCCTCTTGTGACTTTCTTTGTTTTGAAGTCTATTTTGTCTGATACATGTACTGCAACTTATGCTTTTTTCTCCCTATCAGTTCCATGAAATATCTATTTGGAGGAAGGATTTTAAAAAAGAGTATTTGTTATTTTCAATTTAAGGATTCCCTCAGCCTTCCTTCAATACTAGTTGTGGGTGATTGAATTTTGCTTTTAATAAAAGCTAAAGAAAGTAAATTTTGATAAAATCACAAAAAGATGATGGGAAACATGCAGAAAATTCTATTATTTGCAACCAGCTCATATTTACTTGAGACGAAGTATGATGCTTCTTTTGGTTGGTTGGTTTGCTTTTAATTAACAGTGTGGGAGTGTTCAAAAAAACTGAAAAACACTGCATTGCAGAATAAAACTTTATCTCTGCCTGCTGGTAGTCCATAATCAAATTGAGATATTAGACATTTGTAACATGTATTTTAATTTGGGATAGAGGGATTAAGTATATTTTGGATTAAACAGAAGGAAGAAATGAATTTATTCTGTACTAAGGAGGTTTGTGAAAAAGTTTGAGTAGAACCATGAGAAATAGTTTTGGACAAGAGTGAGCAATAACATAGAAATGGAAAAGCATAAACATTTTAAGAAACAGTGACTCATCCAATTGAAAGTGGAGGATTAGAATAGGAGAACAGTACCCACTGAGTCAGGAAAATTAGGGTAAAGCCACCACTTTGGTTCCTATTCTTTGGGCTTGAATCTTCTAAATAATGACTTTGGTTAGGCAGTAATAGTATTGAAATGGGGTTCTAAGAATTACAATGTGGTGGTGGCATAAAAAGGACTAAAAAAGACAAGAGTAAAGGCTAGAATCAAGGCTGTGTTTTGTCTGTCCACCTGTAGCCTTTGGTATATGTTTTGCAATAAATGGCACTAATGAGTTGTTGAAATGGAAGACTAAAAAATTGATTTAAAAGGAAGACTTCGTGAAGAGTCCAAGTTTTTTGTCTTAGTTACTTACAACAGTGATACTGTTGGCAAGTGTAGACAAGTCAGGAAGAGCAGGTTTGGGAAGAAAGATGATACTCATTTTTAGACATGTTATTTATGAGGTATCACTGGGAAATTTCAAGTAGACTTACCAAGTAAGCCAGTGTAAGGTGTTGGAACTCTGTTATCATCATGGAAATGGCAGTTGCTATGGTAGATGAGAGAGAGGCACAAATGGTTGAGGACTGAATTTTAGGAAATGCAAAGGATCCAGGAGGAAATAGAAATTCAGCGAAGAACAGAGAAAGTACATTACAATAGCTGACATTTATTGAATAAAAGTTATTTACTAGGCCTTTTGCTAAAGGTTTTAAAGTAATAATTCATTAAATCCTCATCATTGTCTGAGATAGAGCCTATTTGCTATTCCCACTCCTAGAAAGTATTAGCTCAACTCCAGAGCCCTTGCTGTTCGGTTCTCTAGTGTCACTAAGGTCAAGAACGGAGAGTCTAGTCTAGAGAGACAAGGGTTCCCCAGAGGTGGCTTGCTTCCTTAAGTGAGATGAGACCAGAAAATAATAGCAATGATTTTCTTTGAATGGTAGAACATTATTTAATAAAACAAAAGTAGTTTTTGTTTTAACATAAACATAGATTTCTTTTATAATTTGGAAGGAAGATAATTGATAATCAATATATTTATGTATACTTTTTCTCATTTTAGGGATGCAAGAGGGATGACCCCGTTTATGTCAGCTGTAAGTGGCCGAGCTTATCCTGCTGCAATTACCATCTTAGAAACAGCCCAGAAAATTGCAAAAGGTAATTTATTTCAAGTCCTAAGTGACTTGCTTATTTTTTAATTTGAATAGGTTCTCTTCAGTATCATATTCAACTCTAATTTCTGTATATAGAAACTATAATTGTTTAGAAACTATCAAGATAGTTGCTTTATGTTCATGTGTGTGTAAAATTCATGCATTTATACTTCTTTCAAGTGTATTGTATCTTTTCATCAAAAAGAGCAGCTGGTATAAATTTCTTGAATTAAAAAGAAATTCCATAATGGGTAGTATAATGAATAGTTTTTTTTAAAACAAAGTTAGATTACTGATAGAACCTGTCAGTGGTTAATTTGTGGTAATGATACAATTTTATAGAAATAATAGGCCAGATTTCTTACTGTTCTTCCTTCTAACTTGAAATTACTGCTTAATAAAAAGCATTAAGGAATATCACTTCCTGCTGTCTAGCCTTTAAAAGAATAAAGTAGTTATCTTTAAAATACTGGATATAAATAATTTATGTGATTGTCTATAATTGGTTAAATAGAGCTAGAACTTGAATCTAGCATTAATGCAGAGCTAAGGATACAGGTGGCTGATGTATGGTGTATTTATATTGTCCTTATATGTGGTTATGATAAAATCACACTTTGCTTACTTTTGTACCAGAATTGACTAGAGTTCCTTGCATGTTGACTTTTAATACCAATTTTTAATTAATATATAGTAGTTTTCTGATTCATATTGTATAAATGTTAGAGCTTTTACTTTTGAGGAAAGTAGAAGATGGCTGTGATTAAATCCTTTCTTGATATCTGAACCTACTATCTTACTCATCTTTTTTTAGCTGAAGTCTCCTCAAGTGAAAAAGAAGATGATGTATTTATGGGAATGGTTTGCCCATCAGGTACTAACCCTGATGACTCTCCTTTATATGTCTTATGTTGTAATGATACTTGCAGTTTTACATGGACTGGAGCAGAGCACATAAATCAGGTAAGTTATATTATATTTCCCTATATTTATGCTATCTTCAGGGTTTCTTCATTTCCCTTTTAACATCACTAGTTTAATTCTTAGCTTTGGAGTTGCAAGTCTGATAATTCTTCTTACTCTGAGTTATAAAATTCTCCAAAGAAAATTAATTTTATTCCTAAATAAATATGAGGTGAAGGAATTATTAAAATTAGTTATTGGCTATCATGAAAATGGGCAATCTTCACTGGGTGATCCACAGCTCTTGATACAGGTTTTATAATTAATTTTATTCCTAAATAAATATGAGGTGAAGGAGTTATTAAAATTAGTTATTGGCTATCATGAAAATGAGCAATCTTCACTAGGTGATCCACAGCTCTTGATACAGATTTTATAACTGTACTACCTCTTTTGGGATGTTTTTGCCTTATTGGTAATATGATTTCCATTTGTATAACATTATAAAATGTATATTTGTTGTACCATTCATGACTGTTCTTTTCCAGAGCACATTAATTTTGCTCTGCTGTCATTGTGATTGACTTGTTTAAAATGTAATAGAAAGAATTGTTATGATGAAAAGTACATATCCTTCTTTTAAAAAGTATGTGTACCCTTTTAATTCTAGGATATTTTTGAGTGTCGAACTTGTGGATTGCTGGAGTCACTCTGTTGTTGTACAGAATGTGCAAGGGTTTGTCACAAAGGTCATGATTGCAAGTGAGTACAATTCTAGTTTTCTTTCTTACTATTATAAACTGTTTAAATTCATATTGCTGTCTTAATCTATAACAAGTCGTGTTTTTATTGTCACATAATTCAGAAGGCTTTTGAAGTCTTGTCAGTTTACCTGTTAAAATGTACTTTTGGATTTAAAGTGTATTTTGAAGTATTTATTTTCTGGTTCTAATGTAGCCTCCTGTAAATAAAAATAGGCTAATATACAAAGCAATGTGTGGTAATGCACTGTGACCAGGATCTTATAGTCTTTTGACTCCAGCAAAAGTCTCAGGTTCCCTGTAGCAGGGCTTACTAGCAGGACAGCAGTGCAGCATGAAGGGAGGGAATCATGGTGAATGTTTGGCTGTGCCCTGTTTACTTCTTAAACTAAATGTTATATAACCTTTCACCCAGCAATAGACTTATCCCATGGCCACTTTGTTAGTTTCTGCAGCCACCACCCAGCACTAACATCTGCAGTGCAACAGCATCTCAGTAGGGACATCCGCTGTAGTGGCCTGTGTGCAGTAGTTATAGAGTGTGTAGGTAATAGAGAATTAGTTTGTACAAAGCATCTATTGTACTTCAAATTAAATAATTATACAGGGCAAGTGGAAAACATTTATTTCATTCATACTTTGATTTTTATTAAAAGAATTTTGGCTAATATGTTTGTCTTCCCTATTTTCAAAATCCAAAGCAATCGATCATCTCTGTGTTCAGTGATTGCTTTCTAAGCACACTCCCCATCCTCATGGGGTTTACAGTCTTGTCAGAGCACACAAGCAAGGCACATCTGCTCACAAGGGTTTTAGGGTCCACTAGAATGTAGGAGGACCTGTAAACCAAATTAGGTCCATGGGGAATTAAGACATTCCAGAGGAGGTGACCTGTAGCCAAGTCATTACAAGGTACCTCATCTCGTGAGTGTTTTAGGTTGCTTTATAGACGTCATGATACCAAGTAATCCTTGTTATGTGTGCTTTAATAGTTATACTTTGCTTTTATGAATTAACAGGCATTCTGCCTAGTGTGAGAAAGTTATGCCTCTGTAGTTTTAATATAGACCTGTGTTTGTTTTTTTAAGTCTCATTTTTGTACTTTTGTATGAATTATTTCTAGACTCAAACGGACGTCACCGACAGCCTATTGTGATTGCTGGGAGAAATGTAAATGTAAAACTCTAATTGCTGGACAGAAATCTGCTCGACTTGATCTACTTTATCGCCTGCTGACTGCTACTAATCTGGTCACTCTGCCAAACAGCAGGCAAGTGGGATTTTTTAGGACGTAAATTAAATGGGAAAAGCACAGCTCAAATGTGAGCCCAGCTCATCTGTGAGCCCTTTTCCCCTCTTCACAATAATGTTCTCTTTTGCAGGGGAGAGCATCTCTTGCTGTTCTTAGTGCAGACAGTTGCGAGGCAGACGGTGGAGCACTGCCAGTACAGACCTCCTCGAATCAGGGAGGATCGTAACCGAAAAACAGCCAATCCAGAAGGTTGGTAAATCTGACAGATATGATACATGAAAAGCAGTATGTTTATTTCTGTCTTGCCCACTATTTCTTCTACTTTTTTAGATTCAGATATGCCAGATCATGATTTAGAGCCCCCAAGATTTGCCCAGCTTGCATTGGAGCGTGTTTTACAGGACTGGAATGCGTTGAAGTCTATGATTATGTTTGGGTCACAGGAGAATAAAGACCCGTATGTATTCATTCAAAATTTGTTTAGATTGATAATATATTTTCCAAATTAACATAGGCAGTCACAGTGCATTTTGTCTTTCCTTCCCTTTAAGTCTCAGTGCCAGCAGTAGGATAGGCCATCTTCTCCCAGAAGAGCAAGTATACCTCAATCAGCAAAGTGGCACAATTCGGTTGGACTGTTTCACTCACTGCCTTATAGTCAAGTGTACAGCAGATATTTTGGTAAGTCCTTTGAA
This sequence comes from Manis javanica, assembly GCF_040802235.1. NCBI lineage: Eukaryota > Metazoa > Chordata > Mammalia > Pholidota > Manidae > Manis > Manis javanica. The sequence continues at coordinate 186,572,815 of NC_133157.1, read as the reverse complement.
TCATTATTTACAAGCATATGAAAGGGATGGTCTCTTATACTTAGTCTCCCATAATTTTATTAATCCAAAATCCTAGGTACTGATTAGCTATAATTAAATAGTACATTAAGGGGAATGGAATTTTGGGGGTGATTTAAACATCTGTTAACAGTAGAAGCTCCTTTCATTCTAAGTACAAATCTTAATTGTGATAAAAATACAACAGTATAAAAATGTATGGAGCAGACTTTAGTAGCTCAGTGCAAATTTTTTTAAGTACACCCTTTTGCTGTGAAATTAGAAAAGAGAATTAACCATAAAACCCAGTGCTGATGAGGTTATGGTAAAAACAACACTCAGACACTGGTGTATACCAAATGGCACTGCATTTGGTATTCTTTTAGAAGACAACCTGGCAATGTCAAGAGCCATAAAACTATCATTGCACTCATAAGGAAATGTTTATGAGAGAGAAGAAAATCATGTCACAGAACAAATTTTTTAAGGATCCAAAATAGTGGACTAATGAATCAAATTACAGCCTAACTACTTACTGAAATGTAATGCAACAGAGAAAACAAAACATGAAATTGGGTGTTCTCTGTAATTAATATCTATATGATAGACCATGCATAGAAGTGAGATTAGAAAGTAATAACAATGGTTAAGTAAGAGGGGAGGGATGGGATTATGAGTTTATTAATACAGATATTTGAATCTCCTTTGCTGTTTCTATAAGTACTCTACACTGAGTGGAATATAGTCTTCCTCTGATTTGATATATTTGGTATTGTCCTTCTAAATTTTAACTGATACACATAGAAGAACTATGAGATGAAAAAGCAAGGAGTCAGACATTTGAGGCCCACTCTAGGTCAAGCACAGTGGTAAGCATGTGGCATAAATTAATCACTGACATTGTAAATGTTACAAATTTATTTTGAGATTTTTATTTTGAAATGTTGATGTTTGAACATTTTACTTTAGGAATGTCTAAACATCTTATGAGATACCTTACATTAATTGTGATTCCAATTTTTTAAAGCTCCTGGATACTCTACTAGGTACACTAGTGAAAGAACTCCAAAACAAATACACACCTGGACGTAGAGAAGAAGCTATTGCTGTGACAATGAGGTTTTTGCGTTCAGTAGCAAGGGTTTTTGTCATTCTTAGTGTGGAGATGGCTTCATCCAAAAAGAAAAAGTAAGGCATCCTTGTAGATTTCGACTTTTATATAATTTTGCACACATTTTTTGTGATAATGACAACGTATGTGTATAAAAGCATTCATAAAAGATTCCTACGTTTTCCTTTCTGCTCTAGCAACTTTATTCCACAGCCAATTGGAAAATGCAAGCGTGTATTCCAGGCATTGCTACCTTATGCTGTAGAAGAATTGTGCAATGTAGCGGAGTCACTGATTGTTCCTGTCCGAATGGGGATCGCTCGTCCGACTGCACCTTTCACTCTGGCTAGTACTAGCATAGATGCCATGCAGGGCAGTGAGGAATTGTTTTCAGTGGAACCACTGCCACCAAGACCATCATCTGATCAGTCTAGCAGGTAAATTTTTGCCTGGTAACAGATTCTGATGAATTTTTTTCTGGAAATGTCATGTTTTGGTTACTGAAACCTTTGCATAAGTACAAGGTGATATGCACCATCATTTGTGCAGCAAATAGTAAAGATTTTACTTTGGAACGTGTGAAAGCACGTTAAAATTACACATGTGTCTACATCTAAGGTAATAGGTAGGCATAGTTGTGGGTTTTGTTTTTAGTTTAGAAAAGCACTATGTTTATTATGACAGTAATCTGGTGAGAGAGTTTACTTCAGACTTCTGTAGACATCATTACTTTTGGCTTTTTCTTACTTTTAAATAATGCCTTGCTGTAAGGCCACGTTGAAGAAAGAAAAGCCCTGTAACTTTCTCTGTTACCCAAAGGCTTAGGCTGGGGCACAGCTTGTTATTGTATAATCTAAATAACAACTGGAATGCTAGGATTTCTTAATACTCTCTAAAACAGCCATGTATCATCTAGTTTAGGACTAAAACAACTCAATGATAAAAAGTTTCTACTTGTAAAATTATTTATTCTTAAACTTCTGTCATCTTTCCTACTTGATAATTTCTCTAACTAGACTGTATATTGTGTCAAAATGTTTAGAAACTAAAACATTCTGTGTCTTATAGCACAGTGCTTCTCAAAACTTCAGTGTGCATGCAAATCTTGGAGATCGTACTAAATAAAACTTGGAGATCTTATTAAAAAGCAGAGGCCGATTCTGGTGGTCTGGGTGGGGCTTGAGGTTCTGTATTTCTTACAGACTCTCAATAGTGCCAGTGCTGCTGCTTTAGTGGCCACACTTTTCAGTTTGCAAGGCTCTAGTGATCTTTAGCAGATTACTTGTTATGTTAGTTGGTTTTCTTAAGTCTGATTTTGCTACTGTGGCATATAAAAAGTTTTCATAAGGATCTTTTGTCTCTAAAGAGCTTTCTTCCTCTTTTCTGGAAAACATTTGTGTGTTAAAAAGAATGGCCTGTTTTAGTGTTTGGCATAGTCCCCGAGGCTTCATGCCAGGGTTTCATCTGGGTGCTTCCAAGTCCGTATTACTCCATCTTCCAGCATATGTGCCCTAACCTTTACTTTATTGTCACATCTCCTAGGATACCCTGGAATTTAAATCCAGCTTTGTTTATCAAAGCTTTCCAGTGTTATCCCTGTCACTAATATATACTTCCAGAATTTGCCAAAAACTTAACAAACTGAGCAGTGTATTTTCAGGCTTGTTAAATACATACCCCATTATCCAGTAGTCCTGGAGCAAAATTTGCTGGGGTTTCATGTGATGTCCTGACCATGGTTCCGTTAGGATCCCCTGCAATTACTAATGTGGTTTTATGTTGTGAATTCTTTATACCTTTCCCTTGGTTTTGTTACAGAGCATAAAAGTTTTTATCCATCAAACAGATTTGGGGATGATCTCATCTCTAAACAGAGCCCACATACCTATTCCCACTAAGTTTCAGGATTTTATGTCACCTTGCCCTGCTTCTTAGTCGCTTTATTAAAGTATTGTGTACTTTTAAGCTCTTGCACTCCATTCCTCCCGATTGATTCTTGGGTTGATCTCTAATGTTTTCCCAGAAGGAGCTCTCATTTGATAATCAGAGATGCTGATGTTAGTGTTTTCTACATGTGTTGGTATAGAAGTCCTTTATTATAATACAGTACAATCACTCCTCCTCATAAGGGTGTGTTTTGACCAATGTGCCAAGCCTGTCTTTAAAAGTGCACACTTGACCAGTCCCTGGGATTTCTCTTCTGTTGATTAGTAGATGGTGTATATCACTCCAATGAGTGTAAAGTCTTGAGTTTAGTAGTTTTGCTTTTCTGTTGATTCTCTCACCTCTTTAAAACTTCATGTCCTTACTTATTAATCTGTTTCTGCTCTGCTATCTCCATGCCGCATATAAGTGTTACTGAAATTTTAGTATGAACTAGGAACTTTAAGCACTGCAGATACATACCTGTTGTAATCTTCCTAATAACTCATAGATAACCCACTATTATCCTAATTTTAAAGGTGAGTAAGCCGAGGCTCAGACAGGTTAGGTAACTTGTTGAAGGTCACACAGCTATTGAAGTTTAGAGATAATTCTAGACAGATATTTTCCTTTTTACTATACTCTTGGATATTAGATGGCAGAGTAGCAGGAGAAAATGCTGCCTGGTGTTTATTGGTAGTGTTAAGAGCACTGGGCTAACCAACACTGAAGCCCGCCCTACCAGCGAGCACAGAGTGCAGTCCTAAACACTCAAGAGCACAGACTTATAATTACAAGTTCTCGGAAGAGACGTTTTTCCTGTTTCTGTCCAGCCATGACTGAGACAATTAAGTTCCTTAAAATCTCTAGCCCTTTCATGATTTATGTTTGGCTTTATATATGTGAGGGAACAGAAAAGGGGATATCTGTGTTGTAACTTCCTCTCTTGCTTAGACTCCAGACTGTCTTCTGTGAAATTTGTGGCTGCATGAAACCCTTCTAGCCTAAGGCACATGAGCAGGTGCCTTTGGTCTATATGGTGGCACTGTGGCTCTGAAGCTTATTCAGTATGATTGTTTCTCTTTGTTACCGGGATTGCTGTGCTTTGCTTTTGTTTTAATACTTTATCTAGCATATTTAGGTGTTCTATACCAAGAGGGATGTTTCTTTACAGTCTGGCAAATTGCTGGAAATATAAGTCCCCAAAACTTGAAAGTATTTTAATAACTCCTATTCGACTGGGCTTCAGGACTGTGGTGCTTTATTGTGTAAGGAAATCTGGGAAAAAAGTTGCACTGTGATGTGAAGAAAACTGAAGCTCCATTTCTAAGTGGGGAGTTAGAGTTTGTGCCTTGGCAGTATCATGTATACCAAGTGCATAACTCGGGGACTGTTGTCTTGTGGATGTTTGTTCCAGAATGTGTTTTTTAAAATGAAATACTCATCAATTGTGGCTTCACACACAATGTTGACTCTTGTTTTCTAATATTGAAATGTTGAAATCTTAGCAGTTGGAATCTTTTCATCTCAAAATTTTCTTTTAGCCTCTTTTTAAAAATGCTTTATAATTCACTCTGTGAATAACCACTTAAATTTCTAGTATTAAACACCATATTGAGACTACTTGTCTGTTTGAGGCAGAGTGCCTCAGTTGACTCTTGATGTGTAACTGATTTGATTCTGATTTCTCACAGCAGCTAAGCTGAGGAAAGGACACTATCAGTGTAAACATTTTAATAGGTCCTTTAACTGTGCTTTTTAATCTGTAAGTAAAGACTGATAGTTAGGTCATGGGGTTATTGAACAACCAACTTCTGGTCTCTGACCTGCATTCTCTGGTTCCCTTCTGCCTTTTTATATTAGGGTCACCTGTCCTTCCTTGGCTGTTTCCAGATCAGATTTTTAGGGAGGTGAAGCTATTTTCCACCCCACCTTTTGTTATGATTCTCTTTTAAAATCATACTTTTGAACTGATATTTTCCCTCCCCATCAGCAACTCAGTTGTTAACAAGCTCATGCAAAGTAGATCATGTCAGGTCTCCTAAGGAATAGATCACTTGTAATGACGTACTTTTGTTAATGGGCAAATGCTGCTATCAGAGCCTTTGGAAGTTGAGAACTGTTGGTGCTCAAATCAGTGAAAAAGGAAAAAAAATCTTCCCTTCAAAATATTTCAGTGGGAAGGACTCGAAAGTATGTGCATTAACACAGATTTGAAATGACTTACTGGAAAGTAAAAACAATTCTGAGATTTATCAGTTTCTATGGTAAAATAATTTTTTGCAGTCCATTACTTTCTGATGCACTCTAGATTAATTATTGTTGGTTTCCAAGAATTTTAAGGTCAAATTTAAAATAGCATCCCAGCAAGTGAATCACACTGAATAACACTGAGCAGCATGGAAGTCTGTGCTGTCTGGCAGAGATGTGGCAGCATTACCTCCCAACCTTCTGATTCCTTACAGCTCCAGTCAGTCTCAGTCATCCTACATCATTCGGAATCCACAGCAGAGGCGCATCAGCCAGTCGCAGCCTGTCCGGGGCAGAGATGAAGAACAAGATGATATTGTTTCAGCTGATGTGGAAGAGGTGGTTTTATGTTTAATTGTGGTAGATAAGAGGCTTTTATTTGGGAAGGCAGGGGGAGTAGTCACTGGAAGTTTTATCAATAGTAGCTTACTGCTATTACCTGCATTTGCTTTCACCTTTTAGACTTGTTACATGTTTTCGTTTGTGATTGTACATCTTCAAAGTATTTTTAATAATCCTTGATTTGTTGGATAATGTAAAATTGGAAACATAAACTTGTTTTTTACTTAAGGGTTAACGGAGAAAATATTCTCAATATTAAAGTTGAAGTAGTTTTGTCCACTGCATTTAAAGGTAGAGAGGTTGCTGCACACTTATCAGATAAATTTTTTAATTACAGAAGTTTAAAAAAACTTCAACACTCGAAATAATTCTTACACATCTAATCTTAAGGTTCTGTATATGGACAGTAATCATAAACTTTGGGATATGTTGACATATTTCTGACACCTGATTGTCACTAGCAGATGAGCATTTTCAGAACTGCTTAGTGTTGCAATTACTTGTGTTAGAGGTCTTTGTATTTTAGTTTACTAATTGCTGTGGAGAGACACTGGTGGAGAAGTGGGTTTATTATGTACTTTGTCTACAAATAAGATTCTGGATTTAGGTTGAGGTGGTGGAGGGTGTGGCTGGAGAAGAGGATCACCATGATGACCAGGAAGAACACGGGGAAGAAAATGCTGAGGCCGAAGGACAGCATGATGAGCATGATGAAGACGGTATGCAGGTTGAGAAGTTAGTCAGTCTGAGTAAATCAGGTACCTTTAAAGAGAGGTATTAATACAGACAGAGGAAAGCCCCATTTGATGTATAGTGAAATGTTCAACATATTTTCTGCCAAGGGATTCTGTAGCATTAAAATCTTAAGACAACCATATAAATACATCCTTACATATTTATATTTATAAAATAATTAACCTTTTGATGTAAGTCACTTTCTTAAAAGGTTTTAAGAAATTAAAATAATCATAACCACATTAGGAAATACTTGGAAATTAGAGAAAAGGAAAACAAATGATATTTTGTGTCATTATTGTGGGTCCCACCAAAATGCTAACAGTATTTTTACTTTCAGTCCTCCCCTGTATTGCCTATTCCCACCCATGTCTTTTGTTTGTTTGTTTTTTGTTTTTTATTTTCTTTATTTTGGTGTCATTAATCTACAATTACATGAGGAACATTATGTTTACTAGGCTCCCCCCTTCACCAAGTCCCCCCTACATGCCCCATTATAGTCACTGTCCATCAGCGTAGTAAGATGCTATAGAATCACTACTTGTCTTCTCTGTGTTGCCCAGCCCTCCTCATGCCCCTCCCCACGACATTATGTCTGCTAATAGTAAGGCCTCCCCCTTCACACCCCGTTTTTTTTCCCCTCCCCCTTCTCCCTCCCTTCCCACCCATCCTCCCCACTCCCTTTCCCTTTGGTAACTGTTAGTCCATTCTTGGGTTCTGTGAGTCTGCTGCTGTTTTTGTTCCTTCAGGTTTTTTTTTCTTTGTTCTTACACGCCCATGTCTTTTTGATATTGTATGTATACTTTTAGTGACTTTCTTTTTTCACTTGCAATAATCATTTCAGCCTTTTTGGTACATAGTCATCATAACCATTCTTATTAGCCTTAGGATAGACTTTTGGGGAATCACCTTTATGGAGGTACAACAAACATGCAATAAACATTTAAAATTTATAATTTTATGTTTTGACATGTATATATACCATGGAGTATAAAGGATAGACATTTTTAACTTCCTTCCCCTTTCAAACCCCAGTGTGTAAAACAGATGAAAATGGAGCAGTGGACGAACTGAGAGTTCTGCCCACTGGCTGAAGTCTTCCTGCCCAGCCCTTTTTGCCTTAGGCTCTAATATACTGCAGGACAGATTTAAACTTCTGTGTAACAGTGCATGAAAAACCATAATTTACCCAGCCATTCTCCTGAGCAGGCAGCTATGCTTACTGAGGAGTTGGTACTTCCCTCTTCCCTTCTCTTCCCCTTACCTCCTTAGTTCCCACACTTAGGTATTCTGGCTCATCAGACTCTGTCATATCCATAGTGAGCTTGTACTTTTCTTTTTCTGCTTCTTTAAATTTATTTGCTAGGGAGTGACATGGAGCTAGACTTGTTAGCAGCAGCTGAAACCGAAAGTGACAGTGAAAGTAACCATAGCAATCAAGATAATGCGAGTGGTCGAAGGAGTGTTGTCACTGCAGCAACTGCCGGCTCAGAAGCAGGTATGTTACCTTATCCTAGCAACTTTCTTTTACTAGGGCTATATATATATATATATATATATATATTCAGCATGAATGGATTAAACTACACTTTGCACAAGGGTGTATAATCTCTTTTTGTATAACTTCCTTTTTCCTTATAGATGTTAGTGAAGAAGAAATTATTTTAATGACTTTCTCTTTTCTGGTTTTTAAAGAATGGATTAATTTTAAGGTTCATTTAATCATGTAAAAGAATTCTTTCCTAATTTAGCTATTTTAATGACGGGTTTTGTGGACTGTTGAACATATCTTGGCATTCTATTTAATGGTTATATTTTACTGAATGAGAGGGTGCACTATAATTTTAAATGTCAACAAGCTTACAATGGGTTTTGGTTTTAAAAATAAAAAATTTAGGTGCAAGCAGTGTTCCTGCCTTCTTTTCTGAAGATGATTCGCAGTCAAATGATTCAAGTGATTCTGATAGCAGCAGTAGTCAGAGTGATGACATAGAGCAGGAGACCTTCATGCTTGATGAGCCATTAGAGAGAACCACAAACAGCTCGCATGCCAGTGGTGCTGCCCAGGCTCCCCGTTCCATGCAGTGGGCTGTGCGCAACACCCAGCACCAGCGGGCAGCCAGCACGGCCCCTTCCAGCACATCCACACCAGCAGGCAAGTCTGAAAACTTGGTATTCCTAAAAGGGCTTTAACAGGTCTTTTAAATTCGGCATTTCATCTGGAGAACACTGGTTTCATAGTAGTTCCTCACTGTTTCGCTGAGTTCAGATACAAACGTATTTATATATGCTTATAGCAGTTTTCTCAGTCTCTGCACCATTGCTGAATGATTTTTTACTGTGGTCATGCATTCTTGGATGTTTAGCAGCATCCTTGGCCTCTTCTACCTAGATGCCAGTGTCACCCTGCCCCACAGGGTGACAACCTGTGTTGTCTGCAGACATTGCCAAATGTCTCCTTTTGGGGGGTGAAGGTGGGAACAGTGGCAAATTGCTACTAGTTGAGAGCATTACAGTAATTCTTGTCCCCCTCATTCTCCCTAAGTTAGTGTGGTTCAAGAAGTTTTTTGCTCAGTTACTACATTTGGTAATGCAAGTGATCTTTTAGCTTGCTTAAATAAATACAGTGCTAAAGAATCATAATTAGCAACATAATGTCAGTACATTAGTTTATTGTGGTTGTCCTTTTCTCCTTATAGCAAGTTCAGCGGGTTTGATTTATATTGATCCTTCAAACTTACGCCGGAGTGGTACCATCAGCACGAGTGCTGCGGCTGCAGCTGCTGCTTTGGAAGCTAGTAATGCCAGCAGCTACTTAACATCTGCAAGTAGTCTAGCCAGGGCTTACAGCATTGTCATCAGACAGATCTCGGATTTGATGGGCCTTATTCCTAAGTATAATCACCTAGTATACTCGCAGATCCCAGCAGCTGTGAAACTGACTTACCAAGATGCAGTAAACTTACAGGTATGAGATAATCAAAAAGTTACTCATTCAGATATATTTTGGCTGTCAATTATGAGAATTCCGGTATAATGGAAATTAATGTCTCAAGTATTTAAGTGTTTATATAATGTTGCTATATGTAATTTAACTTTATTTGGATAGTTTTAACTATTTTAGTTTGGTTTTCATAGAACTATGTAGAAGAAAAGCTTATTCCCACTTGGAACTGGATGGTCAGTATTATGGATTCTACTGAGGCTCAATTACGTTATGGTTCTGCATTAGCATCTGCTGGTGATCCGGGACATCCAAATCATCCTCTTCACGCTTCTCAGAATTCAGCTCGAAGAGAGAGGATGACTGCACGCGAAGAGGCTAGTTTAAGGACCCTTGAAGGCAGACGGTATGAAATCCTTCACATATGCCTATATGTTTAAACAGACCCTCTGTGCCCTGGGAAGTTAGAGCTTTTTGATCGCTGGTACTTAAGAACTTACTCTTGTGAAGGAGGGAGTAGGTGCCTTGCATTACTTTTTAGAATTGTTGTGTAGTTGAAGCAGAGTAAGTTATGAAAACTGTTTTTAAAAAAGTGTTCATATTACAGAAATGGAATACTAAATACCTTCTAATTTTTGAAGTAGTTCATCTACATCCTTGTGTTATTACCCCTCAGCCCTTCCCCATACCCTTTAAAAGGCAGATGTTCATGGAAGGACTTATTTTGACCATGATTGACTATGACTGTACTTTGTACTTAGGAAGGGGAAAAAGTATGTGTAATCATCAAAGCTGCTCTTTGGTTTCTCAAATCAAAGTTCCTTTTCTGTCTCCCCCAACCTGTTGAATCACAAGTGTATTTCTTTATTTGTTGTGTTCTTTCTAGTCAGTTACAAAATGACCCTTTTCGGGACTAGGAATAGAGCAGTGGCTGTGTCATATAGTAAAAATGCCCCATACCTAAAGTCAGAGTCTTAGGATTTGATTCTAGCTTTGACTCGGGTTAAACAACATTGCTACTTCGGGTGGGTAATAAAGGATGGAAAGACAAGGGTCTAGGAGACTGCTTGGGAAACTCAACAACACTGTGATTGAGGTCTGTAAGAGAGGTAATAGTCACTGAAGTAGGGCAGGAAGAAGGAGAGAGAAGCATTGAAATCATGTAAACAGAATTAAGGGCCCTGGTGAGGGATGGAGCAGGGAGAAGGTAGAATTTACACTTACACTTTGGTTCTGAATAACTAACAGGACAATTAAGAGAAAAACCTAGAGGGACAGAAAGGGCATACTTACTTTTGAACGTGTTGAGAACAGGGAAAGGATCTGGTGGAAATGTCTAGTATGCAAAATTGAATGCTTGGGAGAGAGACTTGCATTAGAGAGAAAGACTTAGGGGAGTCATCAGCTTTCCTGTCCTAGGAAGCTGGCTCCACAGATAGGCGCAAAGCTTGTTTTTATTAGGCCAGTCTCTACCCTGAAGAACACAGAGTTCTGATGGTAGATTTTTCCTTGGTTACAGGGTTCTTCCTTTCTCTCTGGCTCTTGCTCTAGTTCTTACTCTAATAGAATAGCTCTACTGAGATGTAATTTATATACCATACAGTTCACCCCTTTAAAGCATATTATTTCATAGTTTCGAGTACATTCAGAGCTGTGTAGCCATCATCACAATTAATTTTGGAATATTTTCATCATCTCCACAAGAAACCCTTATTAGCAGTCTCCTCCCATTTTCCCCTACTACTTTCCAATCCTAAGCAACCACCGATCTACTCTCATCTCTATGTATTTGCCTGTTCTGGACATTCACAGAGAAGGAATCATGCAGTGTGTAGTCTTTTGTGCCTGACTTCTTTAACCTAGTGTAATGGTCTCAAAGTTGATCTGTGTGTAGCATGTATCAGTATAGTATTTTCTAGTAATACCCATTGCATGGACATACCACATTTTGTTAATTCACAAGTTGATGGACATTTGGGTTGTTTCCACCTTTGGCTATTACAAATACTGCTGCTGTGAATATTTGCATACAACTTTTTGTGTAGATGTTTTCAGTTACCTTGGATATATACCTACTTGTGAATTGCTAGATCATACGGTAACTCTGTTTAACCTTTTGAGGAATTGCCAGACTATTTACAGAGAGGCTGTGCCATTTCATTCCCAGTAGCTGTGTATGAGGGTTCCAATTTTTCCGTATCCTTGTCTACATTTATTAGCCATCTCTTTGATTATAGCCATTCTAGTGGGTGTGAGTTGGTATCTCATTGTGGTTTTGATTTGCATTTCCGTAATGGTTAGTGATACTGAGCATCTTTTTGTGTGCTTATTGACTATTTATATATCTGCTTTGGTGAAATGTCAATTTAGATCTCTTGCCCATTTTTTTAATTGGCTTGTTATTTTATTATTGAGTTATATTAGTTCCTGATATATTCTGGATACAGATTCTCTTATTAGATATATGATTTGAAAAATTTTGTCCCATTCTCTGTTGTCTTTTCATTTTCCTTATGGTATCCTTTGAAGGACGTAAATTTTAAGTTTTGATGAAGTCTAACGCGATCGGTATTTTTTTGTTGATGTGCTTTTCATGTAATTTTAGGCAGTGGCTTTCAAAGTATAGTCCTCTGAACAGCATTATTGGCATCACCTGAGAGAGAGCTTGTTAAAAAAAGAAATATTGGGCCCTAACACAGACCTTTTAAAACCATGGGGATGTGGCGGGCTGTTTTAACATGCCTTTTGGTGATTTTGATGAACACTGAGTTTTGAAACCACTGTCTTGAAGGAAAGAAGTTCCTTCTGCCATTCTAAAGGATACTGGAATTCTTACCTTGTACAAAAGAACAGGATTGTAAATCATACGAATGATTATTAAGTTGCAAAAAAAGGAGAGCCACAGGCTTTAATGAGTTTTTTTTTTACAGGGTGTTAAAATAACTTCTTGGTTTTTAAAAGTCATCTATTTTTTTGAATGGATAAAACATATCCTTGTTCCAAATGCAGAAATACAGAAGGGGAAACAATGAAACATTTCACCATCATCACTTTTGACAATGTCTTGCTGTCATTCATATTCTATGCATGTACTACTATACTCATGCATATATCACTGCATTCATTGCCTCCATTTTTATTTTTATTTTTTATAATTTTTTATTAAGGTATTGATATATGTATACTCTTATGAAGGTTTCACATGAAAAACCAATGTCATTACTACATTTACCCATATTATCAAGTCTCCACCCATACCCCATTGCAGTCACTGTCCATCAGTGTAGTAAGATGTCACAGATCGCTACTTGCCTTCTCTGTGCTACACTGTTTTCCCCGTGACTCCCTACACCATGTGTACTAAACATAATACCCCTTAATCCCCATCTCCCTCACTCCCGACCCACCTTCCCACACCCCTCCCCTTTAGTAACCACCAGTCCTTTCTTGGAGTCTGTGAGTCTGCTGCTGTTTTGTTCCTTCAGTTTTGCCTCGTTGTTATACTCCACAAATGAGGGAAATCATTTGGCACTTGTCCTTCTCCACCTGGCTTATTTCACTGAGCATAATATCCTACAGCTCCATCCATGTTGTTGCAAATGGTAGGATTTGTTTGTTTCTTACGGCTGAATAGCATTCCATTGTGTATGTGTACCATATCTTCTTTATCTATTCATCTATGATGGACATTTAGGTTGCTTCCATATCTTGGCTATTATAAATGGTGCTGCGAGAAACATAGGGGTCCATATGTCTTTTTGAATCTGAGAAGTTGTATTCTTTGGGTAAATTCCAAGGAGTGAGATTCCTGGGTCAAATAGTATTTCTCTTTTTAGAGTTTTAGAACCTCCATATTGCTTTCCACAATGGTTGAACTACCTTACATTCCCACCAGCAGTGTAGGAGGGCTCCCCTTTCTCTGCATCCTCGCCAGCATTTGTTGTTCTTAGTCTTTTCAATGCTGGCCATCCTTACTGGTGTGAGGTGATATCTCATTGTAGTTTTAATTTGCATTTCCCTGATGATTAGTGATATGGAGTATCTTTTCATGTGTCTGTTGGCCATCTGAATTTCTTCCTTGGAGAATTGTCTCTTAATATCCTCTGCCCATTTTTAAATCAGGTGCTTAACGAGTTTTTTAATATATATTCTGAGTTCAGACTTTTCATATTTACGATAGTGGTAAATTTCACATTTGTGGGTTTTTTGGTAAACATTCTCATTTCTTTTTATTCCTAGACGTGCCACATTGCTTAGCGCCCGTCAAGGAATGATGTCTGCTCGAGGGGACTTCCTAAATTATGCCCTGTCTCTAATGCGGTCTCATAATGATGAGCATTCTGATGTTCTTCCAGTTTTGGATGTTTGCTCATTGAAGCATGTAGCGTATGTTTTTCAAGCCCTTATATATTGGATTAAAGCAATGAATCAGCAGACAACATTGGATACACCTCAACTTGAACGCAAAAGGTATCCATACTTGCCTTGAGGTTGGTTTAAGAAATACTTGTTCAGTGTGCTCTCCATTAGTACATTGTCTGATTTTTGGAGTAAGGAGAATAAATAGCATTGCAAAAGAGAAACAGTACAGGAAGATTTCATGTGGAAAAGTGGGTTTGAATCTATCCAAACTTCCCCGTATTTACTTCTCACTTAAAACAGGAGACCTAAGAATCCATTTAAGCTTTATGCTTAAGATTAAATTTGGCCTGATTGTTTATCATGTTTTCTTTTTTATAAGTATTCACTATTTTTTAGTGTGATTATCCTTTTTCTTTTGTTGAGTGTATTTTATAATTGTAGTACATTTGGCTGCTCAGTCGACTATCCCCAGAGTCTGAAACTTTATCACAATGTTTGAAATTTGTTAGATACTTGTCAGTATTTTTTTTTTTTTGCTTATGATTTCCATCAACTTTGCTTTTATTTATATTGTCCATATACTTCATGTAAAATTGATTCACTTGTCTTTTTGAAGGACACGAGAACTCTTGGAACTGGGTATTGATAATGAAGATTCAGAACATGAAAATGATGATGACACCAATCAAAGTTAGTGTACAGAAAGTCTGCTAATCTACTTCAAGAAATGGCTGCCTCAGTATTTCCCCTTCAAGCTTTTTAACTTCATATTTTTCTGTCTGGGTGGGAATTTCTCTTTTCTTCTCTATGTCCCATTTCTTACATTTTCAGTCCATTTTTCCTTATACAGTCTTGTGTTATTTGCTTCATAAATAGGGATGAATTAAAGAAATGTTAAGAACTTTTAAACTATCAGTATTTTTTTTTGTTTTATTTTTATCTCCTTTGCATTTCACCTTTTGTTTACCTTTAAATAAAGTCTTAGCAGAACCTTTGTTAATATTGATGGAAAATAGATTTAGTCAAGAAAATGAGAAATATCAGTTATGACTTCCAAATATCAAAACTCTTAACAGTTAATGCAATAAAAAGAGAGGAAATACTCCAAACTCAGTAAATTTTGGGATCTTCTACAGTCTATTTGTAGTTTTCAGTTATCTTTTTAAGTGCAATTTCAAATTTTTTTAAGGGGGATCAAATAGTCCACTTGCCACTTTCTTATTACCAGTACTCACATTCACCCAGGAAGGCAGCTGACCTAACTGTGGTCTTTCGAGAGTCCAGCCTAGTTAACTGCTATTTTCACAGACACTGTAAGCACTGCCTACGAAGTTTTATTTCACTAAGGGAGGTGGTGCTGGTATGCTGACTTCCTGTTGGGATGAATGACTTGCCCAGACATTTCTATGTCTCTTACTGTAGAGGAAGCAAATTTAACAAGTAAGCAAATGCTCATATTTCAGCTCCTGACTGTCTCCTCTTTTTGGAATCATCAGTGAGCCACGTTCTAAATATGCTGAGGAAACTAGCGGTATTCAAGTCTGAATCTCTAGAGAGATAAAGAGGAGGAATGGGGAACAGCTGTCCAGTACAAAATGGAAAAATATTTATTACTGTTAATATTTTTTTTGCAAGTTTTTATTATGTTAAAAAACTACAGTTTATCATTGTAACTATTTTAAACTGCTATTATTTTGAGTTACTGCTTAAAAATATTATCAACGTTTCAGACCTTCGTCAAAGTTTGTGAGTGGCATTAAAGTCTTACAAAGAGATAACAGGAAGTTTGGATTGAGCAGAGTGTAGATTCTTTTCCCTTCCCCCAATAATTAATTTTCTAAAAAACAAACATTTTATCTTCTCATGTTTAGGTGCTACTTTGAATGATAAGGATGATGACTCTCTTCCTGCAGAAACTGGCCAAAATCACCCATTTTTCCGGCGCTCAGACTCCATGACATTCCTTGGGTGTATACCCCCAAATCCGTTTGAAGTGCCTCTGGCTGAAGCGATCCCCTTGGCTGATCAGCCACATCTGTTGCAGGTGATTTAAATAAATTAGTCTTAAGGCTTATTCTTAATTGACTTTACTATTTTTTTTTAAGTGTTCAAAGTAACTAGAATATTTCTTTTAAAATTCCAGCCAAATGCTAGAAAGGAGGATCTCTTTGGCCGTCCAAGTCAGGGTCTTTATTCTTCATCTGCCAGTAGTGGGAAATGCTTAATGGAGGTTACAGTGGATAGAAACTGCCTTGAGGTAAGATAGTAAAAATGTTCCCAGTATAATAACTGTGAATGAATACTTGTCCTAGCTACCATCAAGATTTTTGGAAATACATTAGTTCAGAATATTATATTTTCACAAATAATGGAAGTACCAGAATTTCCTGCCTAACAGTATCATTAGCCTGCATTGAGACTAACCTGCTCTGTGTAAGGTTACTATAAAATGGCATTTTCATTTATCATGAGTTAATTGTTAAAAGGCTGCTAAAAATTAAAATTTTTAATATGTAAATAAATTTTTCATATATGAGTATATATAATATTGGTTCAAACTTTTTGAATCTAGAATGTGAATAAATAAGGTAATATTAATAATGATACCTAACACAGTATTGGGGCTTATTTCAGTTACTCTTGTTAATACACAAACATGTTGGTTAATATAATCAATGTTGGGTAGAAACCATTATTATTCTGATTTTATGGATAAGAAATTGAGGCTTGGAGACATGGCATGAATTTCATGTGGGAATGTCTATTGTTATACATCTAGTTAAGTGGCAGATACAATTTTTAGATAAAACTCTGATTTGAGAGCCTAAAATCACCTTATACTGTTTTTCCAATGAAAAAGTAACAACATGTTTTAAGAACAGGTATAGAAAAAATGTACTTGAATAGAACTTTGTTATCTAAGTCACAAAGGAGAACAAATACTGAAAATGCTGAAAATATATGAGATGTAAGTAATCACAGGTATTATAAAGATATCTTTATTTAAAAGTCTTCTGAGGCTGGTCTGGTAAATGCAGTGGAATTGGAAGTCAGCCAGGGGAATCAGAGAGACAAGAAATAGGCTGCATCTTTGTAGTTGAAGTGCCCGAAAAGAATCACTTAACTTCCATGTGATTTCTACAGAGTAAGTTGAAAAGGAAATCTATTTGGGTGTTTTTTAATGTGTAACTTATAAATGTAAAAATTCATAGGTTCTTCCAACTAAAATGTCTTACGCTGCCAATTTGAAAAATGTAATGAACATGCAAAATCGGCAAAAAAAGGAAGGGGAAGAACAGAATGTGGTACCAGAAGAAGCTGAGAGTTCAAAACCAGGGCCATCTGCTCATGATCTTGCTGCACAATTAAAGAGCAGTTTGCTAGCAGAAATAGGACTGACTGAAAGTGAAGGGCCACCTCTTACATCTTTCAGGTATTTGCTAAGTGAAGATAGTTTATATGTTGTATTATTTTGTGGCTGTTCAAGTTCTTATAAGAATTTTTATTTGGAAATTTTGTAATTTTATTTCATTTGTATAAATACAATTAAATGCTATTTTATTATTTGTTTTTCTAGTTTATAGTCAGATACTTAAGTTCTAAATTTGAATTTTCTTGATTTTTTTGGCATGTGATTTTTGTCATTGATTGACATTTGATTTTCTTACTTTTTTGAGGAGATTGTTGAGTACTAAGTTGAAGTATTTGTTAAATTGCCACTTGCAGACTTGTTAGTAGCAGTTCAGCTAAGTGTGAATGACAAGAAAGATACATGACTAGATTTCTAGATTGGTGACTTTTAACTCACTTGGGCTCCTTTGCCAGGTTCACAGTTGTTAATTCTTTTGTAAGAATTCTCAACACAAGTTTGCTAGTATACATACTGGGGCTCAGTATGGCTAATCACCAAATGATATGTTGAGCTCCTGTTTCATGCTCTGTTTTTTTTGGTTACGTAATGTCAAATTATTAATTTTTTTGCTTAGGAGGATCTGGGCTAGTTTAGGAAACTATACATTTTATATGTGGTCTAACAACCACAAAAGACAAGGAAGTATTGTGGACTGGAGTGACCCAAGCTTCCTAGAGATAGTATGCTTGAGCAGAGATGGTTAGAATGTGTAGAAGCAGACAGATAGAAGGAGAAAAGAATTAGAGGTAGGGAGATAAGTTAGAAAGCTGTTACTCTCACTAGCGTTTTGTAAAAAGAGGGTTGAAGTAGAGTATTGCCTTTTGGGATAGAAAGGAAATCATAAGAAAACTCATAAAGGACTTGATCTGGAGCAATAGGGGAAAGATACATGAAAATTTGTTTCAAGACTGGCAATAGGGAAATAGATGGTACAACTGAAAGAAATCAGGAGACAATGTCATTGAAGTGAAGAGGCCATACTCTGTTTTACTATGTTGAATCTGATTTGAATATCATTGAAGTGTATATATTTAACACATGGAAGTTCTGGTCCATTGTGAAAGTTTGAACTAGAGAGGGATCTCAGAATCACCTAGATGGAGATGGACAGTGGATTTTAAGGAGAGGAGGTGAAATGAAAGATGAAAACAGGCAGCCTGGGGAGGGGGTGTATCCTTACGTGAAGGATAGAAGGCGAACAATGGGGTAAAAATGAGAAATTCTGAAAATAGTTAATAGAAAGTTCTCCAGTAGAGAGGATGTGGTTTGAAGTACTTAAGAACTCATAATATTAAAAGACCAAGTAAATTACCATTGTTGACCAAAAATTGGGATTTTTAGAGTTGGCTGAATTACTTTCCCCTCTCCCCATAAATTTCTTACAGGCCACAGTGTAGCTTCATGGGAATGGTTATTTCCCATGATATGCTGCTAGGACGTTGGCGTCTTTCCTTAGAACTGTTTGGCAGGGTATTCATGGAAGATGTGGGAGCAGAACCTGGATCAGTATGTATTTTGAGCACTTTAAATTCTTTTCTGCCTTATAAGAACATATTGCAGAGACTAATTCTGTTGTCATTTGTTTTTAAGATCCTAACTGAATTGGGTGGTTTCGAGGTAAAAGAATCAAAATTCCGTAGAGAAATGGAAAAACTGAGAAACCAGCAGTCAAGAGATTTATCACTAGAGGTAAAGGTATTTAGCTTTTCTTTAACTATACATATAGTATGCCATATATATAAAGTTTAAAAACAAAAAGTAACAGTTTTATTTAGGAATATGTACTGTGTAGTTAAAAATTTAAATAAATGGTAATCACCAAATTTATAGTCATGGTTCTTTATCTCTGGAAGTTGGTTTCTAATGATGATCAATTAGTCTTTTTAAATTTTCTTTTTTAAATACCAGTATGAACACGTGGATTGATATATTTTTTATGTACTTCCTTTTATTGAGGTTATCAAGCCATTAATACTCAAATTGTCTCTTCTTTGGCTAGTAGGAGTCCTGGATCCTTTTTGGCTGCTGAGCCCTTTGGACATGACTCCAATAATCTTTAATAACTTCTTTACTTTTTGGTTTGTCTCGTCTTATGTATTTCCTGTCACAGACCTTAAATCAGCCATTTCTTCAAGAAGACTGCTGCCTTTTAGTAGAAAATTGTATTTTGAAATTACTGTCTAGGCTTTCAGTTTGCTTACTGCCTACTGAGTTGGTTATTGTTTGTGGGCCTTTTTAGTGGATCACGCTAGGAAATGCTCTTTTAGAAAAAAGAAAATACATCGGGAGTTCATACTGATATTCCCAATTCAAATTCAAGATTTAGAACCACAAGGTTCTTTTTATCACCCCTTACTGTTTATCTCTTTTCTTCCAGATTAAACATCCAACTTTCCAACACTGATAAAATTACTCATCTACATTTATGCCACGCACACGCATAGCAGTCTCAGAATCACAACATCACTGCCACCAAGTTGATTATCGAAAATAGCTTAGATTTATTTGCAGTTTTTTGTCCATAGATCGTATCAGTTGCAAATGGACAAATTACTTTGTTTTAAAGTCACTTGAAATTATTCCACTTTCTGTGGTTTGGTACCATCTCCTTTTGTTTTATTTTGTTTTCAGTTGTTAGGGATTACTTTCTCTTCTGATTTTGTTTCATAATTAATGTAAAATATCTACACTTGCACCCACAGAAGAGGGTGTATTGAGAGAAATCTAGTTTCTTTTCCTGTCTCTTTTATCATGACCCCCTCCCTGCTTCAATTTTTTTTCCTAGTTTGTTTCCCTCCTCCCTTTAAAAAGTAATTTTATTTTATTAAAAAAATGCTTTTAAGGTATTATTGATATACACTCTTATGACGGTTTCACATGAAAAAACAATGTGGTTACTACATTTACCCATATTCTCAAGTCCCCACCCATACCCCAATGCAGTCACTGTCCATCAGGGTAGTAACATGCCACAGATTCACTATTTGCCTTCTCTGTGCTACATTGGTTTCCCCGTGATCCCCCACACCATGTGTACTAAACATAATACCCCTCAATCCCCTTCTCCCTCCCTCCCCACCTGCCCTCCACACCCCTCCCCTTTGGTAACCACTGGTCACTTCTTGGAGTCTCTGAGTCTGCTTCTATTTTGTTCCTTCAGTTTTGCTTCGTTGTTATACTCCGCAAATGAGGGAAATCATTTGGCACTTGGCTTTCTCCGCCTGGCTTAAAAAAAATAATTTTGTTTAGAACTTTTCATTACCCATCTCTCTGTCACACTCTCCACCCCAAGTATGCTATACATTTTGCTCCATCTTGCTTTTCCCAGTTAACAGTGTATCCAAGATAAAGCCATAGCTGTATAGAGCCTTTATAGCTGCTTAGTCTTAGTATTGCATTTTATGGTTTTATGACAGGTTTTTCAGCCAGTGTCTTATGGATAGGCATTTGGGTTTTGTTTCTAATTTTTTGCTGTTAAAAATAGTGGTGTGATGAATAAGCTTCATGTGTGGTTCTTTTTTTGGCTTGTGTATCTTTGAGATAGTTTCCTAGACATGGTTCAAAGTACATGTGTTTATATATAAATTTTGTAAATACCTCAGCTAATGGTTGTATATTTTTGCACTTTCAATATCAATACAAGAATGCCTGCCCCTGTAGTCTTGCAGGCAGTTGTCAGATTTTTAGATTTTTGCCAGTCTGATAGGTAAGAAATGTCATCTCGATATAGTTTTAATTTGCATTTCTCTTATGAGCAGTTAACCATTATTTCATATATTTAAGGCTGTTTTCTTTTTTCCCTGAGCTGTGTTTGTGGATGTATCTTGCCCATTTTTTTATTGTTTTTTCCTCAATTTTTTAGAATCTTTAGGTGATACTATGCTATTCATGAATATGCATCTTTGTAATACAGGGTGCATTTTTCCCAGTTTGCCATTTTTCTTTTACATTGCTTGTGGTGGTCTGTTACTGAAGGAATATCCCATGTTTTCATCAAGTATTTGTTTTGTTTTTTTTTTTTAACATTGACTTTTTTGATCCACTCAGAATTTATCCTGCTGGCAACTTTCAAAATGGAATGAATTGCATTCTCCACCAGATCTTTTAAGAAAGTGTTAGAGTTGAGTTAAATTCCATTATCCTGATTTAATTCAGGACATTATTGTATGCTTTAGAATGTTGTTTATTTGGAATGTACAAGCTTGTGGAAAACTCAGATTACTTCATAGTTATTTATATTATCAAGGAAAAGCTGAAGTTAAATTTTCAGATTTCACATAGAAAAATTTCAGAGTGATTTCCAACATTGAATTTACTACTATTTTGGTGTTTTAATAGGTTGATCGGGATCGAGATCTTCTTATTCAGCAGACTATGAGGCAGCTCAACAATCACTTTGGTCGAAGATGTGCTACAACACCAATGGCTGTACACAGAGTGAAGGTCACATTTAAGGATGAGCCAGGAGAGGGCAGTGGCGTAGCACGAAGTTTTTATACAGCCATTGCACAAGCATTTTTATCAAATGAAAAATTGCCAAATCTAGATTGTATTCAAAATGCCAACAAAGGCACTCATACAAGTAAGGACTCTACAGATAACATACATAATAAAGTAATTCCGTGTTTGATTGAAACAGTGATAATCATGTTTTTATGTGTTTATAGTGGAAGGCCTTGAATGTACACTTACATTTTTATGTAATTCTGTTATAGATTAATGATTTAATCTTAAACTACTCAAATAGAAAATTCAGCTGTCTCCACTTTTATTGCGACATTTATTTTCACGAATGTTTGTGCTTGTACTAATGAGTTTTCCATCTCAACTGTTGCATGTTTGAGGGGAGAGGTGGGAGATCTGTGGTAACAGAAATATTCAATGAGCAAAGTGCAGTATTTCCCACACCACTCTATTTAATTAATGTAGATAGTTGAGAAGAAAATGCTATTCTCCAGAGGAGAGCTTTTATTCCAAGTTGCTACTGGTCCCCAGTGAAATGGAGCTTGCAACCAAATGTAAATCAGCTATGTCACTAACTTTCATTATTTAATTTATCAAGGCTTTGCTTTTTGGTACCAAGATTTTCTGTATTAATATCCTGATGTAAGCTTTACCTCTTTGAGGACCAGCACTTTGTGATTCAGATTCCCAAAGTTATTCCCAAAGTAACCTCAAAAATTATAGTCTAAATTCTCGTTAAATTTTAAAAAATCTATGAAAACAAAAGCCTTCAATAGGCTATATTTGGGGATTCATGTAAAGATTATCAGTCTTGTAGGTAGATGGATATATAGTAACAGAGAGAGGGAGTTACTAAAAAAAAAATCCGGTTTTGTTTAGACTGTAGTTATGTCACTGAAGTTTGTAAACTGCCACCACAGAGGCTGGATGAGCTCTAGAAAGGACTGAGGATGAAAAGGTGGAGAGCTTACCCCAGGCTTTCATCATTAGTTTCACCATTTGACTTAGTCCTGTAATAAAAAGAAATTGGCAGATGTGAATGAGTAACCTGGGAAGTCATAACATTTCTGAAAAAACTTTTCTGCACACTTTTTAGGAAACTATACTCTGGCTTATGCTTAAGGTTTTAAAAATCATAGTTATAGCCAATGTTCTGGGTGTCTGTAGTGCTTAATGAATTAAACTAAGAACGGAGAAGGTATTAAAATCTGACTCTAATCATCTAAGAAATTTCAGCATTGTTTATGGTGAAACTACAGCCCCAAGCTGCTGTGTATTATTTCATTGCTTTGACATGGCAAGGGGATAAATTCATTAAACAGTTTCTGAGTGAATACCTGTCACATGCCAATTGCATCCTGTACAATTATTCCCAATCCTAAGAACCATAGAGGAGAGTGAGAAGGGCACTAACACCGATATTGAGGAAGGTGACCTTCAGCTGGCATGTTCTTACTATGTTTGTCTCATGTCCTTGCATGACTTCAAAATTTAAGGCAGTTGCATTTACATTTCTAAACAGTGTATTTCGTATTTTCTTCAGGTTTAATGCAGAGATTAAGAAACAGAGGAGAGAGGGATCGGGAAAGGGAGAGAGAAAGAGAAATGAGGAGAAGTAGTGGCTTGCGAGCAGGTTCTCGGAGAGATCGAGATAGGTGAGATAATTTTGCATCTTTTGTTGAATACCACCTTTTGATGAACTGGAGGTAGGCCTGTAAAGACAAGAGAGAGTCTCAATTGTGGATGATTTTTTTACAAAAAGGTTGTAATATTTGGATATATGGATAGTAACTAAAGTGGTCTAACCCAATGTTACTAAAATATTCTGCTTTAAAAACTCGGACAGTTCGAATTATATTGGCTTTAAAAAAATACCACTCAAATTCCTAATTTAAAAATAATACATCATTCTTCCCAAAATTTGATTTAAAATGTGAATTGTGGCGATTATGTTATTTGAACCTCTTAATTTTTCTCCTGTTAAAATGGGTGGCATTTTACTTTTGACTAAAACTTCTAGGAATTATGGGTGGGCTGTTGATTTCTGGTATTTTAAGTTCCTAGTCCCTTAGAGTCAAATTGAAATAAACATTGCAAGTATACAGATTTTCAAGTGACAAAATCTAGGTGATCTTTATTTCTCAACCATCACTTATTTGGGCATTCTGCCACCTAGGTGCCATCGCTGGAGCTACCTAAATGCTCTGTTTTTCCAAACTCATTAATAGTTGTGCTATTTTCATTTTGTAGACAAAGGGAAATGAAATCATAACAGCTCGTTCTTCTTTCAGAGACTTCAGAAGACAGCTTTCCATTGACACAAGGCCCTTCAGACCAGCCTCTGAAGGGAATCCTAGTGATGATCCTGACCCTCTGCCAGCACACCGTCAGGCACTTGGAGAGAGGCTTTATCCTCGGGTACAAGCAATGCAACCAGTATGTATGGTGCACTTAGCTACCTCTTAACTGGTTGTGCCATTTTTGGTTTGGAATTAAAACTGGTATTTTTAAAAGTTGTCAGCTATTGGCAAGCCATGTGGTTGAAGACTGCAGTCAAAAGGAAGCTTTAGGAGGGAAAGAAGCAAAGTTTGCTGGAGAGTAACTGTATATACAGCTTGAGTTTTATTTTTCCTGTCTGTGCTAGGTTGGTATTTTACCTAATAAGTTCCTTCTATGCTAAAGAATTATCTGTACATTGTACTTAATTTATACATATTGTTACTCTTTGAAGCAGACCTTTTCTGTTACCAAACTGTAGCTAAAACATTGCAAACAGTGTACTTAACTGCTGATCAGGATTTCAGGAAGTTTTGTGTGTTCTGAAACAAACTAGTTGTGTTTTATTGGTCTTTATACATAAGTTTATGTACAGGTCATAACAAAATAATAATAAAATCCATGATATGTCTTACCCTTGTAGGATTTTTTTCTCTTTTCCAACTCCTTCACTTCTTCCCTTTCTCTCTTCTTTCTACCATAAGTGAAAGAAATGTTTCTGGCGCTCTCAGAGAAAAACAGAAACAAAAAATGGAAATTGAATATTTGTATATTTATTCATGGTTATCAAAAACATTTAAAAAAAGCCTTGTCATACAAATTTTAAACTAGCTTAAACAAGACTGCTAGTTCCTGGACTATTCATTTTCTTCTGAAGTTCTATATAATTAAGTTTCCAGTTTTAATACCTTACTGGTTCAGAAATCTTGTATTTGTTATCCAAGTTTCCTACATTTTTTGGGGGGGTGGATAAAAGACTGCTGATTTAGACAAGAGATTAACAAATAGTAGGAACAAGTAACATTTGTTGATCATTTATAGGCATTTGCAAGTAAAATCACTGGCATGCTGTTGGAATTATCCCCAGCTCAGCTGCTTCTCCTTCTAGCAAGTGAAGATTCTCTGAGAGCAAGAGTAGATGAAGCCATGGAACTCATTATTGCACATGGACGGTAATGTTTACAATTGGGAAGGCATTTTAGTTTAAATATCAGCTATTTTTTTTTTAGGATGTGGGTTCTACTGTATCTTAAAAAAAACTCCCTGTTGTGATTGTCTTTTGAACATTTTTCTACAAAATACAAGACTTGAAATGTCTAAGAGATGGTTTATAATCTATGAATGACACAACTGCATTTCACATGTATTAGAAAGGTAGAGTTTTAGCAGGCACTTGGGTTCTAAAGATCGTTTATATACCTGATATAAGAAATCATTTGTAAGAAGTATGTCTCAAATTCTCCACCAGAATACCCATGTGGCAGAGGCCAAATACCTCAAAGAATTGGGTTGTAGTCCTGAGTTCTTGCCATAAGCATGAAATTTCTTTTAGGCCCACTGACATTAAGTCTATGGAGGTTTTTGCTTTATAAAAATATATTTGTTTTAATATAAAACTTTAAAAACACTTTTTCTAATGGTGACAAGTAAAAGTGACATTAGGAAGATACCCCATATTTATTTTGTGCCTTCTGTCCTGGGGCTACTTTAATGCCCAGTTTGAAGCTCTGAAGTGTTAGATATTTTACGTAAAAATTTCTGGGTTTTATCTCAAGTCGTGATTTTGAATGAGGAACTTAGATTAGCTATAGTCCTAGGGATGGATAAGCAGGTGGGCTAAGCACTGAAACTTCATTGACACTTAACTACTTCAGAACCTTTGAGTGGTCTAAGCAAAAAACTGTTGCTAGAAGTTTATTTTCTTTGCTGTTAGTATTATTTGTCTTCTCTGGACCTTTATGGTTCTTTATTCCCCTAGCACACTGATACAGATCTACCCATAGAAAAAGTTGTTAAGGAATGTGCATTCTTGATAAAAAGATTTTTATAAATACATGTAAGGGATGTTAATTCAGTAGAGATTTTTGTTGACTGCAAGTACATAGAATATTCGCTGCTTTAAGCTAGTTTTATGGAGGAGTGAATTTACTAATAGTCTAGAATAGTTAAATACACTAAAGAATTTGATTCCCATTGTGATTTTAAAAAAATTTTTTATTAAGGTATCATTGCTATACAATCTTACACTCAGGTTTTACATTGTGATTACTACATTCCCCCTATTATCAAGTCCCCACCACATACCCGATTACAGTCATTGTCCATCAGCGTAGTAAGATGCAATAGAATCACTGCTATACTTCCTTCCCCGTGTCCCCCCTATATTATGTGTGCTAATCATAATGCCCCTTAATCCCCTTATCCCTCCCTTCCCACCTGCCCTCCCCAGTCCCTTTCCCTTTGGTAACATTTAGTCCATTCTTGGGTTCTATGAGTCTGCTGCTGTTTTGTTCCTTCAGTTTTTGCTTTGTTGTTATACTCCCTGTTGTGATTGTCTTTTGAACATTTTTCTACAATGTGCCCCTGAGCTTATGCTTCAGTATCTTATTGAAGACTGAACTTAAATTTGTCTCAAATCAGGATGCTTTAGCTCATTATCTTGATAATGTGTGGTTTTATTTGTGTATATTACTGACTTCTCCTAGAACTGTAAGTATCCTGGATGTTTTATTTACTTAAAAACTTAAATACATTTATAAATTCTTAAAAATTTAAATTCATGTGCTTCTTTATACTAAATTCTAGAAGTTTTAGTTATCTGGAATATGGAAGGTGTTTTTGTTTGTTTTTAGGGAAAACGGAGCTGATAGTATCCTGGATCTTGGATTATTAGACTCCTCAGAAAAGGTACAGGTAAGGGATGTTTTGTATGCATACTAATTTAAATCACTTGCAATTTAAATTTCATAAGTAGGAAAGAAAGCTGTACTTACAAAGAAATTATGTCTTTATAACTAAAATATGCTTGATTATAGTAGAGAAAAAAGCAGAGATAGATATAAAGGTGTCACACACAGAGTGGTGAGATTGATTTAGTTAGGATTCAGCATAAACCCCATTCATTGGCCATCTCCAACTGAGCACAGACTGATTAAGCTTTAATTTAGAGATGTCATGAATTAATATCAGAAAATTAGAGGGACAGTATGGGCTTGTTCCTCAAGAAAGCAGTGAGTGCCAAAAATACAGAGAACATGTGACATATGGTGTGACAGTAAGGAAGGCTTTTGTAGTGCATTTTACATTTCATTCTTAAGCTACCTGAGCACTTCAGTGTTAGCCAAAACGGAGCAAACCCAATATGCTCTCAGTTGTTTCACTAATTACAGCTAAAAACTGGACAAAATACAGAAAGGAATTGCCTGAAGATTCTGAAAAGTAAAACATTAGCACACAGATTGGAGAGAGAATCAAATTTTGAAAAACCGATTGTTTCAGGCAGGAGAATAGAGTTGATCACTGTTACTTCATTTTAGCTGGCATGTAGAAAAGGCTTTGAGCACTGAACTGTAGTATAAACCACTGTCCCAAACCATCCCAAATGGTGCATGTATACCCAGTGTAAAAAAGGCTTTGAAAAATTAACTGGTATTGGAATTACTGTGCATAGATGATACTTCCAGTCTGAACCTAACCAGGTCGATTGCCTACTAAAGCTAAAAAAAACCCCAGCCTTCTCCATATCATTTAACAAGATGCAGTGTCTCACAACTTAATATTCAAAATGTCCACGATACACTACAAAGCTACTCAATATATAAAGAACCAGGAAAGACTGACCAGTTCTCCTGTGAAAAGCAGCAATAGATACTACCTCCAGATGACTCACTTGTATAATTATCAAAGATTTTATCTCATGTGAGATAAACGCTAATGAATAGAAAGATAGAGATTCACAGCAGAGAAACAGAAACTTTATAAGAGAACCAAGAGAAAATTTAAAATTAAAAGTACATTTAAAAGAAAAAATTTACTCATTAAATCAATAGCAGAATGAACCTGACAGAAGAAAGTGTCAGTCAATTTGAAGAGAGAAATTATCCATTCTGAAGAACAGAGAGAGGAAAGATACCAAAAAAAGCCCCAAAGGAATAGTTTCAGGGACCTGTGGAACCGTATCAAGAGATCCAACACCTGTGTCACTGGAGTACACAGAAGAGGAAAAGACTGCTGCAGAAAAAGATTTGAAGAAATGATAGTTGAAAGTGTAACCACATTTGGTGCAAGACATAGATTTACAGATTTAAGAAGGCCAGTGAACCACAAATGGGATAACCTGAAAGAAAATTATATATTACAAATTGCTGTAAAACTAATAAGCATCTAAAGAATAGTGCCTTACATAGAGGGAAACTGGTTTGAAAGACAATGAATTCCTCATCAGAAACTGTGGAAGACAATGGAACATCATCTTTAAATTACTTTAAGAATTGTTAATCCAGAATTATATATCCAGCAAAAATAACTTTATGGAATTAAAGTGAAAGAAACTACCATTTCCATTAAGTAATTTTATTTAAATGGAGAAGTTAGACAGTACAGGACAAAGCTTTGTATAGCACAATTCTGAAAGGATGAGTTTAAATATGAATGTTGCTTTACCTACCTGACTTCATGTTGAGTGATTTTAGAGAACCAGTTTATATGTTTTGTTTTTATTTATTTATTTTTTTAATGTTTTGTTTTTAAAATCATTCTCAGGGCTTAATCTCTGATACTCTGTTACTCTGTTACTAGGAAAACCGAAAGCGTCATGGCTCTAGTCGAAGTGTGGTAGATATGGATTTAGATGATACAGATGATGGTGATGACAATGCCCCTTTGTTTTACCAACCTGGAAAAAGAGGATTTTATACCCCAAGGCCTGGCAAAAACACAGAAGCAAGGTTGAATTGTTTCAGAAACATTGGCAGGTAAAATAACTAATTGGATATATGTGTATCTTAAAAATTGCAGTTTATGAGTCTAAATACAATTTTTAAAATGTGTATGCTCTACTTCATACTGATTAGAAATGAGGCTATAGAAAATTATTCAAAATACTATATGTATATCATATGTATGTGTGAGGTTATATGTGTCTATTATTGTTTTTTAATTTAAATATCTCTTTTTTAGGATTCTTGGACTATGTTTGTTACAGAATGAACTCTGTCCTATCACACTGAATAGACATGTGATTAAAGTGTTGCTTGGTAGGAAAGTAAGTGATTTTTTAAATTTTTTTGTAAAACTGCTTTTACAATTGTAAAATTTCCTTTTATGAAAAATATGTTAGCATACCATATGGTATTAACTCAATATTAAGTTTTAAAACATTATAGCCATTATAAGTCATTTTCAAACATTCAGTGATATGGGAAAAAAATCTCAATACTTGGAGGAGATAGCATAAGCAGAGTGGGTGACGCAGGTGGGCTTGGGAGTTCTGACAAGACCTGGGTCCTGTTGTAGACAAATCCCTTGACTCCCATGACAAATTTTCCCATTTATGAAATGGTAAAGAAAACAGTGTAATGCCTGGCACATAGTAAGTGCTTAGTAGATTTTAACCATTATTATTAGTTCTAGCAGGTGGTAATAGAGACAGAAGTAGTATTGTATTGAGAAGTGCATTTCCAGATTTAAAAATATATGTTAAGATGTATACTGGGGAGAGGAGACAAAAGAATATAACAGAGCATGCTTGATTAGAATTAGCTTATTTTCTTTTTTGTGTTTTGGTAGTTTGACTTCCTGTGCATTCCTTTATGATTGGGGGAGGAGGAAAACCTCGTCCTTTAAAATTAATGTACTAATTTTGCATCTTTTCATTTAAAACACATCTGCCAGTGTTAAAGGTATTTATTACCAAGAAGTTACTTGAAACAAAAAAATAATGTATTTTACAGTCTTTTCCAGATGCACATCACACAACTGAACTGGCATTGTTAAAGTTGTAGTCTACTAATAATTTTATTTAATCAAACACTGGTGAATAGTTTTGTATTAATATAGCGTATCATATTTCTTTTTTTTTTTTTAACTCTGACCCTATTGTATAAATGTTCTTGTGCAAAGAAGAACTGGATTGAAAGCTCAGCAACATAGAAATGTTGATATACTGAACCTCTAACAAGGTTTATGGAAAAGATCATGGAATTGAGTTATTAGACTCAAATTTAACCCAATTATGTGACCTTCAAGTTATTGAATTCCTTTGAGCATCAGATTTACCATGTGGAATCAATCTGTATTTTATGATTATTGACGAGACTAAATAGGATATATGTTTAGTTTGGGAGCAGCTGCTCAGCATAATCAATTTAATAATTTGTGCTGTTTTTTTGCAAATAGGTTATTTTGGAACTTAAACTATCAACACTGTTGGCTCTAAATTTTTTCAAAATATGTATTACATTTTGAAAAAATCAGAGCCAAAAGTTCATTAAAATTTTACCTCTTTAAATCAGTTACTAATACACCAATAAGGAATAGTTTTCCACTAAATATCTTAAAACTAGATAAACTTTCCTGTCATAGATTTTAATTTACTAATGGGGTCAGTGAAGATATTTCTTTGAGTTCTATATGATTACTTTCGTAGGTCAACTGGCATGATTTTGCTTTTTTTGACCCTGTGATGTATGAGAGTTTGCGGCAGCTTATCCTTGCCTCTCAAAGTTCAGATGCTGATGCTGTTTTCTCTGCAATGGATTTGGCATTTGCAATTGACCTGTGTAAAGAAGAGGGTGGAGGACAGGTAAAGCAAATATGTAATTTTCTGATTCTGGCAAAAGAATTGTCTGTTGTACTTATCTTACATAGAAACAGTTTAGATAGATGGGAACCAAGAGAGGGAGAGACACAAGTAGATGAAGTGGAGGAGAGGGTAGGGAGGGGGGTTGGAGATGGATGGAGAGTTCTTTTGTGCTTATTTTGGCCTAAAATGTTTTTGTATTTCCTAGATAAGATATAGAATTGTCTTTAGATTTAAAAGTTTCAGAAAATTGTTACTAGTGCTTTGACAAAATTGCTTTTCAATGGTACTGCTAAATTTTTTATAGGTTGAACTTATTCCTAATGGTGTAAATATACCAGTCACGCCCCAGAATGTCTATGAGTATGTGCGGAAATATGCAGAACACAGAATGTTGGTAGTTGCAGAACAGCCATTACATGTAAGTGTGTTCTGGAAAGTGTTGCTTGATCTAATGAGGCTATTTGTGTCTTCTTCCTGTGTGGTTAAACTAGCTCAGGAGCATATTCAGCTTGTTTATAGAAGGTCAGAAATTTTAAACCAAAATAAATTTATGTACAGTGTAAATTGTACCTGAATGCAAGTACTTATTTTGTTTTGAGTAGGCTACTTTGAAAAATCATGTAATCATCAGAAAGTAAGTTTGGGAAGGATGTTTATGGGACTGAAATGATGAGTGTTTGGGGTCCTACAACTAACCATACTCCTAGTGACCCACTAGAAGGACTCCTAAGATTCAGACACAGTTGTACTCATAAGTATGATAATAGCAAAAGGACTCTCAACAAGGGAAAACAATGCATCAGACCAAGTGTGGAGGATCCAGATGCAGGCTTCCAAAGTTCTCTCTCTGGGGGAATCGGTTGTCACAAAGAACACACTTCACCAGCAGTGAATTACAGTAGAGTGTTGGAGTGTTTGTGTTTAGGGAAACCTGCTTGAGAGGCAAAGCCCAGGGTTTTTATTGGGAGTCCAGTCCCATAAGCATTTCAGCCAGCCATGATTACTGAAATTCAGATTCCTAGAAAAAAGCACATGTTCATCATAAAACAATGTTTACACAAGTAGTCTAGGCAAGCTGGTACAACAAGGTTCATTCCCTCAGGCATACAAAATAGCCACATCAGTTAGTAATATAGGGAACATTACAGAAACCAATTTCTAGGTGCCAGGCAAGGACCATCCCCCAGTCAGGCCCTTCTAAAGAGCCTAACGTCTGCTATGTTAACTTTCTCCTATGGTAAAATATTAGTGTTTCTGATCCATGTAAGGTCTAGAATCATACTGTCAGGGCTCAAATCATGGCTGCACCACCCTCTAGCTGAATAACACTAGTAAGCTGCTTAAGTACTTTATGTCTTGGTTCCCTCTGTAAAATGAGGATAGGATTAAGTGCATTAATACATGTAAGGTGCTTAGAACAGTTCTTGGCATTGGTTATTTCTTTGTGAGCTTATAGATTTGGGGTTTGTGTCTGGGACATTTGTTTTTGTCATTATCATACCTTTCCTAGGATGCTGACAAGATGATAATGTTTTTGACAAATTAAAACTATTCTTATTTAATGACTAGCCTGTTATTAACATAATTTTTATAATTCAATTAATTCCTGGTATATAGCAATATATCTTCACTTTTGAACCTATAGCCTATTTACAGTGTGCTTTTTTTTTTGCCACCTCTTTTGAATCAGTCAATAAGAAATCCAAAATGAAGAACTTTTAAAATGAGAACTAGTAGTATTAGGGTGCTAAAATTAGATATTGGACTTTAACAATAAGTGCTACATAGAAAATAATGTACTGAAAGTAATAAAAGGGTAAATTTTGAAATTCTCTAGGCAATGAGGAAAGGTCTATTGGATGTGCTTCCAAAAAATTCATTAGAAGATTTAACAGCAGAAGACTTTAGGCTTTTGGTAAATGGCTGTGGTGAAGTTAATGTGCAAATGCTGATCAGTTTCACCTCTTTCAATGATGAATCAGGTATGAATTTTTTAAATGTTTATTTAAGGAATAACCTACATAGATTAGGCATTTTATAAGTTTCTGGTTCTTAAATATGTATAGGGGTTGAGAAATGCTGTATTACTCAGGTGTTAAAAAAATCTTTTTAAGACCATTGAACTCTTAATGGCTTGGCATTAGGTCATTTTATTGCTTAATTTTTCAAGGTTTTAAATAATACACGGTTTGGTGTAAATATAAGTAAAAATTTTTGTGGTGAGCAACTGTAAAAGGTACTTTTATATACTGATTTTTAAAAATCCATGTGGCAATTCTATTTGTTGGTCCTTCCTGATTTTCATTAAAGAATTTGACTGCATGATGTTTGCTTTGTAGAGCTGGACCCAAAGCACACAAACACATGGAGACTCTAGAATAACCAGAGGTAGCAATAATCCCCCTAGAATAATGTCTGCCTTCAATGCTTGATTTACTGCAGTTCTTTCTTTTCAGACTCCTATAGTTTAGGAACAGACTTGTTAGCTGTGACTATACAGTAGAGGTACAAGCATTCATTATGAGAGTATTTTGCCTATAGCCCAGATTATTGCATGCACGAAGGTACTAGTTTTGTTTCCCCTTTATCTTTTATGCTTAGCAAGCAGCTCAAATTATAGATTTGGATAAATTGTTTTTTCTTCATGTTTGACAACACAGAGACATCATTTTATAATAGTTTTTATGCTTTTAAACAGAGTTTTCAATACTTGTGATGTAAGAATTTATCTCATACCAAAAGTCTAAGAGGGAAAAATATCTGAAGATACTCCAGTGATGATCCTCAGATAATAAGCAGTATTGCCATCATCTGGAATCATTTTAGAAATACAGAATCTCTGGTCCTTTTGTTCCCCCATTACATACCTAGTGAATGAGAATCTGCATTTTTAAGAGATTCCCAAGTGATTTGTAAACTCATTAAAATTTGGGAAGCACTGGATTAAGGTCATGAGAAGAATCATGATTTATAGAAGAATCATAAATTACAGGTGGGGTTAAAGTCATGATTATCAGTTTGAGGCTGGTGGCTAATTCTTGTTTTCGTTATATTGAGTCAGGACTGATAACTATTGAGGTTCTATAATATGCAAATGGTCTTAATTTCTTGTATTAGGAATTAAAAACCCCCATCCTAAATAACATTTTGATTTTATATTTATTTTTATAAAAAATATTCTAAAATAAAAAACTGATACAGTATGTTGGATTTGTATTCATTCTTAGGAGAAAATGCTGAGAAGCTCTTGCAGTTCAAGCGTTGGTTCTGGTCAATAGTGGAGAAGATGAGTATGACAGAAAGACAAGATCTTGTAAGTTTAAAATTTCACAAAATTTGTAGAAGAACTGTGTATGATAACAACTTTTTAAGTTTGTAATGTTTTGTCATCTTAATTTTGGCTAAGGAAATTATAGTTCAGAAATAGAAGACAGTCTTGGTTTTCTACTCTAGAATAAAATACCTTAGATATTAATAAAGCTGTAAGTAGAGTGAAATACATCTTAACTATTAATGTGCTGTCTTTAGTCCCAGAGTATATTTCCAGCTTATTGCTGAGACATACTTTTTCCCCCTATAGTGCTTGACACATGCTGGCTGCTCCTGTTAGACATGCTTAATTCCATATTAATTTGACTTTATCCCAGTCTTGTGGACCCTAGAGTTCCTACCAATTGCAAATTCCTTATCTCTCCCTATTTAGGGTTCTAACACCTATAATCAATCTTTGGATTCATTGTGTTTTCTTAAGATAAAGAACTACCAAACAGCAAATAGAAATGATTGGCTATTGGCTAATATATATTCTAAGGTATATTTTTGTCTACTCCCTAATTTTTAGCTGTATGTAAACCAGTACATCCTTAGTCCAGTCAGTCAAGTTAAATCTTACAAATTAAAATTTCTGCCTTTTACTGGAAGAAAATTTCAGTCTTTTAAAATCTCCCTTTGTAAGGGCCTCAACAGCTTTAGTTGGTGAGCTTCATTCCTTAAACTCTGATAGAAAAATCTGTTCTTAGAGTTCAGGCAGTATTTTGAGATGTCTTTTGCCCTCCTCCACTTTTCTTGGTAGGTTATCCTTCACGTATTGTTGGTTTTATCCTGCTGTGTCTGAAGGGAAGAGCTGAAAGACATAAGAATATAACAGGGTTTCCCACACTATTCTCCCTTGAATTTAATCGTGCAAATTACAGGGTTTCTAGGGTTAGTGGGTAACACTGCATAGTTTATTTCCCCCTTGGAGAGTTACAGTTCACTCATAAAAGTTCTGGAAAAAAAACCCGGTTTTGTTGGGGGTTCAACAATGTAGTCATCTGCCCTGTTTAATCCCACTTGCCTCTGGAGAAACACACCTCTAAAGTGAGTGGACTGGACCAGTGGATACAATGAGCTTTATCTTTTGAGTACCTTCTAGCCCTTTTATAGTTCTTTGACGATTTTGAAGATCCTGACACTTAGCAGAGCTTCTGTTCTGCCCTCTTCTGTGGAATTCTAGATGAGAGTTCTCATAAAACCAGGCTCAGGGAATAACAAATTATTTTTTTAGGTTTACTAGTCACTCTGGGATATTGTGTATATATATATATATTAATGTACTATAAATGCATTAGACTTAAAAGGTTTTATCTTAAGAGATAGGCAGTGTCTTACTATTACTGAAGAATGGTGTATATGTATGTATATATATGGATCCATGAGGAATGGAATGTATTAGTAAAAATATTTTAGGAAAGTGTATCTTTGGTTATCATAAGTAGAAGTTAACATTCTTATTTACACTGTACCATATAAAATAGCTGTGTAGTAGAACTCAATAGTAGTATGGCTTCTTGTATGGATTTAGATTCTAATAGATTCTCCCCAACACTTAATTACTATAATAAAATGTGTATCACAGTGCAGCACAGACAATACTGGGTTATTTTGCAATAGATTAAGTGCAAAAAACTTGTTTGATAACTGTGCATGAATTTTGAACCTTTTTGGGGGGAGACCCTGTGCCTTATTTCCACTAAGAGATACTCTAGGGATTTTGCTACTGGAATGGCTCTTAGAGAAGAACATTTGGTCCAACAGGCTTGTGTTACAGATGAGAAACAGACCCAGAAACAGAGTCACTTTTCTATGTACCTGGTAGCATTTTTCTCTTTGACCCTGAACCCTCCCTTTTCAGTACAAGAAATAAAATTTAAAACCCAATTCAAAATAATCCCCCTTCCTTGTACGTTTTAACACAATAATGGGGATCTCTGTATGTAATTACTAGAATTAAGGGTTGAATGTTAATATATTCAAAGCCAAAATTGTTATTATTATACTCCTGTTTAGGTTTATTTTTGGACATCAAGCCCATCATTACCAGCCAGTGAAGAAGGATTTCAGCCTATGCCCTCAATCACAATAAGACCACCAGATGACCAACACCTTCCTACTGCAAATACTTGCATTTCTCGACTTTATGTCCCACTCTATTCCTCTAAACAGATTCTCAAACAGAAATTGCTACTTGCCATTAAGACCAAGAATTTTGGTTTTGTGTAGAGTATAAAAAGTGTGTATTGATGTGTAATATTACTAGCTAATTTTGTAGATTTTTTTTCCCATTTGTCTATAAAAGTTTATGGAAGTTAATGCTGTCACACCCCCTGGTGGTTCCTTAAAGAGATTAAATGCAAACATTCCTTGCTGAGTTTGTAGCTTAAAGGCCAGAGAAGCACTGGCAACATTTGACTATAATGGTTTGCTAGTCAACAACTTCTGGGTCTAACCCCAGCCAAAGATGACAGCAGAACAACATAATTTACACTGTGATTTATCTTTTTGCTGAGGGGAAAAAATGTAAAATGTTATGAAAATTCACTGCTGCCTTTGTGGAAAGTGTTTCAGCAAAGGTTCTTGTATAGAGGGAATAGGGAATTTCAAAATAAAAAGTTAAGTATGTTTTGTGTTTTCATTTTAACTTTCTTTAATGGTGTTTAATTTGTGGTTGGCTGCAATTGTGTATCATGTATATGGAACTTTTGAAGAGTTCTGGACATTCATATCTTAGAGATGAAATCACTTTTACCTATAAAAACCACTTTTATTGCGGTTTATTCTGGCTGCATTGAGCTCTAGAATATTAAATGATATCACTAATATTTGCATGTAATTTGTACCTTAGAGTGAGGGCACTTTTTTTGTACATATGGGGCCAATGCACAATATTTTATCACAATTTTTTTCTTTGTATCCCTGTTTCAATGAGCAGTCAGTCAGGAGGTTACTTGCACTTCAGTTCTAACTAGACATTTGTACTAAAGTATGTCAGTTATGTAAACTCAGCCTGGGCACTTTCTGATAACTGTAAAATGTTTTATAAGATCCTGATTTATTGAAGATACATTTTGGAAAATTTTAAATGTTCGTGAGCAGCTTAACTACTTTTGTATCTAGCCTTTTTTAAGTATCTTGTTACATTTACTTTTTTAAATAAAGAAATTACAGAAGAAATGTCAAGTAATATTGAAGAAACAATAGTTTTTATTTATGTAGTTGTACATTTTTAAACCAAGGGTAATACACTAACACGGTTATGTGCATAAAATTTTTTGATTTAAAGAACTGAAAGTTTATATATACACATGGACTATAAGAAACAGAAGAAAATCAGTTTACATTTTACAGTTAGCAGAGAATCCTGAATGGCAATGGCCAGGCCACCTTTTCTTTTTACAAATGGGGGAAGTGAAGTGTGACCCTTACTTGGCATAGGAAGTTAATTCACTTACTTATTATGTAGCCTAGGACAAAACTTTCTAAACTCTTGTGGTTTTAGTGCTTTATTTAATAGCATAATAAAGAGCACTGTTTTCTTCACTAATCTTCAATAGTGACTTAAACTGGTCACTTTACATACTGAACATTATTAGAGAAAGTCTTTGGAATCTCTCCTACCTTTCAGTTCCTTTATAGGACTCCTAGCCTTTGGGATGTTTTTCCATGTTCAAAGGCACTGTGCTTTTATTATATAACTTCTTCAGAAGACTGAACCATGTTATACTCTCTGCCCTGCTGACACAATCTAAAATGATAATAGTGAAACTCATTGTATTACTTAAAATACACATGTTGTATTAGATTTGTGTAAATTAACCAAAGGTTATTTTACAAAGTGAGGCATTGGTTTTTATGTCTAAATGCTATTTCTGAATAAATGAAATAGTAATTAGATTAAGAGCTGATTATCATCAGTGTGTCTGAAAGATAAAATTTCTATATCACCTTAACTTCTGTATGCACATGATGGGACTGACAAACTAGATATGATTAGGACATTTGAAACCCTAATGGTGAACATATTTTTAATAGTTATTGAAAGAATGAAAATATTTAAAATATGCACAATGTCTTAAGTCTTCCTAAAATCAAGATTTTTGGTTAAAATGCTTTTAGGAATATTAAAAGCAGAATTTTTTTTTAAGTAAAGCATAAAATGGTTCTAAATGTAAAATAAAATCATATAAAATAAAGTTCTCTTTTGGTCTTGTTTAGTGATTAAATCTAATGGAATTGAAAACAAATTTAGGAAAAGAAGACCAAGAATGAACTTTACTGAGGGTTTTCAAAGTTTTGCTACTTTTACTTTTTTTCTCTAAATCATCCGAATATCAAGACTATCCAGTCTAA